>NC_072434.2:13648863-13951893 GCF_028878055.3 Symphalangus syndactylus
CAATTAGTACTAGTAACTGGAGTTTAAAATGATAAGATTTTAAGGCATGTAGGAAACAAGAATATCTCGTGTTTCTGGCAACCAAAGTCATTCTATTCCAGGCCGTGGGGATCTCCTATTTCTCCAGAAATATGGAGGCTGCAAGAGAGAACTAACATTTATTGGGCAGTTACATTGTAGTAGTTACTGTGCTAGGGGATTTAAAAACATTTTTTCTATTTAAGCAAATAATCCTAATATTTTAGATAATTTACCTGAAACCCACAGAGATTACATATTTCTCTAATGGTCACATTAGCTAATGATGGTGGGACTAAGATTTCAACCCAGACACGTTTGGACTCTATAGCCTGTATGCCTCCACTTTTCAGAAACTATCTTAAAAACAAAACAAAGCAAAAACTTTCTGGAACTCTCTGGAGCCCTTGGCTGTTCTCTGGACCTTCCTTTGCTGTGTCTGGGGGCAGGCACATCTTGGCTTAGGCTGAGCTTCTCTATTTGCCAAAAAAGTCATCTCAGAGGGCACAGCCTGGAATGCAGCTCAACAAACTTATGTATGACAGCTGAGTGCCAAGCACCACGTTAAGAACTGGACTTACAAGATGGATAGGACCTGGTGGCAGCTGTCCTTGAGGAAGCCAGAGCCCGGAGAGACAGGTCTCATGTAATTACTTAACGCCTGTGAAATGGTGGGAGGTAAAGGGCAGGAATGTGCACAGGGAGCCGCAGGAGCACAGAGGAGGACACTAGGGGAGTCTGGACTTTGAAGGAAGATTTCCTGGAAGAGAAGATGCCAGAACTGAATGTTGAAAGTTTAGTAAGAGCCAGCTGAAGAAAAGTGAGAGGAGGGTTCAGGAGAGGGGAGAGCAGGAGCAAAGACACAGAGATGAGAGATAGCATATAGTGTCATGGAACTCCAGGCCATTCAGTTTATCAAAGTGGAAAGTGCAATGCAGAAGTGAGTAGACAGAGATCAAACAGAAGGGGCAGGCAAGGCCAGGGCTCAGAAGTCCTTATATGCATGTCTGGGAGTTTGAACCTTATCCTGAACATGCTGGCAGAGGAGTGATAGGTAGGAAGCTTGGAGTTGAGGTGAGCAAGGCTGGAGGTAAGGGGTTATGGGTGGCTATTGTCCAGGGGAAAAGATGATGAAGGCAGTGATAATGGAAATGGGGCAGAATGCAGCGATGCAGGAAATGTTAGGAGGCCAAGCCTTCAGGATTTGCTGGGTAATTGGGTGTGGGAGAGAAGGAAAGAGAGGTTCAAGAATGATTTCCAAGAATTTTGCCTTAGACAACTAGGATTGATGGTGCAATTAACAGAATGTTGAGGAGAAGAAAGCTTACGAGAAATATAAAGCATCAATTGTTGTACTTATTGAATCGGGGGTGCTTGTGGGACGCCTGAGTGAGATTGGAAGTGCAGCAGGCAATGTTACCCTGAGGCTAAAACTAACAGCCACATCCAAGCTCAGAAATTAGCAATGACTATTAGTGTCTCTTCTTAACACTACCTGCCTCACTTTCTTACTCTCTATTTACAGGTTATAGCAGAGTACCAATATTCTGCAGAAAACCAAAACCTCACCTGCATTCCCACTCCTATCATGATGTTCTACCCCCCGGGACCCTTGTTTATGCTGGTTTCTCCTTTTGAAAGAACGTTACACTTTTCTTCACCCAGTGAATTCTTACTCAGACTTCAAGACTCAGTTCAGAGTCTGGGGATAAATATTCTACAAATAGCCCCCAGGATTGTCATGGTCCTCAAGGCAGGTACACAAGCTAGTTTCTTATTGATATATAATAGATGTACATATTTTGGGGGTACATGTGATAATTTGATACATTCATATAATCAATTCTGAGCAATTGGGATATCCATCACCTTAAATATTTATCTTTCCTTTTTGCTAGGAATATTCAAATTTTGAAACATTCTAGCTGTTTTTTTTTTTTTTTTTTTGAGACAGGATTTCACTCTGTCACCCAGGCTGGACTCCCCTCTACCCAGGTACAAGCAATCCTCCTGCCTCAGCCCTCCAAGTAGCTGCAACTACAGGCATGCACCACCATGTGGGCTAATTTTTGCATTTGTCTCTTTAGAGACAGGTTTTTGCCATGTTGCCCAGGCTGATCTTAAACTCCTGGGCTCAAGCAATCTGCCTGCCTTGGTTTTCAAAAATGTTGGAATTACAGGCATAAGCCACTGCACCCAGTGCACATTCTAGCTATTTTGAAATGTACAATAGATTAATATTGATAGTCACCCTGCTGATCCATTGAACACCATATCTTATTTCTTCTACATAATTATGCACTTGTATTCATTAATCAACCTCTCTTCATTCCCCCTTCCCTCGACTCTCCCAGCCTCCAGCAACTACCAATCTGCTCTTTACCTTTATGGGATCTACTTTTTAAGCTCCCACATATGAGTGAGAAGATGCAATATTCGTCTCTGTGCCTGGCTTATTTCGCTTAACCTAATGACCTCCAGTTCCATGCACTTTGCTACAAATGACAGGATTTCATTATTTTTTATGACTGAATAATATTCTATTGTGTACGTATACATTTTCTTTATTCATCTGTTGGGCACTTAGGTTGATTCCATATTTAGGCTATTGTGAATAGTGCTGCAATACACGTAAGTGTGCAGATATCTCTTTGATATATTGATTTCCTTTCTTTTGAATATATACCCAGTGGTGGAATTGCTGAATCATATGTTAGTTCTAATTTTAGTATTTTGAGGAACTTCCATACTGTTTTCCATAATGGCTGTACTGATTTATGTACCAACAGTGACAAGCTAGTTTTAAAAAATAACCCAGAGTTACATTAGCAGATGCTTTGTGCATCATTTCTTCTTTCAATTCTTCTTCTGGGAACTGAAGTTTCTCACACTGCAAGGCCAAGAGTAGTGGCTGCAAATCAAGAAACTTCTCTTCTAACGGGTTTGTGCATGGAGTACCCCCAGGCTACCCGGGCACTGGGGTTTCTCAGCCACTCCACTGAAATTTGCATTGGCTTATTGAAAGTCAATCACAAGTCAAAACAACAGACTCACATAGGAGAACACTGTTGTTTGGGCCCAGCAACAGTGGGCCCAAAAGAGTCATCTCTATTTTATTTTTAAAAATAAAATAAATAAAATAAAATAAAAATAAATAGGAAGGAAGGAGAAAGAAAGAAAGAAAAGAAAGAAAAAGAAAGAAAGAAAAGAAAGAAAAGAAGAAAGAAAGAGAAAGGGAGAGAGAAAAAAGAAAGAAGAAAGGAAGGAAGAAAGAAGAAAGAATGAATAGAGGAGGAGGGAGAAAAAAGGCAAGAAAGAAAAACAAGGGAAGATTTGTTGACTTTCTAGTATGTACCAGACTACATAAAAAGCTGTTGCTCTGTAGATTCATTCAACTTCCACTTATAAAGCACCTACTCTGTTCCAGACACACTAGGCACTGGGGATACAGAGATGAATATGCACTATGCTTACCATCTAAGGGGGCAGACAAATACCTAATGAATGCACCACAGTATGAGTACTATGGCCAAAAAGGGGAGAATAATTTTCTCTGGTGAGGGAGAAACGTGGGTTAGGGATGATATCATAGAGGCCTAGTAGGAATTTCTAAGCAGAGATGGGATGGAAGAATATCTTAAACAGAGATTAGCAGGAATGAAAGCATGGAGCATGCAGGCCAGTATATTTGGGGATTCTTGAGTACTTTGGCACAAAGTGGCTCCTATTTTTCAACGCTCAGTAGACTAGTTCCCTGAATATTTACTTTCTTCATTTGCTTTTAATAATTAAGCACCAAGAAAGTGGCTTTGATTGTCAGCTTCACTCTCAGGGTTAATTAGATATTTCCAAATAACTTGCCAAATACTTGCTTTGATCCCAAGTTTGGCTCCTCCTTTCTTTCCCTTTCCCTAAACACTGATTTCTCTGGAGAGCTCTCGTTGGAGAATTGACTGGAGCTAATTATTCCAGATAATTAAGATCGCTAAGCAGAGCAATTTAATTTTTTTCTATTTCTTTCTTTCTTGTTTTTTTTGAGAAATGTTAATGTCTGCATAACACGCTATCAATAAAACTCCTTTTAAAAGGTTAAGTTGGCTGAGCGCAATATTGAATTGAGAATGACTAGGATCAAGTGAAATCCAGTAAAGATATTTAGCAGAGTAATGAAGTTTATTCTGGAACAAATGGCTTTTCCTTATCAGAATTTGCTTTTACTTGATGCAGTGCTGAAATAGGGAAGAACGAAGTCAGGCCAAGCCAATTGCATTAAAAGAAGTTTGTTTTCAGTGACTTTCCATTTACATTCTGTACCTGCCTTTCACTGTCCTCTGCCCCTTCTCCTCTCCCTCCCAAGCACAAGGGTCTTATAATATGCTCTGAGTTCCCTCTTCCCTTTATCTCCTCTAAATGTGGGCTGCTCCAAACATGCAATTCTCTCAAGTGTCCTGTGAGTAACAAATAGGTGACACATAGGTCAGAACCCATATAACAACTTTTGGGAGAAAGGTTGGAATATACAGTATTGAAAAAAACAACTTGAATTAGTTGCCAACATTTAAACATTTGGAGACTCCAAATACGTGTCCAGATTTCCAACTTCTAAAAGCCTGGCATTCCTACCTAATAGTAATTGACTGAAATAGACCAGGAGCTGTCCCCTTTAGGTCGGGTCTGTGGACTCCAGCTTGCCAATACCCTACCCAGCCTTCTTCACTCATTATCTTACCTGCTCAGCCCCATAGAAAAGCAGCCCCTGATTGGAGCTGCTCTTTCCACTTTCTCCCTCTTCTATTATACCCAAACTAGCATTTTCTCTTTTCTTGGACAGATTTAAATTTTGTGATGAGAAAATAATCTGATTTAAAAAATTCATTTACTGAGAGTAAATGATGGATAGTCTGTTTAATCCCACCAGGAGTGTTGCATTTTCAAATTATCTCACTTGAATCTCCAATTGTTAACATTTTGGGCCATGTGCCAAAAAAAAAAAAAAAGAGGTGAGGAATATAGGTAGTATAGGAGGAGTATTGTTGTTTGCCAGACTTCCCTGGCTTATCTCCAAGTACTTTGATGGTTGTAGTGTCCTTTAATGGAGAGAACATGGGCTTTATACTCAAACAGATCTGCATTCACACCTGTACCATCACTTATATCTCTGATGACCTTCGCAGGGTTTCTGAGCCTGTTTCCACATCTGGAAAATATACTTGAAGGGGCTCTGCTGAGCTGGCATATGTAAAGTGTTTGAAACAGTCGTTGCCCAAGAAGTGTTGCTGTCTTCACTGCCACTTTACTTCCACATGGGTTCTGGGGATGGATATTCTGAGTGGTGTCTGAATGGCTACAAGGTCATGCCTCACTTTTTAGTTAAAAGTATTTATATTCAAAGTAAGCGTCAGATAATATAGTCACTATTAAAAGAGCACGTGCTTAAATTAGTTGATTTGGTGATGTATATAAGAGCAATAGCCCTAGCTAGATACTGGAGAAAACATAATTCACTCACTCATTCATTGTTTTATCAGTATACTCATTTATTCAACAAACTTTTATTGGGTGCTGTGTTCACCAGCTTTCACTAGGTTATGTTGTGATAAGTACAACCCCCAAACCCAGTGGCTTACAACCAAATACTTATTTCTTGTTCATATTGCATGCTCATTGCCAGTCAGCTGTCATTCTACTACTGTTCCAAGCTGTTTCCTGGCATCTGGGATCTAGGATGGAGTAGCAACCTTATCTGAGACATGCCATTCTCATGGCAGAGGGACGAAAGGAGCTAGTAAAATCATGGAATGCCTCTTTAAGTGTCTTTCTGGAACGGGAACACTGTCACTTTCATTCACATTTTATTGGCCAAGACAAGTCACATAATTATGCCTGACGTCAATGGGCAAGTACTCTTCCTTTAGGAAGGCACTGCAAGTCACAAGCAATGGGTAGGAAAGGTTAATAATCATATAGGGGAGAGAGAAGACAGGTATTCAGGAACATTATTATCTTAGTCTGTTTTATGCTGCCGTAATGGAATACCTCATACTGGATACTTCATAAAGAAAAGAAGTTTATTTAGCTCACAGTTCTGCAGGCTGGGAAGTTCAAGGGCATGGTGCTGGCTTCTGATAAGGTCTTTCCTGTTGTGTCATAACATGGTGGAAGGTCGTGGGAAGTGGGCATGTATGAAGGAGCCTAATATGAAGGGCATCCATGCTTTATAGCAATCCATTCTTGCAGGAACTAATCCATTCCCCCAAGAGCTAATCTAGTCTTATGAGAGCGAGAACTCACTGTTTTAAGAATGGCATCAAGACCCATGAGGTGCAGCCCCTATCACTTAAACACCTCTCATTAGACCCCATCTCCCAGTATGGCCACATTAGCGACTAAACTTCAATATGAGTTTTGGTGGGGACAAACCACATCCAAACCATAACATTCCACCCCATAGCATTCCACCCCTGGCCAACTCTCATCCCCTGACCAAAACTCGTGTCCTTCTTACAGGTAAAATACAATCATTCCCTCTTAGTGGTCCCAAAAGTCTTAATTTGTTCTAGCACCAACGTAAAAGTCCAAAGATCAAAGTCTTATCTGAGCCTCAAGGCAAGTTCCTTTTAGTTCTGAGTTCCTAAAATAAAAAACAAGTTATTTACTTCCAAGACAGAATGGTGGAACAGGCATAGGGTAGACATTCCCATTACAAAGTGGAGAAATACACCAAAAGATGAAAGATGTAACAGGTTCCAAGCAAAAACAAAACCCTTCAGGGTAAACATTAAATCTTAACCCTCTGGAATGATCTCCTTTGACTCCATGTCCCACATTCTGGGCACACTGGTGTGAGTGGTGAGCTCTCAAGGCCTTGCACAGCCCTGTTCTCATGGCTTTGCTGGGCATATCCCACTTGGTTGCTCTCATGAGTTGGAGTCAAATGCCTGTGGCTTTTTTGAGCTGACGTTGCATGCTGCCAGTGGCTCTACAATTCTGGGGTCCCAGTGGCAGCCCTGCCCCTGTATCTCCACTAGGCATTGCCCTGGTGGGGACTCACTGTGGCAGCTCCAACCCTACATTTCCTCTTGTCATTGCCCTAGTAGAGGCTCTCTGCAGTGCTCCTCTCCTGTGACAAGTCTTTGCTTGGGCCCACAGGTTTTTCCATATATCCTTTGGAATCTTGGTGGAGGAAGACATACTTCATAGCTCTCACATTCTGCAGGCCTAAAGAGTTAACACCACACGATTCCAAGGCTTACTGCTTGCGCTCTCTGGAGTGGCTACATGAGTCTATTTTCTCACCTGGGGTCACTTGAGCCATTGCAGTAGTATCCTGAGGGGAGCTAGCATCCCGAGGCAGCACAGGGCAGCAGTGCCGCAGACCTGTCCCCTGAAACCATTCTGTCTTCCTAGGCCTCTGGGTCTGTAATGGGAAGGGTGCCCTCAAGAACCTTCATCATGCCTTTGAACCCTTTTCCCCATTGTTTTGACTATAAGCACCTGATTCCCTTTTAGCCATGCTAATCTCTTTAGTAAGTGTTGCTCCACCAAACTCTTAATGCCTCTCTTGAAAAATGTTTTTTTTTAATTCTCTGCCACATGGCCAGGCTGTGAGTTTTCCAGATCTTTCTACTTTGCTTCCCTTTTTTCCTAGCAGTTCACTATAAGCAGTTAGAAGTAAACATGCAGCAGCCTGAGTGCTTTGCTGCTTAGAAATTCCTTCCACAGATATGCTATATTATTGCTCTTAAGTTTGGCCTTCCACAAAACCCTAGGGCATGGACAAAATATAGCCACATTCTTTGCAACCATATAACAAGGCTGACCATTGCTCCAGTTTCCAGATCAATATCCTCATTTCCATCTGAGACCCCATCGGAATGGCCTTTATGGTCAATTTTCTATCAGCATTTTGGTCATGACTGCTTAACTGATCTCTAAGAAGTTCCAATCTTTCCCTCATCTTTTTGTCTTCTTCTGAGCCCTCACCAGAATCACACTTAATGTTTAATTCATAGCAATACAGACTTTTGCTGGTCTGCTCCTCCAAACTTTTTCAACTCTTGCCTCTTAACCATTTCCAAGCTGCTTCTATACTTTCAGGTTTCTTTACAGCAATATCCCACTCCTGGCACCAATTTTCTATCTTAGTCTGTTTTGTGCTGCTATAACAATACTTGAGACTGGGCAATTTATAAACAAAAGAGGTTTATTTATCTCATGGTTCTGCAGGCTGAGAAGTTCAGGGGCATGGCACTAGCTTCTGGTGAGGACTTTTGTGCTTTGTTATAACATTGTGGAAGGTCATAGGGGAAGCAAACACAGGAAGGGGCCAAACATGAAGTGTGTTCTCACTTTATAACAACTACTCTTGTGAGAACTAATCCATCACTGCTAGAACTAACCCTGTGTCATGAGAAGAACTCACTACAGCAAAAACAGCACCAAGGCACCCATGAGGGTGAAACTCCTATGACCCAAACACCTCCCATCAGGCCTCACCTCCAACACTGCCTCACTGGCAGTCAAACTTAATGAGTTTTGGTGAGGACAAACCACATACAAACCATAGCAACTATCTAAGTGATGGGCATAAAGGGAAGGATAAGATGTGGACCCTTCCCTCAAATAACTCATAGCTTAAAGAAGAAGATGGATATGCTGATGATTATGGTGAAGTAATTAAGGACCATAATAGCTCACAATGGGCATTGGGCTAAGTAATTTACATGTATTAAACAGTTTAATCTTCACACAACTCTGTGAAGTAGGAACTATTATTATCTCTATCCCATTTTATAAATGAGGAACAGAGACACCCAGCCATCAAGAAAGATCACAGCCAACATCAGACAAGTAATAAGTAGCAGAGAATAGACTTGAATTTGGGTTATCTGGCTCAGGAATCTGTTTGCTTGGCCACAGTAAATAGTAGAGTGTCACAGAGTGCTCCAGATGCACAGGCTAGAGGTGGGTAAGTGGTGACAGAAGATGATCCTTAAGGGTAGAAGAGAATTTAGCAGGTGACAGAAAAGTCACTCCTGCTGGAGAGGCAGGAAGAAGCAGAGGCTGAGGTGTGAGCAGTGTCTGGAGTGACACCAGGAGCAATTTGGTGCTGGAAAAGCCAGAGGTACAAGGTTGTAGAGTGGTAGAGAGGCCAGTTCATGGGGGACTCAGCTTAGGGAGCTACTTAGGGTGAATTTAGGAGTATGGGAGTGGACACAGAGAGAATAGTGTGAGGCCATTGTAATATGCTCCTCTATCCCTTTCACCAAAGGGAACTTCTTATTAGGAAATCCATTTTTCTATTTGCATAATCATTTTTTTTCCTGCACACGTGCGCCTGTCTCTCTGGACAGGGGTGCTGGCTGCGGGGTTTGGGCTGGTGCACCCTGAGTTGATAAAAGAGATGACCAGTCTGGGCAGGCTGCAGTATTTTCTACTGGATTTCCCAGGTCTGCAGAAACGCTGAGCATTTTTGTTTTCCCTAAGAAACAGAATGTTGGCAGCTTTATTTTTCTCAAGGGTATAGCACTGAATGTTATTTATTGTTCTGACTCTGAATTTCCTGCTGTCTTTTTTTTTTCTGTTTCCTGCTGACAGGTGATTTGCTCTTGAACAATTAACAGAGTGAAGGCTGTGTTCCATCTCCTCACAGTCTCCCGCAGGGCACCCTTGGGAGCACAGGAGGAGAAAGGCTTTCTTCTTGATCCTATTACTGCTGCCCAGCATCAAGAAGGATTAATTAACCCACCAGGTTTTGCTTCATTATGAGGAAAAAAGAAAAGCCAGTGACAGTGGAATTCAAACATTGAATAGGCAAAGGAATCAGTGATCAAGCACCTTATGAACATTTCGAAGACTTAGCTGGGCGGTGTGGCGCAATGTAAAGTGGGGTGACTTGGTGCAAGTTACACACCCTGCAGCCCTGTTTCTTCATCCTCAGAGTTCACACTTCAATTCTACAAATCGATGGCTTACTCTGAGCTAAGCCCCGCCCACTCTGAACTAAGCCCCACCTACTTTGATTCCCTGCTCTGTGCTAAGCAACAGTCTTTCATCCCCATGAAAGCTTTCTGTCTAGAAGGAACTAAAGAGCATAATCACACTTATTTTCCAATGCTGTTGTTAGAATTAATTAAATGTGGTATAGCATGTAAAAGTACTCTGTAACTAAACATTGTATAAATGTTAATTATTCTCATTTTCATATTTGATATTCAGGCATTCAAACAATTACTGAGCACTTATTAGGGCAAAGAACTATACTTGCAGCTAACAGTTATGTGAAAGAATTCGAACACATTGGTTTTGCTGTTTAGGAAGGTCCCACATGGCAGAGCAATTAAGACACACACATGAAATAATTAAACAACAAAGTTGGGCCTAAAGAAGTTTCATCTCACATGCTAATCATGGCTGGTTGGCTATGGCTATCCAGAGTATTATGCTGGAAATGATTCTGAAGCTCTTTCTGGGCTCAACTGAAAAGGATGTTCTGGTGGATTAGCAATGAATGCCATAGGCATAAGCTGGGCATGTAGTGGTACATGGACTAGTTGTTTATAGTGCCTAATACAAGGTAGCAAACATAATGATAAAAGTAACTTATTGAAATTCAGCCAAAGTTGGTATCAGTGTAGGCTTGTATGACTGGCAAAGAATGTAGAGGAGCTAAAGATTAAGCTTGACCTTGAATTATGAGTAGGACTTCAGTGAAGATAGGAGGCTATTTCAGAATGCAGGGCATCTGGTACGGAGTAGGGGATGGTGGAGAGTAAGGAACTCAGTACCTGATTCAAAGCCTGGGTCTCCCAGAAGTGAGCCGTGTGGCTTGGGCCACTTTATCTCCTGAAGTCTCAGAGTTTTCATATATAAAATTGTAGCGCTTGTCTTGATGGTTTTGACCATTCTTTCTAATTCTGCACAACAGTCCATCTGTGGGTTAGATGAGCCTTTACCAAACTGTATTTCATGGTACAATGGTCCCAAGAGCTGTTCTGTGAAAAGTAAGTTTCATCATCAAATAATTTTGAGAAATTCTGAATTCTATATACTTGTTGATTCCTATTTCTTTCCTTCCATTCTTTCTTGAATCCACTCTGATTGGTCCTTAAAGTTGGAGTTTATTTTTATTATTATTGTTATGGTCATGGTAGTAAAGATGGACAAAGGCAGATTCCACAAACATCTCAAAATAAAAGTCAATAGGACTTGGTGATTAATTGCATATAGGCAATGCAGGAGAGGGTCTAAGCAAAGATGGCAAATATTTCAAACGAGAAAATGAATAGAATAAGCCAGGGAATTATTGATGGACAAAAGAGGTTGAACCAGCTTGGTGGACATGGAGCAGGGGTGCGGAGGGAGAATACCATCCTGCAGTCTATGTACCTCATGGGTACAGGAAAAGATGCATCTAGGTTGCTTACAGCTATGGAAGATTATTGCAAAGGTGTAAGAAAAGGTGAAGGAGATCATCTCAGCAGCAGCAGCAACAGCACAACGTTAGGGTCTATAGAGACCACCTTAGTTTGCCTAGGACTAAGAAATTTCTCAGGACACGAGTCTTTCAGTTAAAAAACTAGGTAAGTTCTGTACAAAAAAACTTAGTTGTATTATTAGGGGATCAATTTTCCTTATTCTAGAATGGATAGCTGGATTCATAATCAAAGGACAATGTGTTGTTGCCAGCAATTTCTGTTGAGCATTTTATGAACAGAGTTTCGATTAGTTGCTTAATAGGTGGCTGGTGTCTCCTGTGCCTAGCACATATAGAGGCATCTTTAGCCCATCCAACCCTCTCTGGTCTTCCTGGCTATGGCTAGGTAACATTTGGATCCACTTCTTAATGGAGTATGCCATATGCAGTGGGAAAAACAGAGAGGACCGCTTTCATACCATATTCGTGTGATAGAATGAATAATTCTTTCACGGGTTCCTCCCCGAGTCCATCCAGTTCAGAGAAAAGATGATTAGGACTTTCCTCCAGCTGACTTTAAGGGAGGGTGGGATGTTTAGGTAGAGGAGTATTTACAAAATCAGGGGAAAGAGTTGCATTTGGGCTTAAAAAAATCCTGAATATTCTTTTTTAAAAGAAATGCCTGGTCAAGTGCTGTAGGGAATTACTGAGGAAGAACTTGAAAGAGGGATGGAGAAGGAAGAGGAAAGATAGAAAAGAAAAGAGAGAGTAGGAGAGAAAAAGAGGAGAGAGAGAGAGAGAGAGAGAGAAAGGTTTGTCACAACCAGGTTTTCCCACCCCCACCTAGGGCATTAGAACCTTCCACTATTGCAGCTAAGAGAATAGAGCATGTGAACAGCTTGTACATTCACTTAAACACCAATGGTTTCAGCTTCTCATACTGCACTCTACTCAAAGGTACAGTAGATTCAGGGATCTGTCACTTAAGACAACTCTTCACCTTCCAACCAACCAAAGTGCATTTTGCAATGTCAATGCCATTTCACAGAGAGGGGCATTCATCAGGGGTGTCTGAAGCCCAGGCCAGCCTGAGAAGGAGGTGCCAAGGCTTGGGAGTTGAGGGACCCAGGTCCTAGCTTTCTCTCCACAGAGCTCCATTGTGTGATCACGGGCAACTGGCTTAATGACTCTGAACTTTGTTCTTCCAACCTTTAAAAGGAAGCAAGGACCCACTCTTTTTGTTGAAAGAAGCTGGAGAGAGTAACTGCTGAGCCCAGGGAGAGGAGGGCAGATGCAGGGCTATTGTAGCCTGCTTTCATGAATATAAACACTCTGGAGTTTGGTCAACCCCAAAGGCTCTTTCTTCCTTATTGGTTAGGCCCTTTCTTCCTTACTGGTTACTCAGGATTTCCAGTCACCCAGGGCTCTCAAAAGTCAACAGGAGCCACTCAGCTAACCTCAGGGGTTTGATACAACCAGCAGGTGAAAGAGGCCACAAAGGCCTCCCCAGACTTGAGCGAGTTGTCAGCCCTTAAGCCCTTGAGCCTGCAACAGGGGATGAAATATCCTTTGGTTTTCAAATCTCATTGACCCAGGGCTTATCCATGAAGGCAGGCTGGAACCTGGAGCATAGGGTGAAGGCAGATGTGGCAAGTTGGCTATAGGCAGAATCACGTGGTAGACCCGTCCTCGGCACCTGATTCTACATCTGGAAAAGTGAGTGATAGCTGTTGGAGTAATAGTCCTCAGGAGTGCCTGTTAAAAGGGATCAAAGCTTTGTGCTAAAGGGGGTCCTAGGAAGTATAAGAGGAATAGCTGAGAGCAGCCAAAAGGTACAGGATGTGGAACAGGGGCACGGATGCAGCGTTGGTAACCAGCCCTGCACACACTCATTAAGGCCCAACCATGAGCTGTGACCAGAAAGTTGGGATATGCATTTGGAAGTTGAAGTCCAAGTTTACATCTTTCATTCTGAGTCCTTAGTGGACCCACCTACCTGTTGATGAACAGGTCCAAGACTGTAATGAGGTGTAAGTACCATTAGGTGGCGATACATGAATGCCTTTCCCATCTGGTTCTAAAAGAAGAGCGCTATGGGTTTGTCTCCCAGCTCAGGCTTATAAGCAGCACATCCATGTTCCCTGCATCTGTAGATCAGCTTTAGCACCCACAGTGCCAGCTGCAAGTGGGGGTAGTGTGTGTGCGTTTTGAGCGCATGCATGCACACATGCCAATTGGTGTGTATTTTCACCTCAATGTCGGTGACCAGCAAATGAGGCATCGGTGACACCCTGGCAGCAACTGACTACTTGGGCCACACTCTGTGAAAATGGATTGCCTCTGTCTTCTCTGCTTGATCTTCACTGGGGGAAAAGAGTTAAATTCGATTTCCAGGAGCTCTCCATGACAGCCAACTTCAGCACAAGTTCCCATTTCCAGAGAGGCTGCCGAGTCTCTCGTTTGTAAAGGCCTCCTCCCCTTGCCCTGAGCGGACTAGCCTTCCCCTACTTCTGCCTCTTTGCCTCTGTGCCACAGTTTTGTGGTCGATGACACCCTCTCCCTATCCTGCACCTTCTCCTGGTCTTGCCAACATGGCTGAACACTGTGTGCCTAAGTACAGGACTTGTACCAGCCTCCTATGTCCCCATGATGGCCCGGTGACAAAGGAACAAAACCAGCCTTTCTCTGCTCATCTGGGTGCATAGGGTTCACCCTGAGGGAAGCTGGAAGTGGTGACAAATTTTTATTTATAAATAAAAACACAAACAACTTGTTGTTCCAAAGGAAAATGCCTCCTGGTGAAAGAAACACTTAAAACCACTGAAGACTTAGTTTCGTTTTGTCCTTGGTGGCCACCCTGTCAGCAGGTTTCTTTGATCTTATGTTGGTGACAGAGTCTCAAACTGAATGCCAAGGGAAGGATTTCACACATATTCCTTGGATTTGTAGCTGAGGTACAGCCCTGGGCCTGGGGCCATGGAGAAGACCCAGCCTGCAAAACTCAATCATGGCTCTGCAGCTTTTACCCAGTTTGGAGATCTACTAGCCACCACACTCGACACACACACACACACACATGCACTATGATGGATGTCATTCTCGTCTGCAACAAGCTCTAGTGACTGGGCCCAAGTCAGGCACAGCTTCTTGTGTGAACTGAAACGCCATTCTTTTCTTCTCTGTGTGAAAAAACAGAATACAAGGGTGGGTGATCTTATGAAAACACTACTGAATCTGTTTCATTTTACATATTCACAAAATTGAGGCCACTTAATGTAATAGACAAAAATAATACAGAGACAACTACAATAAGAAACAAAAGGTGAGAAATGAGAGAAGAAACAGCACTCAGTGAATACTGGGACTCAGGAGAAGGAGCAATGGCAGCCACTTTGGAGTAGGAAGGTGAGCACTAGGAAGGGCCCCCCCACCACAATAAGCTTTGATGGATGAATGGAATCTTTTTCAAGGTATTCTTTTTTAAAAAACATCTTTATTGAGATATACTGCAAATACTATAAAATTCACTCATTTAAAGCATACAATGCAATGGTTTTTAGTATATTCACAGAGGTACACAACCATTGCCACAATCTAAGTTTAGAACATTTTTGTCATCTCCAAAAGAAACACTGCACTCATTAGCAGTCAACCCCATTCACCCCTCACTCCCCAGCCCTAGGCAACCACTAATCTACTTTCTGTCTCTATAGATTTGCCTATTCTAGGTATTTTATATTAATGGAATTATAGTTTTTTGTGGCTGTCTTCTTCAACTTAGCATAATGTTTTCAAGGTTTATCCATGTTGTAAAAGGTGTCAGTACTTCATTTCTTTTCATGGCCGAAAAATATGCTGTTGTATAAATATTCCCCATGTTTGTTTATTCATTCATCTATTAGTGAACATTTGGGTTGTTTCCACTTTTTGGCTATTATGAGTAATGATGCAGTTCTTTAATCTGCATGTTTTTATGTGGACATGTTTTCATTTCTCTTGGGTATATACCTAGGAGTGGAATTGCTAGGTCATATATTATCCCTATGTCTAACTTTTTGAGGAATTGCCGAACTGTTTTTCAAAGTGGCTGCACCTTACCACATTCCCACCAGCAATAAGTAAGGGTTTCAGTTTATCAGTATCCTTGTTATTGTCTGTCTTTTTGATGATAGACATTCTGGAGGGTGTGAAGTGGTATCTCACTCTGGTTTTGATTTGCATTTCCCTGATGACTAATGATGTTGAGCATCTTTTCATGTGCTTATTGGCTATTTGTATTTTTTTTTTTTTTTTGGTGTTGGGGGGTATAGGTCTATTCAAATCCTGGGCCCAGGTCAGGCACAGATGTTTTTTAATTGGGTTGTCTTTTTGTTTTTGAGTGGATGGCTGAGTTTTTGAGAGGTGTAGGAGTGTAGGAGAGAAAGCTTAGATGTGGAAGAGGTGGGCACTTGTAAGGAGTAAGAAGTAAAACAGATTGGTTTCAGAGTGTAGCATTTGCATGAGAGATGTGAATCTGCATTTGACAGAGAAGGCTGCCAAACTTCTCTAATTATCTATCAGTTTGGGGTAACAATGAGATAAAATGAGATAAAGAACCCGTGTTTATACATAAGAGGAATTCATAAATAGAAGCTGATGACATCGCTATTATTGGATGCCTAAAATGGGCTGGTAACTGTCCTTGGAGTATTATGTATAATCTTATTTAATCCTCCTAACAACTGTATTAATTTCTCCATTTTTCAGGTGGGGAAAGTAATCGTCAGTAAAGTTAAATACCTTGCCCCAGGTCACCCAGCTAATAAATGACAAAAGCAAACTTCAAACTCAGGCTTGTCAGTCTCTGAAGTGCTAGGAAGCTGCACAGCACTGCTTGAGAGATAAAACTAGAAAGTTTGGGGATCTTAGGCTTTGTCCAGGACCTTGGCTATTTAGAAAAAGCATATGTTTCATTTGGAGTCACTGGAGAGTTAACATTTTTGAGCAGGGAAGACTAGGAGCTACACTTTGGAAAGATAAAACTGGATGGTGAGTGTGTTAGGCCATTCTTGCACTGCTATAAAGAAAAACTTGAGACTGGTTAATTTGAAAGAAAAGAGGTTTAATTGACTCACAGTTCTGCAGGCTGTACAGGAAGCACCTGCTTGGCTTCTAGTGAGGCCTTGGGCTGCTTACAATCATGGGGGGAGGTGAAGCAGAAACAGGCATCTCACATGGTGAGAACGGGAGCAAGAAAGAGAGAGTGGGAGGTGCCAGACAATTTTAAACAATCAGATCTCACATGAACTCATCACCAAGGAGATGGCACTAAGCCATTCATGAGGGATCCACCCCCATGGTCCGAACAGCTTCCACCAGGCCACACCTTCAATACTGGGGATGACATTTCAGCACGAGATTTGGCAGGGACACACATTCAAACCATATCAGTTGGAATAGAGGAGACTAGAAGCTGAGAGACAGATTAGCAGGCTATTAAAATCATCCAGGTGAAGGATAAAGAGGCCAGAACTGAGCAGGTCACAGGGAGCCAGGAAGGAAGGCAGGTATGCAGTGGTGTGCTGGAGCCAGCTTGGGCCACCTCACAAGAACCAGTTATGAAATCTTCAGCCAATTGTTTTGTTTTTGAGATGGAGTCTTGCTCTGTCACGCAGGCTGGAGTGCAGTGGCCCCATCTAGGCTCACTGCAATCTCCGCCTCCCAGGTTCAAGCAATTCTTCTGCCTCAGCCTCCTGAGTAGCTGGGACTACAGGCGTGCAGCACCACACCTGGCTAATTTTTGTATTTTTAGTGGAGACAGAGTTTCACCATATTGGCCAGGCTGGTCACAAACTCCTGACCTCGTGATCCGCCCGCCTCGGCCTCCCAAAGTGCTGAGATTACAGCCGTGAGCCACCTTGCCCAGCCTGCCAATTGTTAAACATGGCCATTACTATAAATTAAGTTACAAAAACTTACAATTTAAAAATTTATATTAAAAACAAAGGTAATATATACTTAATAGCCAGCTCAAGTTCTATGCCTTTGCCCTTCATGCCATGTCTCCTTGCTGTCTGCTCCATTGTTGGGCAGGGTTGCTTGAGTTCCGGGGGCTCTGCTCCCAAGATGCTAATTATGAAGCAATCCTTCATCTGGACATCATCCGTCAGGTGGGGAAGGAGGGCCTGTGATCCCGTCAGCCTGAGTAAAGGCAACACAGAAGAGCTACATCAAACAAAATGGGACGGATGGATGGCGGACTTCCCAGTGTCAGGGAAATATTGATTCAGGCAAATATATGACCTATCACATGAATATCCCGGAGGCTGTTGCAAATAGAGACACTGCAATATGGGGAGTGTTTTCCACATGATGAAGGTTGGCTTTTTGGTGCTGCATCATTGCAATGAGAAGTGATGTGTGGGGCCCCAGCCTCATGCCTTGAGTCATGCATTATGGAAACACTGATGCTCTTTCATCCCCACAGGTAAGTGGAGAAATGTACAATTATGATCCTAATAAAATCAGAGAGGGAGAGAGATGACGGCAGCTTCTCCAGGGATCCATAGTTGCCTAGACCAGGCAGGGTGCAAAGCTGCTAATTGGACTTTCTGGGAGCTGCCTGCTGGGGGAGTTGTGGGTATGAAGTAACTGCCCACTCACTGCACCCTCTGTCTTGCCTCAGAGTAATGAACACACAGGAGCCCTTATCAAGCCTTGGTCATTATCATAATCAGAGATGGAATGATCTTTATCACAGGTGTCATAGATTTACACTAGCACTGCATTCTCGACTTCACTCTGAATTGTCATGTGAGCCTGATAACACTTTGCTTTGCCGACGCGGGAACTGCACTCTGGGAGCTTATGCGGCTCACTGAAGTTATTCTGCTGGGTGGCAAAAAAAGCCAAGACCAGAATCCAGGCTTCCCTAATAGTGTGTGGATGAGTTCCACGATATATCAGCTTTCAAAGCATGCTACAGAGAAGGCTTAACTCAGAAAACTCTTCTACCCTATTTAGAAATCTCAAATGCTACACTTCATCCAGACTAGCAATAAAGGAAGAGAGACCGTTGTTTGCCCACCTTCTTACTATGGTCTTGAGGAAGACTGTACCTGGATTCTAGTCTCAGCAGTGCAGCTTCCCATTCTTTATCTCCCAAATACTTAATCCTTTTTTTTTTTGAGACAGGGTGTCAGTCTGTTGCCCAGGCTGGAGTGCAGTGGCACAATCATGACTCACTGTAGCCTTGGCCTTCTGGGCTCAACTGATCCTTCCACCTCAGCCTCCCCAGTAGCTGCAGCTACAGGTGTGTGCCACTACACTCGGCTAATTAAAAAAATCTTTTTTGTAGAGACAGTGTCTCGCCATGTTGCCCAGGCTGGTTCTCTCACCTCAGCCCCACAAAGTGCTGAGATTACAGGTGTGAGCCCCAAATACTTAGTATTTCTAAGCCCTCAGTTACCACATCTGTAAAATGGAGATTAATTCATTCAACATGTGTTCATTGAGCATCTAATAATAATAGTGCCTATCTCATAGGTATTTTGGCAAAAATTAAATAAAATGAAGGCAAGTAAAGGGCTAAGCAAGGTGCCTGGCTAATGATAAACATTCAAATGGTGTTGGCAATTAACATGAATAAAGTTCCCTGATATGTCCCTATTTCTTCCTTTTGCAAATATTTATTTAAGGGCCTGATATAATCTGAGGGTTCAGGAATGAATAAAGCATAGTTCCTGCCATTGAGGAGTTCTAGCTTATAGCACAGGCTATCCTGGTTTGAATTCTTCCCTGGCTACTGGCTATAAATTTTTGAGCAAGTCCCATAATCTTTTTGAACTTCTTGAAATAGAGATAATAATACTCACTAAAGGCTTTTATGAGGTGTTGAGACTATATATGTAAGTGTCTAACCCAGTACCTAGAACATGATTGGCATTCAATTAATGATGCTAATTATCATTATTGTGTTCTCATTGTTACGGGATTATCATTAAGCAGATACTTTCAATGCAATGTGAATGTACTTGGCTAGCACACAACTGTCATTCAATTAATAGTGCTGACTATCATTATCGTCAGATAAATAGATACTTCCAATGCAATGTGAATATACTCTAGGAAACAAAAGGCAAAGCACTCATAAAGGGGCAAGTTCACAGAGCTGGTTCTTGACAGATATATTGAAGTTGTTCTGGAAAAAAAGGAAGAAAGAAGCTTCTATAGCAGGGGAAATAAAATTTGCAAAGGCTAGAATGTTCAAGAGGAGGGGACCAGCTGTGCCTGGCTGGAGGAAAGGGAGAGTTGGGGAGGGTGCAGCAGGGTCAGGCTAGAAAGATGGAGCAAAGTTGTAGAAGGTCTTGTGAGACCCTAAAGAGTTTGTCTTGTAGAAATTGGCACTGAAGAGTTGTTGCGGGTTTATAAGAGCATATCCTGGGATAGGAGACAGAGACCAGGCTTTGATTACCTGTAGCATGCAGGCAATTTCTCTGGGATCCTCTCACCCTACCTTATTCCTCCAGTTAAATACCCAGTCGGTAGCTCCGAAAACTGTCCGTGCTGTTGGAGTGCTGAGCCTGAGGTGAGCATGTCCACCACACGCGGTCTTGCTGGGAGTGCTGCTGAACATCTGAATTCACCTCTAAATGCAGAAGGAAGAAAGATCTCCAGCCAGGCTGTTTGACCTCCACTTAGCAGAGCTCAGTTTCTGAAGAGTCTGTATTCCAGAGACTTCAAGGCAGAGACAGCATCCCTGTGGTTGATACCAAGAGCTCGATATGGGTGATTCTACCAACCAGTGTCCCTGGGGAGAAACAAGATAAAAGCAGACATGAGCAAAAACTCACAGGTCTATGGAGTGAGAAAAGTTTCAGATCCCTCACTGTTCTATTTCTCTTTCATCTCCTTTGTATGTTGGGGCATTTCCTGAGGGCTGGCTTTCTGTTTTACGTTAATGATGAGCTATTTTCCAGTTACCCCTTTGAGATTTTAGTGCTGTTATTAACTTGTCAACAGGTTTCCCCTCTATTTTAATTACTCTTGCTCAGCAGCATATGGTGGGACATGGGCCCAACTGATATTTAAATTGTGTTTCCCATTGAGGAGTGGCTGTTTCATCTTTTCTGGTGACTTCTGAGTGAAAGTCACATTGTCGGCATGGCATCTATGTGAGCCCAATACTCTCACTCATCATATACAGAAAACCCACCTTCTGGGGGAGGGAGCTCCTTTTCTTTGTGGCTTCTGGGAGTGTTTGAAGGATTTGTGAAATGTCTGATGCCAAAGCAGGACTGTACTTATGGAGTGAGGAATCCAGGCCCAGACCTTAGTGGAACTTCTCCTTTCTCTCCTCTTAGGAGCTACCCCCCTTGGAAATATGTAAAATGGAGATGATGTTTACTAGATTAGCCCTCTCTTATTGTCCTCAAACTTCAGAGTCCCAGGTGTTCCATGGAGACCCAGGGGCTAGTAGCCCAGCTGAGGCCTCCACTGGACCAAGGCCTCTTCTGACCTTTCCTTGATCATAGGAGACAAGGGAAGTCTGCTCTCTAGAATAATCCTACTGGGAAAGCCACTTACACCTTAGTTAATGGTCACCCATTCAGGCTAATTTTTCCCATTTGAACACAAGTTTTTAGGATGCAATGCTTTAACCTAAAGAGTGGCTTTATGGTAGAGAAGAGCCCATCAGGGCAGATGGCCTTTGGAAGGCTTGTTTTGCATTTCCTGCGTAGGCAGCTGCCTCTGTCTCTGCTGTGTCTGCCTGGTTAGCTTTTTTTTTTTTTTCCTGGTTTTCCTGAGAATTATCAGGAAATTACCTGGGTAGTGGGGAATGATACATATCCCAAGATTGTATGACAAATATGGTTAAAGACAGGAGTGGTTCCTCACTTCCTGAATCCCTTTAGTCAGGACCTTGGAATTAGTATCCGGTTATACAGGGCCTGGTGCTGTCACCTCTTGTTTTGTGTAAGTTATGCTGACTCCCCATCTAAGTCATAAGTTGCTTGAGGTCAGGGACCTGTACTTACGTTTTGTGCATATAATGTTATAATGATAGATAATCTGTGTCCACAGTCATATATTCTTTATTTTTATAGTTATTTTTTAAAATTTAATAGTTTTAAAACGTTATGAAGGTTTTACAGATGAGGAGAAAGAAAGGTTGAAATGCATTGGCTGGCATCCCATAGCTAGTAAGTGACAGAACTGGGATTTGAACCTTTGAATCGGGCTTTGAGTCAGGCTTAACAAGTCGTACCATACAGCATAAGCACCAGGTCTCTTGATTTCCAGTCTTGGCCTCTAGGCTACATGATTACTAAAGTGAGTCCATACCACAAGTTCTTGCTCCTGAACTTGGTAGCTTCATCTGTTTTCTCGTCATTCCTAATGGTGGTGAGGTGGCAGAGGAGAGCATGTGAGGAGAGCTGGCATCTGTGGCTGAGGCTCTGTGTGCAGGAGTCTAGGCTTGCAGTCTGCTGGCTTCAATTTACCTCCCTTAATTGATTTTCATTTTATTTTGATCAAATATATACATGCACACAGTAGCAATCTTTTTCAAAAGGAGTCCCTCATTTGAACCACAAGATCACAGAATGTGTTTTGATTGACATTTTTCCGCATTCTCCCAAGGATGGTGGAAAACTGGTGTCCTTCTAGATATGAGGGAGATTAATTCATTATATATAATGGATACCTTAGGACAATGGTGCTCAAAGTGTGGTGCTTGGAGCCCCAAATGTCTCTAAGACTCTTTTAGGACATCTGTGAGGTCAAACCATTTTTCATACTAATGCTAACACATTTTTCCTTTTCACTGTGTTGACATTTGCACTGATTGTTTATAAATTGTGTTGTGTAAAACTGCTGGCACCTTAGCACGAATCAAGCAATGCACCAAATTGTTCCTGATCATTATATTTTTCATGGCCATATATTTGCTATGAATAAAAAAGCATTGGTTTTCCTTACGAATTCCTTCATTAGGTTCTAAAAAATATTTTATGTGACAAAATAAGAAATATTCATAAAGCACTTCTACTGTATACCACACTACCATTAATGTCCTGAGGAAAAGCAGCTGTGTGATTGTTTGAGTTGTGGGCTGAACTGACAGCCTTTTCCATTGAGCACCATTTTTACTTCAAAGAGTGACTAATAGACAAACTATCATTATTCAGACTTCAGTTTTTGGCAGATATTTTCTAAAAATGGATGAAATGGACAAGTCAGTTCAAGGAAAACAACTGATAATAAAATGAGCTTTCAAATGAAAATTAGAATTTTGGAAAATTTTATCTGCTGCTGTGAGCTTGAAAACTCCCCCATCCTTAAAATATTTTTTTCTGATTAGATGATATTAATGTCTGTGATTTTTTGACATTGTATAATCAAAGGTGTCAATGTTTGGAAGACCTGCAATATGAACTAATATTTTCCAAGTAACCAGTGCATGCTGTTACAAAATCATGCATGGATAAAAGAACCAAAGTACAAGATAGACCAGTATATTTTAGTATAACAGAGTACATAAAGTTCATCGATATGACTTCAGATTCCACATCACAAGTAACCTTTGAAGAAGTATTATTTATTGCCTTTTTTGTGTGGAATCAAAGAATAGCCACAATTATTGGAAAAGACTATTGAAATTCTTCTCATGTTGTGTGGCTGGATTTTCTTCATTTACTTTACCAATAACATATCTGAAAAGATTGAGTAAAGGAGATGTGAAGATAAGTTCAGAAGATGGTTGGCTAGAAGCGCATAGCGCTCATCCTGCTCACAAAGACAGCTAGAACAGTGAAGAAATAATACTATTTTAATAAAAATAACTGAGGGAGAGCCCCAGAGTGTGTCCAAGGGGTAACAGAAACCCTGGAGAGCACAGAAACTCAGGATAGTCACATAGAGAATGAAAGGAAATACCAGGCCTCCACCACCCCATCCCCAACCGGATCAGCTGGGAATCAGGAGAAACTTCTCCCTAAGGCACCGAGATAATGAAGAGGATCCTAGCAACTGCATCAACACTTTCACACCTATAGGCCTCAACATTCTGGTTCACCTGCAGTCCTCAGGGGCACTACACCCATTGGAGGGATCTGTCTGGATTCCATATAGCTGTGCCTCAAAGAGAAGGAGCCAACACTATGCCCCATCTCTTATGATTTGCTACACCTTCTTGGGATTGGAACTATGGCTGGAGTGTGTCTTGCCCTTGGGGTGAGTAGCCCCTTAATTCCTGAGGCTAAGCCACTAACAAACCACTCCAGCCCAGTGGCCCAGCATCCCCAAGCCATGCTGTGAGCAAAGCTGTGACTTCCTTGTGGAGCCAAGCAGAGATGAAGCTGCCCCACCTATCCCTGCCCTCATCCTCTCAGGCCATAGGTGAAGCAGCACCCAGCCTCCAGGAAAAACAGTACCTTGGCCACTCAGAGCAATCATGCCTCCCTGTTGCCTAAGTTGAAGTAGCATACTGCGTCCCAAGAAACAGTACCTTGGCTTTCCAGAGTGGTCATGTACTCAAGCTGAAGTAGCACCCTGCGTCCCCCAGAAATGGTGCCTGGGCTTCCCAGAATAGTCGTGCCCTCACAGACATGAACTGAAGCAGCATATTATCTTCTGGGGAATCAGTACCCTGGCCAAGCTGTGCAGCTGTGCATCCCAGGGCTGAGCTGATGTGGTACCTCACATCCCAGGGAAACAGAGCAGTGATTGAGTTGACACGCCTCACCTTACAAGCCAAACAACTCTAACACCCTGCTTCCCTGGAGCTGGACTAGCCTCCTTGAGGCGAAGCTGCTAAGATACTGCACTCTCTGGGGAGTGCAGTCATCACTGTGCTGTTTCCTTTCCCTGTCATCCTCATCCCAGTGCTCTAATAGTAGCTGAGCTTCACCATCCTGGGGTACTTGTTGCTGCTGCACCTGGCCTCACAGAGTCTAGGATACTGCTGAAACCCACCACCACAGAGTCTAGAATTACCACTACACAGTACCGCATCTTTTGGGACCTGAGTTGCTACTGTGACCTATTAGCTCAAGTTCCTGAATTGCAGCTATACCCTGCTCCCTGGGCCCAAAGCTCCAGAGCACTCCTGCTTCCGGTATTGTACCCTACCCCTCCTGGGGGAGAATCACAGTTACAATCTGGATCTCTGGGTCTGAGCTGCTAGAAGGTGCCTCAGAATCACAGATCCTGGCTTTGTGGGCAACTTACATCCCTGCATTGGAACAAGTACCCCCGGATGGTGCACTGGAAAACCCAGATGCCACAATAGGTTCATGAGACCCTCAGACTAGGACCCCAGTCCCACAGCCACTCTGAAAACCTGCACCTGGAACCCAATGCTGCTGCAGCTGCTGGTAGAACCAGGTCAGACCTGACACTAAAAATGATCCCCTTGGCTAAGTCTTCCCATTGTGGGAAAAATGACAATAAGACAATAAGAGGACTCCAAAAGCCCTTGACACCAAGGATATTAATAACCTACACAATTGCTATGACTGCCATAAACTTCTACAGCCTGAGGCATCCACAATTATTGCTTATGTTGAATGTAGCCGAAGAAGCTGCACAAAGACTACACCACTGAACCTATGCAAAAACAGTCACCACATCTCTTTCAACCAGCACTGTAACATTTAACTGCAGGTGCAAGTCTTTCTCTATAAAAGTGACACTAGAAAGTTTGGAAGAGACAATTGTTCCACCACATGTGCAGATATCAATGCAGAGACAAAAGAAACACAAAAAAGTAAAGAACTGTTATACCACCAAAGGCACATAATAACTCTCTAGTAACAGATCCCAAGGAAAAGAAAATCAGTGAATTGCCAGAAAAAGAACTGAAAATAACCATCATAAGGAACAATGAGATACAAGAAAATACAGATAGACGATGCAATTAAATCAGGAAAAAATTCACAATATGAATGAGAAATTCAACAGAGATAGAAATAATAATAATAAATAGAAACAAATAGAATCCTGAAGCTGAAGAATTCAGTGAATGAAATGAAGAGTACAATAGAGAGTTTCAGTAGCAGGCTTGATCGAGCAGGAGAAAAAATTCTGAACTCAAATATAGGTCATTTGAAGTCACACACTCAAAGAAAGAAAAAGAAAGAAAGAAAATGAATGAAGAAAACTTACAAGACTTGTGGAACACTATTAATTGGACAAATATTTGTATTATGGATATTCTAGAAAAAGAAGAGAAGAAAAATGTAGAAAACCTAGTTAATAAAATAATAGCTGAAAACTTTCCAAGTCTGGGGAGAAATATGGACATCCAGATCCAGGAAGCTCAAAAGTCTCCAAATAGATTCAACCCAAAAAGGGCCTCCATAAGACACATTATATTCAAATTGTCAGAAGTAAAAAACAGAAATAACCGTAAAACTGCAAGAGAAAAGCATCAAATCACATATAGGGGAATCTCCATTACACTAACGACAGATTTCTCTGAAGAAACCTTACAGGTCAGTAGAGAATAGGATTATATATTCAAAGGGCTGAAATAAAAAATTGCCAGCCAAGAATACAAAGCCTAGCAAAGCTATCCTTCAGAAATGAGGAAGAAATAAAGACTTTCTCAAACAAGCAAAAAATGAAGAAATTCATCACTACTAGACAGTATTAGAAGAAATGTTCAATCAAGGTAGTCCTATATCTGGAAACAAAAAGATGATAATCACTATCATGAAAACATATAAAATCATGAACTCATTGATAGAGTAGATACACAATGGAGAATAAGAAATATGACCCAACTATATGCTGCCTTAAATAAACTCACTTCACCTGTAGACACATATAGACTGAAAGTGAAGAGATGGAAAAAGATATTTCATGCAGATGGAAATCAGAAGTGAGCAGGAATAGCTGCTATACTTACATTACATAAAATAGACATTAAGTCAAAAACTAAAAAGATACAAAGAAAGTAATTATATAATAATAAAAGAGCGAATTCAGCAAGAGTATATAACAGTTGTAAATATATATACACCTTAAGACGGGAACACTCAGATATATAAACCAAATATGATTAGACCTAAATGGAGAAATAGACTCCAATTTAGTTTGGGGACTTCAATACTCCACCCACAGCAATGGAAAGATCATGTACACAGAAAATCAACAAAGAAACATTGAATTTAAACTGAACCTTAGATCAAATGGACCAAATAGACATTTTCAGAACTTTTAATCCAACAGCTACAGAATACTCATATTTTTTCATCAGCACAGGGAATATTCTCTGGGATAGAGTACATGTTAGGCCACAAAACAAGCCTCAAAAGAGGTAAAATAATTGAAATTATATCAAATATCTTTTCTGATCACATGGAATAAAACTAAAAGTTAATACCAAGAACAACTTTGGAACCATATAAATAAACGAAAATTAAACAATATGCTCCTAAATGACAAATGGATCAATTAATAAATTAAGAAGGAAATTAAATAATTTCTTGAAACAAATGAAATAGATACACACTATACCAAAACTTATAGGATACAGCAAAAGTAGTCTTAAAAAGAAAATTTAATTGGCTCTATTATAAAAGTAGACAGATTGCAAATAAACAACCTAGTAAGGCATTTCAAGGTCCTAGACAACCAAGAAAAACCAAAATTCAAAATTAAAGGAGGAAGGAAATAATAAAGATAGGAGCAGAAATCAACAATGTAGAGTCTAAAAAATTTTAAAAGATCAAAGAAACAGTTGCTTTTTTGAAAAGATAAACAAAATCGACAAACCATTGATAGATTAACCAAGAAAAAAAAAGATGAAAGATCCAAAGAATAAAGTCAAAAACTAAAAAGGAGACATTACAATTAACGTTGCACAAATACAAAGAATCATAGACTATTATGAACAACTAATTGCCAATTAATTAGAAAACCTAGCAGAAATCGGCCGGGCACAGTGGCTCACGCCTGTAATCCCAGAACTTTGGGAGGCCGAGGCAGGCAGATCACGAGGTCAGGGGATCAAGACCATCCTGGCTAACACAGTGAAACCCTATCTCTACTGAAAAAAATTCAAAAAATCAGCCAGTCGTGGTGGCAGGCGCCTGTGTAGTCCTAGCTACTCCGGAGCTGAGGCAGGAGAATGGTGTGAACCCAGGAGGTGCGGCTTGCAGTGAGCTGAGATCATGCCACTGCACTCCAGCTCCAGCCTGGGCAACAAAGCGAGACTCCATCTTAAAAAAAAAAAAAAAAAAAAAAAAAACCTAGCAGAAATTGCTAAATTCATGGACAATGTATCTTGCAACCTACCAAGATAGAACCAAGAAGAAGTAGAAAATCTGAACAGACAAATTATGAGTAAAGAGATTAAATCTGTAATAAAATGTTGTCCATCAAAGAAAAGCCTAGGATCTAATCACTTCATTGCACAATTCTAGTGAACATTTAAGGAAGAACCAACACCAATTCTCCTCAAATTCTTCCAGAAAATTTCAGGGGAGAGAATTCTTCCAAATTCATTCTATGTAGCCTACATTACCCTGATTCCAAATCCCTGATGAGCATAGAGGCAAAAATCCTCAACAAAATAATAGCAAATTCAGCAGCCCATAAAATGATCATTCACCATGATCAAGCGGGAATTATCCAAGGATGCAAAGATGGTTTAACATATGCATATTAATAAATGTGATACATCACATTAACAAAATGATAGACAAGAATTGTATAGATGCAGAAACATCGTATGATAAAATTCACCATCCCCTCATGATAAAAAACTTTCAATAAGTTAGTATACAAGGAACATACCTCAACACAATAAAGCCTATCTATAACAAACCCACAGCCAACACTACAATGAATGGGGAAAAGTTGAAAGCTTTTCCTCTAAGATTTGGAACAAGACAAAGATGTTGACTTCCAATACTTTTATTCAAGATAGTACTGGAAATCCTAGCCAGACCAATTAGGCAAGAGAAAGAAATAAGCAGCATACAAATTGGAAAAGAGAAAGTCAAATTGTCCATTTGCAGAAAATATGGTGTCATATATAGAAAATCCAAAAGTTTCACCAGAAATCTCTTAGAAGTGATAAACAAATTTAGTGAAGTTGCAGGATACAAAATAAACTGCCATCGTTTAGTCTGACTCCTCCAAATTGCATGTTGAAATTTGATCCCCAGTGTTGGAGATGAGGCCTCCTGGGAGGTATTTGGGTATGAGGGGAATCCCTCATGAATGGTTTGGTGCTGTCCTTGTGGTAATGAGTTCTCACTCTACTAGTTTCCATGAAAGCTGGTTGTTAAAAAAAGCCTGGCACCTGCTCCCTGCTCTCTTGCCTCCTCTGTCGTCATGTGATCTCTACACATCTGCTCTCCTTCCCCTTTCACCATGAATGGAAGCAGCTTGAGGCCCTCACAGGATGCAGATGCCAGTGCCATGCTTCTCGTACAGCCTGTAGATTCATAATCCAAAGAAACTTCTTTTCTTTATAAATAACTTATCTTCAGGTATTTGTTTATAGCAACACAAGATGGACTAAGACATCACCATACAAAAATCAGTAGCATTTCTATACCCCTCAACAATGAAGTAGCAGAAAAAGAAATCAAGAAAGCGATCTCATTTACAATATCTACAAAAAATATAACTAGGAATAAATTTAACCAAGGAGGTAAAATATCTCTACAAGAAAAACTATAAAGCAGTTCTGGAAGAAATTTAAGAAAACACACAAAAAAGGAACGATTTCCATGTTCTTATCGATTTCCATGTTTCTTATCCCAGTTAGAATGGCTCTTATCATCAAAAAGACAAAAAAAAGTACAGGTGAAGATGCAGAGAAAAGGGAACGCTCATACACTATTGGTGGAAATGTAAATTAGTACAGCTATTATGGACAACAGTATGTAGTTTCCTCAAAAAAACTACAAATAGAACTATCTTATGATCCAGCAGCCCCACTGGTGCATAAATATCCTAAGAAAAGGGAATCAGTATGTCAAAAAGATACCTGCACCCCCATGTTTATTGCAGCACTATTCATAACAGCCAAGATGTAGAATCAACCTAAGTGTTCATTATCAATGGGAGAAAGAAGAAAAGGTGTAGTATATATACATAATAGATTATTATCAACCATAAAAAAAGAATGAGATCCTGTCATTTGTGGCAACATAGATGAGCCTGGAGGACAGTATGTTAAATGAAATAAGCCAGACACAGAAACACAAATATTGCATGTTCTGACTGATATATAAGTGTTAAATAAAATTGATTTAATGGAGGTATGGTGGATACCAGAGATTGGAAAGGGTAGAGTGGAGAGGGAGATGAAAAAAGTTGGTTAATGGGTACAAAATATAATTAGATAAAAGGAATAAAAATTAAATGAAATAAGCCAGACACAGAAACACAAATATTGCATGTTCTGACTGATATATGAGCGTTAAATAAAATTGATTTAATGGAGGTCTGTGCTATGCTTCTGACGCAGAGTGGGGCAGTGGGGGAGAGCTTGAGTAAAGTCACGTGGACTAAGTTTGACTCTTGTTCTGCTTTTTAGTACCTGTATGTGTCTTTTCACCTCTCTAAGCCTCAGTTTCATCACCTATGAAATGGAGTTAATGATACTATCCGTCTTCTCCACAGAATTGATGGAAGGATTATATGAGCCAATGTATTTAGCATAGCACCCAGTGAATAATAAGTGCCCTTAAATGGTGACTATTTTGATTGCAAATGACAGAATCAGAAGTTAATGCCAAGTCCAGATCTGCCTCTAATTAGCCATTTGGGTTTGGGCAAAACATTTAACTTCTTGATGTCTTAATTTCCTTATTTATAACATGAGGGGTTTTGGCGAGTTGGTATTTTCCAAAGTAAAATCCACAGTGCTATTTGCATCAAAATCAAAACCATTTGCTTAGTAAAATAATACAAATTCCCAGGTCCACCCCAGCCTCACAAAGTCAGAATCTCTTAAATGGAACTCAGGAATCTATGTTTCAATCAAGTCCTCATATTATTCCTGTGCACACTGCCTGCTCTGCCATTGTATAAATCTATCTAATGGATTTAAGTACCAGTTAGATTAGGAACTTGCCACCAGGGCCTGAGGGATCCTGGGACAAGAGGTTAAATAGCATGTATAATCTTATTCTGTATGAATTTTCCATCAGGTAGGTAAGATTTAAGACGTTCTTCTTTAGACCACACCAGGATATCTAGATCTGAGGAATTAGTGTACTTCTTCCTTATGCCCACAGGAGGTCAGTGAAACACTAGTCCTAACCTTTTTAAAATTTCAGAACAAAAGAATTTTGAACAGTGCCAAACTAGAAGTAGAATGTTTGTGTATTGCAAAAGATAAGCTTTATTTACTAACAGACTTCCCAGGTGAGTGTTTGAGTTTTTATGCAGACAAAAATCTAGAGGTGCCTTGCTTTTTACAGAGGAAGGTACATTAGCTTCCGGGTTCATAAACTTTAAGTCCATCAATAGGTTTGCTAAAATAATTGTCCTTGGAGCTCTGGGAGTCATTTTAGGGCAGAAAAAATTCTCTGCTTTGAATTTCTCTAGGGCGCCTCGTTAGAAGAGGTCAAAATGTCGGAAATGTGTTGGTTCAGATGTCTACTCGACGGACCTGGAGCAAGCTAGAGTTGGGCTAATAGAGGCTCAGAGAGGCTAGACCACCTGACTGGAGATATATAGTAGTGGAATGGAGATCAGACCCAGATCTACCACCTCATCATCAAGGGCCTTCTTAATAAGATAGAATTAATGTCATAGAGTATTCCAGCCAATGTTCTCTTAGCCAATTTATACCATTCTGTTTATCTTTTATTGAGCTTCTCTCTGGAGCTCAGCAGCTGGTCTTTTCCTTAACTCAGTTTTATTTTATTTTATTTTCTTCGCTTAGAACTGCAGTAACCAGGTGAGAGTAGAAGTAGGATAATTGTAATGGGCACAGGTGTCTGCATCTCCTGCCCAAGCCTTTGTGACTGCCTTGACATAAGCCCTTTAGAGCTGGCCGCATTGACTGCTCACTCAGGTGACCCTCTGAAGCTGCAGGGCTCTGAAGTGTTTTCTACCTCTCATCTGCATGCAGATGGCTTAATGACTGATATATTAAAAGCCAAGAAAGTGCTGGGTCTTAGATCTAGCAAGTGTTAGACACTTGACACAAAGAGAAAGATCATCTTGGTCAACATGAACTAATTAATTAATTAGCTTAGTGGCCAGACAGTGCATGAGAAACTCGTACATGTCAGGCATGTTCCTGGGCTCTAGATTTCAAAGACGAGCAAGGTATGGGCTCTACCATGAAGGAAATTGATCACAAGCTGAGAAGGTGAAAAATAAAATCAATGACCCTAATATACTCTGAAAGTGCTATGATGGGCATATGCCTGGAAGGACATGGAAACTTAAACAGGAGGCCTTCTCCCACCTGGTGGGGATAAGCTGGTAAATGACATTTTTCGTGCATCCTTGGGAATATTTCATATAAAATTTGTGGCAGGTGTGGCGTAAAAGACAAGGAGATATAAAAAAGTATCTCTGTAGACAGGGCCTTGGACTCATTACTTACAGGGTTCCCTATAGGGCTGAGGAATATGGCAGGCCAACCCCACTGGACAAGAAGGTAAATCCTCCAGTTCAGTGTGAAGGGCTCATCCCCTTAGGATTGCTGGATAGGGCAAGCCTTCCAGACTGCAGAAAGGGATCTAATCCTCATGTCACGTACCGTTGCCATTCCAACGGCCCTTGGTCAGCATAGAGGTTCTGAGTGAATCCTCAGTGCAAGTTCCCCTGAATCCACTGACAGGCCCATCTAGCCAGGTTGCAGGGGGACCATGGGCTCTTCTGGTCTAGATTGATCTGTATTGGCTTAGGTCACTTCTGTAAACATGTTCTGGGTGCCGACAATATATTTCACCATGCAAAACTTGCTTCTTCCACTTTACTCTTTTACTGTCTCTCATTGGCTGGCCAATTCATCCTCGTTTATTCAGGGTTGTCCCAGTATTAAACCTGAAAGTCTTGTGTCCCAGGAACCCCCTCAGTGCAAGGCAATCTGGGACGGTTGGGCATTCTACAGTCCCTCTCTCCCTCCACACTTCTTTATATACATTTGTTTCCCTTTCTTTTCTTTTTGCCTGCAAGCTCAGGCTTTGCAGTTATTATAAGGGCAATGTTGCACCCCTGCAGTGGGTCTGTTTTGCAGTGCCTGCGCACATCATATTCCCTTCTGGGGAATTCTGGGGAATATCCCTCTGTTACTCCAAATATCCCTTCTCTGTAGTGGATACCTCCTCCTTCTGGCTGAAGATTTGACTAGGATTGGATTCTGTTTGGCAAATCATGACTAGGGTTGAGCTGGATCTTAATCTGCACTCTTTCTCATTCTTTCTTTCTCTCTCTCTCTCTCTTTTCCTCTCTTTATCTGCATTTATGTGGCTCCACAGCCAGGGAATGGTTGGATTGCTTTGCCTCCCCTCTATGGAAATGCCCCAACTGGACAAAGAGTGACAGGCTGGCTCAGAGGCACCCAGCTGTCTTTGTCTACGTCCATGCCCAACTGATCTGCTGAGTAGCAGGGATGATCTCTCTAGCAAAACCTACTACTGCTTGTGCCATAGCAAATAAATTGACTTCCTAGGGCTGTCATAACAAAGTACCACCAACTGGGTTGCTTAAAACAACAGAAATGTATTTTCTCACAGTTCTGGAGGCTTTAAGTCCAAAATCAGAGTGTCAGTGTGGCCCTGCTTCCTCTGAGACTCTGGATAGACATTTCCCTTCTCTCTTCCTGGCTTCTAGTGGTGGCCAGTGATCTTTGGTGTTACAGCAGCAGCACGCCAATCTCTACCTCTGTCACCAAATGGCATTCTCCCTGTGGGTCTCTGAGACTCTTGTCTTTTAAGGATACCAATCATAATGAATTAAGGGCCCATCTTACTCTGGGATGACCTCATTTTAACTAATTACATCCACAATGACCCTAGTTTAAAAAAAATGTCATATTCTGAGGTGCTATGAGTCAGAGCTTCAACATATCTTATTAGGGGGTATAATTCAGCCTATAATAGCCAGCAAGTGGAAAAGGATGGATAGGGGCCACTTTCTTTAAAAGGTGGCTGTGTATGCAGCAGTTGCTGAGGCTTCATGTAGCCTTCCTTCAGATCACTTAATTGGCCTTTGGGGAAGCTTTCATTCTGTTCTTGTCTTTTCGTTTGTTTGTTTGTCTTCTTGCATCTGGTCCTGTCTTGTTCCCTTTTTCCATTCCCCAAATCTTTTCAAGCCACTGCTCCTAGGTCCCACTATACCTTCCTCTAGGGAAGCTCTTTGCTTCCATAGCTCCAGGACTTACTGCACACTTCATCTCGGCTTGAACCACTTCCTCTGAGTCATTTTTACTCTCAACCCTGGGAATCTACAGAAGGGCTGGGGATGGTGATGACAGGGACAAGCAGACTCCACATAAAGTATTGCCAAATAATGAAGATTTAACCTATCTAGAAATCTGTGTATTCACTTGATCAGTTATTCATATTGTGGATTTCCTGTGTAATATCATTTAGGAAAGGGATTCTGCTCTTTAAAAGGTATGGAAATTATAGCTCTAAGACACACAGTGAGAGGAGGCCTGTGACCATAGAGCTGAAAGTCTGATTTGCATGACAACCTGGAGACTTACTGTAGAACTGGATAAGCATTTAGTGTTAGCACTGGCTTGAGGTCTCAGAAGTCACCCCCTTCAGTTGTTTTCACACTTTCAAAGTGTAGGGAAGAAAGACTTTTCCTTTATCCTTTAGGTTCAATATCTAGGTCTATGAAGTGAACTGATAACAGGCATATTAACAGAAGAATAGGTATACAAATGTATTAATGTTTAATGTTAGATGCATAGGGGCATCCTGAGGGGAAAAGCAAATACCCCCAGAAGTGGTGATATTTAAAAAGCTGTATATCATCTTAATAGGGGAGGGTGAGAGGGATGTAGGCCACCTGAGGGAGAATAAGTCATTTTTAGAAAAGATGAATGGGCTCTTAAAAGAATAAATAGGATATGATAATTTGTGACAAAGTTTGTCTGGGTTTAGTGTCAACTTCTACAGATGCTCTTTGGCTTAAGATGGGGTTACATCCTGATAAATGCATCATAAGTTGAAAATGCGTTTAGTTTGCCTAACCTACTGAAGCTACTGAACCTCATAGCTTAGCCTAGCCTGCATTACATGCGCTGAGCTTACATTAGCCTACAGTTGGGTCAAATCATCTAATACAAAGCCTGTTTTATAATAAAGTGTTGAATATCTCATGTAATTTGTTAAATACCATACTGAAAGTGAAAACACAGAATGGTTGTATGGGTACTCAAAATACTACTGAATGCCTATATCACCTTTCATCACCCTAAAGTCAAGAAATCATAAATCAAACCATCCTAAGTCAAGGATTGTCTGTAGCCTCCTCTCCTGTGATAAGAGTCAACCTTCCCTGGTTGATGAAACTCCCAGCAAAGGGATTTATGCCAGTTGAATTCTTTTAGAAGGATCTGTCTTCAGGCAGATAAGGAGACTTCAGTGAAAGCCTCTCCCTGCATCTGCTATTTTTCAAGTGTTTTTAGCTCAAAATAATCAAAATACTAAAGCGACATAATTTGGGGTGGCATGTCCTGCACCCCTTCAACATCATATTTTGGGGTGGCATATTCTGATCTCTGACATAAAGATGTGCAATCTCACTCCACATTCCCCTCCACCCCCTTAAAGCTAAGCAGTTACCCAACATGGAAAATGAGTACAACTTGGCAGATGTTCTAATGGCCAGGCCCAGAGTCCTGCCTCTTTCCTTTTTTTTTTTTTTTTTTTTTTTTTTTTTGCCATTGCTGAAGTTCTTGAAGGAACTCTACATTTGAAAATCTCCAAGTGCTGGTCCAACCTGTAAGTTTTAGATGAAAATAAGGCCCAGAGGGGAGCAGAGATTTGCCCAAGGCCTCACAGTGATTATTGGCAGAGCCCCAAGTGGCAGAGAGCTTTCCCATGATGAGCCCAGAGCTTGGGCCTCCAGCCAAGAGCAGCACAGGCCTCCTCTTGCTTTAACATCCATCATTCCTATCCCTTGGCCAGCAATTTTATCCTCTTGCTCCTCCACCCACTCCGCTCTTACTCATCCTTCCATGTTAAGCCCAAGCATTGCCTCCTTTGTGGAGTCTTATTAAACTGCTTACGCCAACTTAACTCCTTCCTTGTTCCCACAGCCCCTTTTGTCATCCATGTCAGAGCAGTTCTCATGTTCTACTGTGTGGACTTGTCTCTGGGCCAGTCGCTGCCACTTCTTATTACTGTATAACTTACTTCATTCCAAAAAGATTTCAGACAGATGTTTTTCTTGTTATTCCGAGGGTTCAACAGTGTAACTCCTGCACCTAGCACAGTGTCAGCACCTAATAGGTGCTTATTTTTAGAACAAAAGAATGTGTGCAGTTTGGTAGAAGAAGCTGGGTAGAAATCAGCTTATATTCAAAGCCAATGTGCCCCAAATTTTAATGCACATTAAAGCATCTGGGAATTGTGTTAAAATTTGGATTCTGATTCAGGAGGTGTAGGTTAGGGCCTGTGATTCTGCATTAAACAAGTATCCAGTGGATACAGATGCTGTTGGTACTCAGACCACATTTTTGAGAAACATAAGAGAGAAGATTACAATGTGCCCTGTTAGCCATACTGATAAGAGACAGGAGAGCAGGGATAGGGTGGGGATCATTTTAAAGGGTTCAGGTCATATCCAGAAGGCATGCAGACAGCTGGGATTCAGAATGAGCCATAGAGATATGCCCCTAGCTGGTGATTTCTGTCTGCCTGAAATGGACTTTCAGCTTTGTTTATTTGGTAAACAAAGTCTCTCACCATTCAGCACACTGAGGCCTTCAGAAGGGAAGATAGACTGAGAATCTCTTGGCAATAATTCGATTCTTATGGGGAGAGGTGTAATGTTCCATCATAAAGATGATAAAATTCAGACTCTCACATACAAGGCTTGTCCAGGGTTATTCAAACCACAGGGAATTGATGAAAAGAAAATGGCAATTAGATTTTCATCACATCTATGTAACACCTTCCCTATCCTAACCTCCTTAGTACCTCACTGCAATCGCTTGCTTTAATTATCTTCCAGGAAGATTGGGACCTTGTCTGGGTTGTTTGTTAAAAAACCCTTAGCACCTAGCATGGTGTCTTGCATCTAGAAGGAACTCTAGGGATATTTCTTAAATAAATAAATACAGAATTTGACCATTGCAGGGTTTCCATTTGTACACTCCATCAAGATTTTGTGGTTGTGTTCGGTCTATTACAATATGTCACTAATGAGGTCAAGACTGTAGCTATGGGTCACCTGAATGAGTGGCACAGCTCTGCCCTGTCCCCCACCCATACTTGTCAACATGCTTCACAGCATTGAAGAAAATAGGACCTTCAGAGATTTAGAAGATTGGGTGAGAATACGGCTATGTGTGCTGGGAATGGCACTTGGCAATGGCATCTTCATCCATGAAGATGATGACTCATGTTGTAGGCATCTTGCTTTATCAGCTCTTATCAGTGGTGCCCCAGGTCGATTTCATTCCCTATTATCTTTCAACTGTATACCCATCTGTAGAACACAAAGTCTTACCCACAGGAGGAGTTAAGGAGGGGAAGCAGGGCCTATTTTCAATTCAAAGGAGAGAACTGGACTTTCTTTTTGTATTTGTTCTGCCCTTATACTTCCTTTGGTTGTTTTCTTGTGCCTGATATGTGTTCCTCAGAAGACATTCAAAATTACTTCATAGAAAGGTCTTATTTCACATAAGAGCCAATCAAACTGCAATGGAGGCTTCCTGTGTGCCCAGGAAGAGGAAATGGAATGATGAGCATCTAGCTAGGCTCTGTCAAAATCAGGAATTTTTTCTCAGCCCCACACCATTTCTAGATTATTTCATCTATTCATTAAATAAGAGCTAACTTATTGGGCATTAATATGTGTGAGGCACTGTGCTAATCACCCACATACACTAATTTATCAATCCCTTACAAAACTCTTATAAGGCAGGCAGTGTTTTTATCTCCATTTCACACAGATAAGGAAAATGAGACAACGGGAGATGAATTGAGTGAATTGAATGGCCCCAGGTTGCACAGTTAGAAATTGGCAGAGTCAGGCTAGAATTCAGGTCTATTTGATTCCTAAAGCACTGTACAACACTGTGTTAATTGACTTCTGGCTTCCACCTGATAGGACCAATTCTTTTGCAACCTTCTTCTTGGAAGTTACTCACTTTCTTTGTTTCTCTTTCCATGTACCCTTCCTTCAGCTCCAGCCTGGAGATCAGGTTGAAATTCTCTAGGCATTCATTCCTTCTTTCAACCATTGTTGTTCAACATTGTTCCTTTGCCAGGCTATGACACCCACAGCTTTTTGTCACCTACTGACCTGCTGGCCATGGTCATCTCTCATTGAAGTATTCAGCTTCTGGCTTATGGTCTTCCTCTGCAAACCATTTCTTATCATTGCCTGGGCAACCTCAATGTCCATGTGGATAATATGCTTAATTCCATAGCCTCAAAGTCTCTGCTTGCCACACAGAAGTTCATTCCAGCCCCTCTCAATGGAGACATCTGGATCCTGCTATCACCAGGGACTGTTTTGTCTCTCCATTCTACCTCCTCATCAGTCTCATCATGGACCTTGTAGAACACTGACCTTCTCCACCTTTCTAGGCCTTTGCTCCCTCCTGGTCTCATTCCTCTTCCTATATAACCCATAATCCATAGACAACCATTTCACGAGGCACCAAAGGAGTAAAGTTGGATAGTGTCACAGGTAGAAAGGAATCAGGAAATGGAAGTTAGATGCTGGGAAGAAGAAGTCTTTTCATCATATCACTGAGGAGCAGTTCTGCTCTGGGACCAGAAGGGAGATGTGGGAGTTGTTAGGCTCCTACTTGAAGTAATCCTTCTCTGTCTAGGTAAAGTTGTGCCAGGAAGGGTATCTGGGAATCCTAGCCCTGGGTCTGGTCCAGGTGGTCAAGTTGTTCTCAAGGTATGATCTTGTAGACCACCTTATTAGAATGATCTGGGGTGTCATTGCTAAAGGGTAGATTTTCATTTCCCATCCCAAGCCTCCTGAGTCAGAGTCTTTGGGGTTGGGCCTAGGAATCTGAATTTTAAGCAAAATTCATTGTGATTATTATCTACTTTAGGGTTTAAGGATCATTGATTTAGTCTGGCTAGACTGATAGCTCTCAGGAGGAGCTAAAAATCTCTGTCACATCCCACTAATACCCCTGAGATTCACTCCAAGTTGGACAGAATTCAGACTTGCCAATCAGTTGTGATTTTTCTTTGAAGCCCCTTACAACTAGTTCCACTCCTTTCCCTGAAGCGCCTAGAGTGGGACAAGCATTCTTGGCTCAGGAACAAACAGAAATTCCACCCCAAATCCCCATCTTCTTCCCTTTTACCTCGTCCCCACATTGAGAAAAACTTTCAGTACCTCTCTCTCTGTGCTGGGAAGGGGCTGGGGGGAGGGCATCAGTGTGATCAGGAAAGAGATTAATCTACCAGGGTAGGCATTGAGAGACAAAAATCCAGTCTTTTATAACTTTTTAAAACCTGCCTCAGGGAGAGGACAGTGAACCAGGACTCCATGTACTGGTAGGAGCTTGATAGTTCCTTATCCATGTTGAGATAAATCAGATCAATTAAGTTCTCCTCAGAACACAGCATTTCTTTTTCTGCATGGTGCTTTCCAAACAGCGACTCTGCCTCCAGGGTCCCCACAGCCTCCTCCCAGTGCAGTAAAGCAGGTGCATTGCTACCTGTCTCTGGGACAGGTGGTTTCTATCGTTTGGAACACCACAGGGTTTGAACTCATAAGACTTGATTCAAATCCAAGTTTTACTCTTTACCTGCTACGTGGCCTTCCATAAGTCACCAAACCCTTTTCTCTATTTCCTGATCTCCAGAAAGAAAAGGATCCTAGTCCTCCTTACCCTCTCACAGGGCTTTTGAGGACAAATGATTCTTGTTTTGAAAAGGGTGGAGCTGTGAACTGTTAGGAGCAGGAGTCAACCTGAGCAATACCTGGAAGCCTCCTCCACCAGGAGCTCCACCTGCAGCTGGGCTTCCAGCAATCCACAAATATTGGTGAGCACTAGAATGGTGCCATGCTTGCAAATTCACATTCCCTGGCCCTACTGGGCAATCAGCAGTGCTCCATGTAGTTCTAAAGCAGATGGTCCAGTGGTCCAGGTATCGTATCTAAGCAACCCTTTGAGGAGATGAAGAGGGTTGGATGCTCCATGAGACAGAAGGAGAACTTTGTTTTCCGTGGCCCACCAAGGACTTGAGCTATAGACCGAACTTACAGCTGCCAGTTTCCATCAAGAGATGGGAAGCTACTTAGTCAACTTCCTGCTGGTTTTCAAACACACTAAAGTTTGAGTGGTCAGGCAGGCTTTTAGGGCTACTGGATTTTGGACTCCTGGTTCAATTCGTGATCTACGTTTCTCTTCCTCTGTCCTCGCCTCATCAATACATCACAACCTGGGTCTCCTTACCTCAGGTTCATGAACTAGGAATAACCCGTCAGGCCAACTGCTTCTGTGTGTCAGGGCTGACTGAAGTTCAGTGGGTTCCCATTTCTTCATGTGCTTATTTTTAAAGGACCGTTGTTTTCTTTGCCTGAAGGAAAGCTTACTGGTAAGTATTTCAGGAGCCAGGGAAGGGGCTTAGATAACACCGTAGAGCTGGCTCACTTGGCTATTTGAGAGAATTTATCAGAAACTATTAACCAGGAAAACAGTGACATCTTATCACTCTCACCCAAGCCGTATGGGCCAGTAGCTCTTTTTAAATCATAAAGATGATGTCAGTTTGCCACTTAAAACCTTCCAATGATTTCTTATTCCACTTGGAATAAAATCTCAACTCCTTACTCTGGCCCTTGTCTATTGCTGGGGACTGACCTGACACTCCTCCATCTCCTCACACTGCCCCTCTGCCTGTTTCCTAGATAGAAGCCGGCCACCATCACTTCTACCTTGGGTCCTTTGCAGGGGCCGTTCCTTCTGCTTACATTCTCCTTTACTCCCCTTTTGTCTGAACTGGCTTTTTCTTGCCATTAGATATCTCGTGAAATGCCACTTCCTCATAGTGGCCTTCCCTGACTATTCAATCTAATGTTGCCCCTCTCTATCACATGACCCTGTTTTCATTCTCTGCAGAGTACTCATCACTCTCACACATTTCTCATTTATTACTTTATTTCTGTCTCTTTTCCTTAGAACAGAAGACAGAGATCTCATGTTCACCTCTATAATCCCTGCTTCTAGCACTGTGCCTGACACATAACAGCCTCTCAGAAAATACTTGTTGACTCTGAATAAATTGCCTTTGGAGACAGAGACTAATTGCAGGCCCAAGCCTTAGTAGCTGGGTGATCTGAGCCTCAGTTCCTTCTTTGTTAAATGGAGCTAATAACACTAGGCTTGCAGGGGTGTATTTAATAGAAAAGAATACGTAACAGTGTCTTGAACATGGGAGTTACTCACTAAATAAGTACATACATACATTTTTCTTCTTCTTTTTTTTTTCTCTCCTCTGGCCCTGGCTCTGCCACTTGTGAGCCCTGAGGCCTTGGAGAGTCATTTTTGTTCTCTAGGCTTTATGAGGGGAAGGGACTGTCTGATCATCACAGACGGTGCAGGCTGAGTTTGTTATTTTACAAGGTGGAAGGAAACCAGGCCTCTTTTTCTCCAGCTGCGTGGCCAAAAGGGCTTCCCTAAGCTAGATCAGATATGCTCCGCCCCTGCCTCAGTGGGTATGGTGGGGAACTCCGAAAGGAAGCTAGTGAAGGGGATCACCCTTTGAATACTAAGCAGGATCTTAATTTCTCCTTGAACTGGCAAGCTTTATATTATGGGCCTGCTGTTGGCAGATAGTAGGGAAACCTTGATGGCGGCTGAGTTAAATATGGCCGGGATTTACAATGGAATAAAAGGTGCCAGATTAATAGGGTTTCTTTTCTCTGAACTGTAAATTGGAAGACCTGGTGCCTGATCGGCTACTAAATCTTTAGTCCCATGGGCTTCTAGATAGAGAGCTTTGGGAGCACCAGGCTGGCAGCCGAAGGTTGATGCAAATAATGATTTCACCAGGGGATTTGCTCTGCAAGGGGGCGCTGGTTTGAAGGGCAAAGGGACCCACCATATGTGCGTCGTGACAACAACATCTGAGCTGGCCTCTCAACACTGCTAAGGGGACAGGTCAGCGTTTCCTCACATCATCTCAGGATATGGCCTGGGCAGAGGGCAGCAGATGACAGGCAGGTCTATTTAAGCATCCTCTGGTAGCACTTCCTCCCCTCTCTCCTCTCCCTCCACTTCCTAGATGCATGCTGCTGAGAGATGGAAAATGACCCCTGGCCTGTGACTGCTTAGGGCCACTCCTGCAAGCCCTTAGGGACATTTTCTTTGGTAAAATACCCTCCAGCCTTTTAAGGAGCAGGGTCTTGGCACATTGCAATGATTGAGTTATCACTGGCTTGAAGTCGGGTAGGATGGGGCAGAAAACAGGAGGGAGGCTAGTCTGATTGTTTCTCAAGGCTCTCTCTAGCACTGCTTCCTATGAATTCTGGAAACTAGATTGAGGGCAGGGAAACCGTTTCATTTAATTGTCACAGTAAACTTCGAGGTAGGTAGGACTGGGACTGATTTCATTCTGGGAATGAAGAAACCAAGGTTTAACAAGATTGGATGACTTGCTCACAGTTGGACAGCAACAGCTGAAAAAAAAACAAATTTTCTAGACAACTCAGGCCCCGATGCTTTCTCTCTGGATGCCTTCGATCTCAAGTAGCCATTGTCTATAGAGAGGAGTAAGGGAGCGGTGGGGAGGATGTGAACATGGTGATGATGGTATTTTTTCCTGCTGCTTCCAGCCTTTTTTATGGGCAGGAGACATGCCTGTGGACCATGAGGGTTGGCATGACAGGAGCAGCATAATCTCAGAGCAGCTCTTTAGGAGAGGTTGCTAACCCTTTCAGTGCCCTTATGGGACTTAGAAAAGAAGCTTGTTTGGAATAAATGTAGTCCTGTGGCAGGCCTGGATTTTAGCCTCAACTTACCGTTTTTAGCTAGTACTCTTGCAGAGAATAATGTGCACATCCAGCTGCTCTCCTGATGAGAATTCAAATCTCAGCTTCAAAAGAAGAATCTCCATTGCAAAGGCGTTTCATGTACCTCTCTATTCTTCCCTCTCTTACCTTAAGCTAAGAACACTCAGACAGTTTACCAGCTGCCTATCTGGGGCTTCCAGTAGAACTCCACCAGGCCATTTAATCTAGGAAACCAGAACAAAATGGCAGAGGTTGGGGAAAATGCCCTGAAGTTGACAGTCAAGTGAGGGCCACCCAGGTGCCACCTCTGCTGGTGTCTTCTACCATTCTTCCTGGTGGCTTCTACTGTCTCCCTGACCAGTCTTGGAGTGCTCCCAGCCCTTCTCTGAGCCAGCATCATTAAGCCACTTTGGCTGGAGCCTCCATGGACATGCAGCCGAATATTTATGTCCAATCTATTTTTTTTTTAATGTCAACAATTCAACTTACTTTTTGCCTTTTTCTTTGCTGCATTAGGAGAAGTCAATTTCTCTTATAGACAGGGAGGTGACCTTCCTTAGAATGAAATACATTTTCCCTGCTAGCCATTGTACTTTTGAAGACCAAGCCATCCTTCCCCTAAAGCAAACCTCCTTATTGTGTGTGTGTGTGTGTGTGTCTGTGTGTTTGCCTGTGTATACACACTAATTATTTAGGATAGCATTAAAATTACACTTAAAAGTTTAATGAAAGAAAAGAATAAAACAAAAATTTGGAGTGGGAGGGCAATGTGGATATGTTCTGGAATTGAAGAGAGACTGGAAAAGAAGGAAAAAGGAGGGTTATCTGGAATCAGTATTTCTGCTAAGCCTGAGTAGTTGGAGTGGAACAGCCACCTGGAGTGCCAGCCAACTGGGCAGAGAGGACCACTGGAGGGGTACCATTTGGGTTTCTAGGAAGTGGGCTGGATCAGGGCAATTGCCAGGGGACAATGTGCCTGACATTCCCCACTCATACAAGGGGGAGTACCATATCATGTGCCCCTAATGTCCTGTCCTCATCAGCCAAAAGTCCAGCGGCTTCCCCAGGTTGTAACTCTTTTCTTTACCACCACCTGCATCTCCTGTGAGGATGTCTGTCTGCAGAGGTCCCAGGTCAGCTACAATGGTGAAAAGGAATCCTGATCACACAGCAGGAATAGGGGAAGAGCTGCTACACCAGTTTGCCAGGGTTAAGCTGAGCAAATGCAGGTCCAGGGAGTTAAACATGGGAGCCTTGATTTCTCAAATAGATGACCTCCTCAAAATTGATAGAATTATTTGTTGGTGAGGTCAAATCCAATTGTAAAGGCATAAAGGGAGCTTATAGTTTTGAAGAACTCAACTGCAGATTATTTTATGAAATAACTTTTTGGTCATAAGCTGAGTTGGCCCTCATTATTTAACTTAAGTAAAACACTGTACAAATCCAAACCTTTTGGAAAGTGGATTTTCCTCAACCTAACTGGAAATCCAGACACTTGTAATCTCCTCCCATAGAGGAGAAGCAATAGGCCCCCTTGGACCTGGAGGAGAGAAGCGTGTCCCAGGGATCTTCTCATCTTTTCTCCTCTACCCATATTCAAGCTGGAATGCATTTGTGAGGTTTGCTAGGGCCAGACTTCTCAGAAGTAAGACCCACTGGTTGCTGTAGTTAGAAAGAATGTCAGAAGTCATCTGATCTACCCTGTCATCTGTAGTAGTAGTAACCTGCTCTTGAGGAATGGCCACTTTAGGAAAAGGACCACTGGGCCTCATTTGACTTTGGTTCCCCAGCACCTAGAACATCATTTGACAAGTGATGGGTGCTCAATTAATGCTGACTGAATGACTGACTGACCGATTGACTAAGTGAATGAATATTTCTTGGCAACTACTTGAACACCTTTGGGGACAGGTAGCTTAACTATCTTAGAGAGCAATATATTCTTCCTAGAGATCTCTGATTATTAGGAACTTGTTTAAATTGAATCAAAGGCTGACTTCCTGGCAGATTTTCTCTGTGTATTGGTTTTGTTCTCTGAAGGCAGCAAAGAAGTCAATCTCTTCATTCTCTCACCATAGCTTTGCTGTCCTATTCCACCTGGTACTCTTTCTTCAGCAACCAGTCACCTTTTGCTTTTCTCATATCCATTGAGTGTTAAACCCATGGATGCCTTTCCACAGCAGTGCTCTGTGATTTAGGTCTCTCATTTCCTTTTGGCTCTGATGAATGAACATGTCTTAGGCACCATTCTTTCTCAGCCAGCTGCAATTACAGAAAACTAGCTAAAAGGAGAAACTATCACTAGTGGTGATGTCTATTTTCTTCCTTACATTTTCTTGTTATAACAGAATATGTTTGCAAAGAGAATGCATTATTTTAATAAGGAGGAAAACTATAAAGCTATTTCAATTGTGGAAAAAACCATACTGAGAATCTGGTTTATTACAGAGTGTTGATAAACACTCTATTATGGGCCTAGGGAAACTTTATCAAATATCTGCTAAGTACCAGGCACTGAACTGGATAATACAGAGATGAGCAAAAATAACCCTTTCCTTCAGTTGGCTCTCAGTATACTTGCTCACTTATGCCCTATGTAAAGAAAATGCCCGGGTTGCTATGAGAGCATGGAGGAGGGGCACTGAAGGTCAACTAAGAGAGAAGCAAAGAACTTATATAAATAGGTGTTCAACAGGTAACAAGGAAGAGAGAACTAAACGTGAAGACTCACTGGTATGTAGTATGTGAAAGACGGCAGCCCTTTCGAGGAACATGCCCAGGTTTGATGGGTCTTGAGGTAGGGTGTGAAGCAGAGAGGAGCAGGAGCTAAAAGGAAAGAGGGGATGAGAGCAGGGAGGGCTTGCTGCTAGAAGTTTAGACTTCATTCTGTATGCATGCACACGGGGATGGGAGGGCAGGCTGTAGGCATTTAAACCAGGAGAACTAATAACTGTCTAGACCTTTGGTTTTTTTTTTGTTTTTCTTTTTGAGACAGAGTCTTGCTCTATCACCCAGACTGGAGTGTAGTGGCGTGATCTCAGCTCACTGCAACCTCCGCTTCCCAGGTTCAAGCGATTCTCCTGTCTTAGCCTCCTGAGTAGCTGGGATTAGAGGCATGCACCATCATGCCCAGCTAATTTTTGTATTTTTAGTAGAGACAGGGTTTCACATGTTGGCCAAGCTGGTCTGGAGCTCCTGACCTCAGGTGACCCACCCACCTCAGCCTCCCAAAGTGCTGGGATCACAGGAATGAGCCACCGCACCCAGCCCAGACCTTTAATTTTTTAGTGGTAAAATGTCTGATAACATGGTGGTTAATAGGAAAGATTTTCTGGGTTGGGGATGGATAAGATGGATATTCTTTCATCCTTCAAATAGTGCTGTGCAGGTAACTACTAAGCCCTGTTCATTCTCCTGCTGTGCCATAGGAAATAGGTAAAATAATTGAAATAATTACCAGGGCTTAAGAACGTGTATTCTAGAACCACTTTTTCTAAATTTAAATCTCTGCTTCACTACCTATTAACTGTGTGATCTTGGCTTCTCTGCATCTCAATTTCCTCATTGGTAAATATGCCTACCTCACTGAGTTGTTCGGAAGAATAAATGAATTAGCATATGGATAGCTCTTTGAGCCACGCTTGGCTGTTAAAAAGTTAATATGGGGTTGTTATTACTGTTAGCACCAGTGAATTTATACAGGTCTGCAGCAACCTCAATTCTTGCATCTTCAGAAGGAAGAATTCAACCTAGAGGCATGAGGCAGAGGGAGAGACCAAGGCAAGTTTTAGAGCAGGAGTGAAAGTTTATTAAGAAGTTTTAGAGCAGGAGTGAAAGGAAGTAAAAAGTACACTCGGAAGAGGGCCAAGTGGACAACTTGAGAGATCAACTGTGTGGTTTGACTTTTGACTTGGGGTTTTGTATGTTGGCATGCTTCTGGGGGGATTGCATCCCTTCTCCCCTGATTCTTCCCTTGGGGTAGGCTGTCTGCATGCGCAATGGCCTGCCAGCACTTGGGAGGGGCTGCATGGGTAGTTTGTTTACTGAAGTTGTGTGCACGCTCACTTGAGTGTTTTTCCCTTGCCAGTCAAATGTTCCTGGAAAAATGTCATATGCCAGTTAAACTCCACCATTTTGCCTCTTACTGTGCATGCTTGAGCCCACTCACCCAACTCTTGAGATCTTATCAGGCAGCTGCTGATCACTAGTGTCAGGTGTTTTCTATTTATTGGGAGACTGCCTTTCCCTTGTGCTGGCTGTGACCACTTATTATTTTAGAGAGACAGTTAACAACCACTTGACCATCACCTGATGGTCGGCTGACCTTCCTGGTGGCAGGGAGCACCCTCTTCTGCCCTGCTCATGTCTGCCTAACTACCTACTGTAACATTACAAGGCATGTCTTATCTTCTCATCATTATTCTATCTATGAGGGGAGAAGAAGAGCCTAATGGGATGTGGAGTTAGAAGCAGCATGCCACCATTACTAATTGATTGTGTGACTTGGGCAATTTAACTTCCAAGAGACCTAGTTTTCCTGCTGAATTCCTACTTCACAGGGTCTTGTGGAGATCAAATGAGATAATGGATGCAAAAACACTTTATAAATTGTAAATTGATGAATACTAGCCACTATGTTAATATTCCCTCACTAGTTCTCTCATAAACAGGGCAGGAATGGATCTCCCTATTGCACAGAGAAACTGAGGGCCAAAGGGGTTCAGTAATTTACTGCAATTCTCCTATGAGTTTGGGTTGGGTCTCACCTAGGATGCTGCCTCTGTGCTCAGCAATTTCCCCACATTATCTGGGCCAAGTATGCTCTGTCTGCTATATCCAGACCCAGCATCCATACAAATAAAAGCAAAATCCTGGGCTGGCCTCCTCTTGCCACTTTACTGGATTCTAACTGCCTCTTATTTCAGCAATATAAATAATTAAACCAGGAACTTGATTTTAATAGGCCTTAGGTCAGGCTTAGCATTCTGCATCCTTGGTCAATTTCCCCAGGATTTCTTAGCTAATCTGGGAGAGAGGAAACTGTCCTGGAGTGGTTCATTTGCATCAAAACCACTATAATTTGTAAGTAAATGGCATTGCTTTTAAATGCAAAGGAGCATACTTGAGCAGACAGTCTTTGATTCTTCAAATACTGCAATTCCTAATGTTCTGGAAATAATCTTTCCATCTCTCCAATTACACTCCTCCCAGGAGAAGTCCCCTTAACCCTTCTTCAAAATATAGCCATTAAAGTTTTTTCTAATCAAGGGCAACTCTCCTTGCCTGTAGGGGGACTTATTTGAGGAACAATTCTCAACTCAGGCAGACACACGGAGATGCTACCAAGTGCAAAGCATTGAGCAACAAAGAGGTGTAAGATACTGTCCCAGCCATTAGGAAGTTTAAATCTCCAAAGGGAGATAATGGTGCAACACATGTAAGAGAAAGCAGAATGTGGTATTTTAAGAGTGCTGCAAAGTTTTTCATGACTTAGGGTCTGAACCTGCTTAGGGGATTAGGATAGACAAGGACAGAAGACGGTTACTCGGTGGGACCTCAAAGGCTGATATGATGTCTCCACCAAGACAGCTCTCCACTGTCTCCCACCTTTTACTCACCTCACAATGTCAGTCCAGCTGCTCTCCTCAATGCTTGGTCATCTACCATTTGAAAGTTAAAACATCATTGCCTCCAGGAGTCCACTGGAAAGGGGACTTTGCCATCTAAAGTGAATTAGTGTATCCAATTTACTAGCTCCCTCTTTTCCAGCCTTTGTTCCATACCCTCCATGCTTATTTCTTCCATACTTTGAGCAGTTCTCTGAATGCTAAGGATAGATGGTTCAATGGGAGTCAGAATTAGAAATGGATAGAATCCAGGCTCTGGCCCTGGCCAGTGATGTAACCTTGGGAAGTTTGTTAAATCCTCCAACTTCACACTCCTCTTCTGTAAAATGACAGTGATATGGTCTGAATGTTTGAGTCCCCCAACCCCATTCGTAGGTCGAAAATCTAACCCCTAAGGCAATGGTATTAGGAAGTGAGATCTTTGAGAAGTGATTAGGTCATGAGGGTGGAGACCTCATGAATGGGATTAATACCTTTATAAAAAAGGCTTGAGAGAGACCCCTTATTCCCTTTACCATGTGAGGACAGTGAGAAGGCACCATCTATAATCTATTTCCCGAAAATAGGTTCTCACTGGACACAAAATCTGCCTCGATCTTGGACTTCTCAGCCTCCAGAACTGTGAGAAATATATTTCCATTGTTTATAAGCCACTTGTCAGGCCTCTGAGCTCAAGCTAAGCCATCATAAACCCTGTGACCTGCATGTATACATCCAGATGGCCTGGAGCAACTGAAGAACCACAAAAGAAGTGGAACGGCCAGTTCCTGACTTAACTGATGACATTCCACCTTTGTGATTTGTTCCTGCCCCACCCTAACTAATCAATCAACCTTGTGACATTCCTCCCCTGGACAACGAATCTCATGATCACCCCACCCTGCACCTAGTGACCCCCGCCCCTGCCCACAAGAGATAACCACCTTTAACTGTAATTTTCCAGTGCCTACCCAAATCTTATAAAACTGCCCCACCCCATCAGCCTTTGCAGACTGCTTTTTCGGACTCAGTCCATCTGCACCCAGGTGATTAAAAAGCTTTATTGCTCACACAAAGCCTTTTTGGTTGTCTCTTCACACAGATGCGTGTAACACCATGCATTTGGTGGTATTTTGTTATAGCAGCTTGAAAGACTAAGACAGAAAATTGGTATTGAGAAGTAGGGGTGCTATACTAACAAATACCTAAAATGTGGAAGCAGGTTTGGAACTAGGTAAGTGGGTAGAGCCTGGAAGAGTTTTGAAGTGCATGATTTAGGAAAGCCTACAGTTGCTGTGAATTGGCTAGTGAGGGTGATTCTGGTGAGGGCTCAGGAGAGGAGGAGAGCTATAAAGAAAGCCTCAGTATTCTTACAGGATAGCTTACAGGTTATGAACAGAATGCTAGTAGAAATATGGACAGTAAAGGCCATTTGGATGAGGTCTCAGATGGAAATGAGGAATGTGTTATTGGAAACTGAAGGAAAGGTGACCTGTTATACACACTGGCAAAGAACAACTTGGCTGAATTTTGTCCATCTCCTAGTGTTTTGTGGAAGGTAGAATTTGTAAAGAATGAAATTGGATATTTAGCTGAAGCTATTTTTTTAATTTTTATTTTTGGGATAGGATCTTACTCTGTTGCCCAGGCTGGAGTGCTTTGGTATGATAGCTCACTGCAGTCTCCACGCCTGGGCTCAAGTGATCCTCCTGCCTCAGCCCTCTGAGTAGCTAGGATTACAGGTGTGTGCCACCACGTGTGGCTAATTTTTTTTTAATTTTTTTTGTAGAGACAAGGGTCTCACTTAGCTGAAGCTATTTTTAAGCAGTCTTGAAGGTATGGCCTAGTTTCTCTTGATTGCTTATAGTAAATGTGAGGGGAAAAAAAGGAATGATTTAAAGACTAATCAAAATGACAGCAGAACTTAAAAATCTGAAAAATTCACAGCCTATCTATATTGGAAAAAATGAGAAAGCCTGTTTGAGAAAGAAAATGAAAGATGTGGCCAAAACGGATAAGAAAATTAGTATGAATCAGCCATCTAAATAGAGGCCAGGACTTATTGTCTAAGATAATAGAAGAATGATTCTAAAGGTATCTTGGAGATCATCAGGGCTGTCCCTCCCATCACAGTCCCAGAGTGCAGGCGCCTGCAGAGCAGAATGATTTTAAAGGAAAGGAGAGCACACCTCCTGCTTAGTGCTGCCTCATCATGGGCTCTGCTCTTCACACTCCATTTCTATGCTCCTCAACTGCCCCAAGTGTGGCTCCAGGGGGCCTGGTATGGTTTGTGCTGCACCCTGCAAAGGTGTAGGGGCTTGACTGCCTCCACCCAGATTCCAAAAGGTGCCCCAAAAGCTGAAGGACCCAGGCAAAGAGCTGCTGTGGAGGTAGGGCTACTGCAAAGAACTAGGGCAATGCCCAGCAAATTCATTAAGGTGGATCATGACCCCAGGCTGGTAAAGACATCAGCACTTCATTCTGGCCTAGGAAAGCTGCAGGCACATTATTCCAACCCTTGAGGGGTGCAGTGTGGGTTGCATGCCGCAAAGCCACGGGATCAGGGCTGCTCAAATCCAAAGGGGAAAGACAGCCACCCCAGTAGGTCCAGAAGGCATACCTCCACTCTAGTGGTTTCAGAGGGCAGACCAGCAACTCAACAAAGATTGTTTTAGGGCTGTAAGACTGAATGTTCTTGGCCTTGTTGGATTTTGGACTTGCTTGAGATGTGTCACTTCTTTCTACTTTCCTATTTCTCCCTTGTATAATGGGAATGACTGTCCTATGCCCATTCCACAATTATATATTGTGGGTACAAAACTAGTTTGATTTCACAGGCTTACAGCTAGAGGGGGTGGGGAATTTGCTCAGAATAAATCATACCTTAAGTCTCACCCATATCTCATCTCATCTAAATATCATATTGAGATGACATTTAGATGGGACTTTGGAATTCAGACTCTTGAGTTGATGCTGGAATGAGTTAAGACTTTGGGGGCTATTCGGATGGAAGAAATGTATTTTGCATGCAAGAAGGAAATGAATTTGGGGGGTAAATCAGAATGTCAGAATGTTTGTAGTAAGTGTTTATAATTTTATGTTGCCCCAGCATCTATTTTAAAATACGTTTAACTTTCTTATATTAGAAGCAGGGTTCAGTCATCCTTGACACAGTTCCTAGTACTATATCCCACCCAAATGGCTCCAGCTGGTGGCCAGAGATAAAACTTAGAGGCATCTTTCCTGCCTAACAGGCTGGGCTCAACATTTTCCTGCCATTTCCTTTAAACTGACCATTTAAACAATTTGCCCAAGAACTTAATGTGATCACCTCTCAGTCACAGTGTGGCCTCCTGGAACTAGAGCCCACTTATGTTCAACTGACCCATTAAAACTCCCCTCGGGCAACCTGTTTGGCTAACACCCTGTACCCAATAAAAACACTGGCCCGTGGGTCCCTTCTCTCTCCCTCTGCCTGCATTCCCTGGTATGTGGCCTCCAGGCATGCCATCGAAACACCCAGGGTCTGTAAGTACTAAAAAGTCTTAAACTTTCACATTGTTTTGTGTCATTGGAGTTGCACCTGCGATCAGACTCCTGATGGTGAGGCCTGCCTTGAGAAGATTCATGCAGGTGGATCTCCTCCTGGTGTTATTGGCATCTCTGATGACTGCTGGAAACAACAGCTAAGTTAATGTAGAAGCTCAAAGTAGCTCATTCAAAACAGCCTCTCCTCCCAAATTTATATGTTGAAATCCTAACCCCCAAGATGATAGTATTAAGAGGTGAAGCATTTGAGGAGATGAATAGGACAGGGGGAAGAGCCCTCATGAAAGAGATTTGATTAAAGAGACCTGAGAGAGACCCCTCACTCCATCCAACATGTGAGGATTCAGTAAGAAGATGCTACATGTGAACCAGAAAATGGACCCTCACAAGACACCAGATCTGCCAGTGCCTTTATCTGGACTTCCCAGCCCCCAGAACTGTGAGAGATTTTTGTTGTTTGTAAGACACCTAGTCTATGCTATTTTGTTACAGCCATCCAAACAGACTAAGATAGACAGTAGTAATGACTATCACACTGAGGAAAAGGGGAGGTGTGGTTTGTGTATATAAAGCAATTATATAAAAACTTTTGTATAATTTATATAAAGCAATTTGGATACAACTTGTATTTTCTCTTTTGACTATAAGTCATCAGTTGTATTGGATGTATTAGCTCATGTAGCAGACCAGAATACCCTGCTCCCAAATATGCCACTCTGGCATATGAATTATTTTGAGCTAGAGGCAATTGAGATAAAGCAGATAGAGGATGAGTTTGCTGCTCTCTCCCTATCTGCCTGAAAGTGGAACATAAATTCTTCTTGTGAAGGTATTCCACCCACCCTACTTTTTGTATCAGTTAGGGGAAGACAACATTATCACCAGAGATGAGATGACACTGAAAATAATTTACATAAACAAACCTCGCTAAGTAACCATTATCTATCATTGAGTGTCGCCCATATATTTACTTTCCCACAGTTTACCATCCCTAAAAAGCACAGAAATGCCTTTCCTTTGTCTTATCACTTCTCTACAAATTGATCATTCATTGTCTGAATGGCATAAAAGCCTCCAAGCCTAACTGCTTCTTTGGAGGCTTTTCTCTTCTTTATGAAGCTCTCTTGTGCCATATAAAACTTTCAATTTTAAATAAGCATGTATGTTTTTCTCCTGTTAAATTGCCTTTGTCAGTTTATTTTGCAAGACCAGCCACTAAATATAAGAGGGTAAGGGGATTTTTTTTTCCTTCCCTACATTCATTTATTGGCTTTGTGGAAAGATTTTTTTCCAGTACTCAGTACTTAGTAGATGATAAATAAGTGCCTACTGACTGGATGAATGCTCCTTTCATCCTTATACATTTGTCCTCATTTGGAGCATTGGCACCTTAATCCTTCTCTTCCCTCCAAAATAATCTGGTTAACTACTACAGTTATTTTAAAAGTAGCCCTGAACCCCACTCCCAGCTTAGATAGCTTCAGTTATGGAACAGGGAAAGGATGGGGAGAAAGATGAGATGACTTAGTTTTCCAGAATATTTAAAAATAACCACTGCCTCTCCCTGGAAAAGGTTGTACCTCCCTGCTCCACTGATGGCAGGTTTTACCATGTGACTTGCTTTGCCTAACAGGGTCCTATGCCATTTCCAAGAAGGGGCTGTAAGAGCTACTGTGTGGATCGCCACTCTCTTTGTCTGTTTAGGGCACTATAATGAAAATACCTTATGAACAACTGTTATTCCTCACAGTTTTGGAGGTTAGGAAGTCCAAGATCAAGGTGCTAGCAGATTTGGTGTCTGGTGAGGGCTTATTTCTCTTAGTAACTTCTTGCTGCATCTTCACATGGTAGAAGGGGTGGGGCAGCTCTCTAGGGCTCCTTTTATAAGGACACTAATCCCATTCATGAGGGAGCACTTCACCAAAGTCCCCCATCTTCTAATACCATCCCACTGGGAGTTGGGATTTCAACACATGAATTTGGTGGGGGACACACACATTCAGGTCATAGCAACCAGGCTACCTTTTTCCTCAGTTACCCACCACCAGTCATGCTCTTCCACTTGCCTGGATCCTGGAGAGAAAGCCTGGTGCTATGGTTTGGATGAAGTTTGTCTCCACCAAAACTCTGTTGAAGTTTAATTGCCAGTGCCAATGCATTGGGACATGGGGCCCAGTGGGAGGTGTTTGGGCCATGGGGTGGATCCTTCATGAAAAGATTCATACCATCTCACAGGGGTGTGTTCTTGCTCTCTCAGGAATAGATTAACTCCTGAGAATGTAAGTTGTTATAAATCCAGGATGCCCTTTGCATTTGGCCCCTTCACACCTCTCTCTTACCCCTTTGTCCTTTCAGCTAGTTACATTGCAGCAGGAAAAATTCTTGCCAGGAGCCAGTTCCATTCCCATGAACTTCCCAGCCTGCAGAACTGTGAGCTAGATAAGCCTCTTTTCTTTATAAATTACCCACTCTCAGGTATTCTGTTACAGAAACACAAAATGGACTAAGACACATGGGCAGAGCCCTAGCTGACCCACAATGCACATGTATGACTGAGAAATAGACCTTTAATGTTGTTAGTTCCTGAGACTTTGGGGTCGTTTGTCACTTCAGCTTATCCCAACTGGTACAACATATCTGTGGCTCTTCTTCCTCTGAATTGCTGATCAGCCTTCTTCTTCCACCCTGATGTTTACGTTAACTTCATGTCTTGCATTTTCCAAATCTGTATCTCAAGCCACAGTCCTCACCTTGAGGATAGCCTGCTGGCACCACAAACACAGCATATGTAGAACCAAAGTACTATATTCCTCTCCCAAAACCTGTGTCTTTTACCACTGTTTCTTTCTAATCCACACACCCAGCTAGAGGACTCTGAGACATCACGGAGGCCATTCCCAAACCCATTCTCCCACTAGGAGATGAACTTATCACTTCTACTCCTGAAACGTCTCCATTCTGTTTCTCCTTTGAAGGTTCCTAACCACTAATCTGGCTTTCCTTTTGTCATCTCAGTGCCTGCAAGAACTCTTGAGCTGGTCTCCCTGCCTTTTGTGTCTTTCCTAAGATTGACATGCTCTGGGGTGAGAATGTGAATGGAGATCCTAATGCTAAATGTCTAAATATTTAAAACTCATAAATCAAGCTAAAGAAACTTGCATTTTTGCCTTCTGATTTAAGAAATATACCTTCATAATGACCTGGAAGCTCAGATTCAAATTTAAAGTGTTTAGACTCCTCAGAGTTATATGGTGAAATCTTGTAGCATGGAAGTACCGACTCCTGGACCCTGGCCCATTGTCCACACCCCCTTATTTGCATCCCAACTCCATCCCATAATAGAAGAGGATGTGTAGACAGCTGTGAGAGTTTTGGGCTTGCACATGTGAGATTCATCCACACCTCCTATAAGCAGCCAAGCTTTGGCCACCCCTAGACCTAGGGTGAAAATGTCAATAGCACAGTCTACTCTTAGGGTGAAGAACCAGGAAAGGTAATGATTTGTGCCACGGAAGCAGACCTGGAGTCACATGTGCAGGGAATTTCAAGATCCTGAGTGAACTGAGCTCACTTAGAGGGAAGGACACAGGCATGGATGATCATGTTTTCTTGGCTGATGTACTTTTACCCTGTGAATAGAAACAGAACAGGAGATAGGCCAGAGAGGGTCTTTCTAAAGTGGAGGGTCCAGGGAAGGGGGCTTTTTTCCTGGATCTACAGCAATTACTTAATCCATAATCATGAGCAACACTTATTGAGCACATTGGATTGCCAAGCATCGTTCTAAATTCTTTGCCAGTAAAGAAACTCAGGCACATCTCTTAATTTGCCCAAGTCACACAGTTCATAGAAGGCAAAGCTAAGGATTAAAGCCAGACAATTTGGGCTGAGTGAGGTGGCTCACGCCTGTAATCCCAGCACTTTGGGAGGCTAAGGCAGGTGGATCACCTGAAGTCAGGAGTTCGAGACCAGCCTGGCCAACATGGTGAAACCTCATCTCTACTAAAAATACAAAAATTACCTAAGCATGGTGGCACGTACCTGTAATCCCAGCTACTCGAGAGGCTGAGGTGGGAGAATCTCTTGAACCCGGGAGGCGGAGGATGCAGTGAGCTGAGATCATGCCATTGCACTCTGGCCTGGGTGACAGAGCAAGACTCTGTCTCAAAAAAAAAAAAAAAAAGCTAGACAATTTGATTCCAGAACTGCTACACATATCACGCTACACTGTCCCTAGAATTACCTTTTTTTTTTTTTTGAAATGGTGTCTCGCTCTGTTGCCCAGGCTGGAGTGCAGTGGTGTGATCTCAGCTAACTGCAAGCTCTGCCTCCCAGGTTCACCCTATTCTCCTGCCTCAGCCTCCCGAGTAGCTGGTACTACAGGCGCCCGCCACTACGCCTGGCTAATTTTTTGTATTTTTAGTAGAGACAGGGTTTCACCGTGTTAGCCAGGATGGTCTCTATCTCCTGATCTCGTGATCTGCCCGCCTCGACCTCCCAAAGTGCTGGGATTACAGGTGTGAACCACCACACTTGGCCTAGAATCACCTTCTAAATCACAGATCTAATTGAGCCCATCTCCTATTCACCAAAATGCAGTGTTACCCAGTGAGAGTAGTATAGTGGAAAGAAAACAGGATTTGGAGCCAGAACATTTTGGTTTCAATGCAAGCTCTACCATCTGCTATCTCTGTCTCTTAATCAAGGAACTTTGCCTTTTTATAAAATTGGGAGAATAACAATTTGTCGGCTGGGCGCGGTGGCTCACGCTTGTAGTTCCAGCACTTTGGGAGGCCGAGGCGAGGCGGATCACAAGGTCAGGAGATCGAGACCACAGTGAAACCCCGTCTCTACTAAAAATACAAAAAAATTAGCCGGGCGTGGTGGCGGGCGCCTGTAGTCCCAGCTACTCGGAGAGGCTGAGGCAGGAGAATGGCGTGAACCCGGGAGGCGGAGCTTGCAGTGAGCCGAGATTGTGCCACTGCACTCCAGCCTGGGTGACAGAGCGAGACTCCGTCTCAAAAAAAAAAAAAAAAAAAAAAACAAAACAATTTGTCCCCCACTGGGGACCAAGTGAGTAGTGAATGTGAAAAGCTATAAAGCTCTGTTATTATTAAGCCTGTTATTATTAAGATCATATTCCAGTTACTGTATACTGGATACACAATAAATTACTCTAAAATGTATTGTTATCAAAGAATCATTTACTATGCTCCTGAAGTCCATGGGTCAGGAATTTCAACAGGGCATTTCCTCTGCTCCACCATATCTGGGGTCTCAGGTGGAAGACATGAGGGCTGGAAGCTGGAGTCATGTGAATACTTCCCATTCCACATGCATGGTTGTTGATATTGGCTGTTGGCTGAGACCTTAGCTAGTGCTGAGGGTTAAGACACCCACATGGGGCTTCTGCATGTGGCCTGGGCTTTTTTACATCATAGTGGTTGGGAGATTGAGATAAAGAGAGAGAAAGAGAGTGAGATTGGGGGGATATATGCTTCTTATGACCTAGCCTCAAAGTCCTGGAATATCACTTCTGCTATTCTGTTGGTCTGATCAGTTACAGTCTGCCCAGATTCAGGGAGAAGAGAATGAATTCCATCTCTTAATGGGGAGTGGCAAAGTTCTAGAAGAGCCTGTGAGACTTGAAAATATTACTGTGGCCAATTTTGGAAAATATGATTAGCCACAGGTGATCATAAGCTTAATCATCATCTATATGTAGACTAAATCCTGATGCCCTTACACAGCACCTAAGGCAATCTGCAATCTGGCTTCCTCTTTCCCATTCTCTTACTTTAATATTCCATGCCCATCTTGCTGAGTGATTGTGTCTCAACAGTATAAGGAACTTGCATGTTGACCTTTTGGGTACACATACCGCTACTTCTACTTGGAATACTCCCTTTCCCCACTCACAGTGACTGTGGATATTCTACTCATCCCTTTGGTGACCTCTTTCCTGTTCTCAATTCACAGCACTCTAGGCTAAGTAGAGTTAACCCAGGGATAGACATGATTTCAAATATTTAGCTCCACTGTCAGTTTAGAAACTAGAAGTATCATAACTGCAGTTCTTACCTAAGTGTCTATAGATGGTCAGTTGTGTTGTGATTGTCTCTTTTCACTAAACAGTGAGCTATGGAGTAGCAGAATATGCCACCCCAAAAGATGCCACCTACTCAAAAAGATTATTTTGAACTAAAGACAATTGAGAAGAAGACAATCAAGAAAAACACTTTGCTCTCTCCCTATTTGCCTAAAATCAGGACATGAATTTGTAAAGGTGTTCTTTCTCCTCTCTCTACTAAAAAGGATGAAAGTTAATCATTGGAAACAACTTGAGACCCTATCATCCTGGAGATGGCACCAGAAGAATCTACATAGCAAACTTTACTAACCAGCCCTTATTTTCTGTTATTTATATGTTTTCCTTGCTACAATTTGCCATCCTAGAAAGTCAAAGTCCCTTTTCTTTGTCTTGTCATTTCCTTAAATTTTTATTTTTCTTTTATTAAGATGTTACGTAAGTTCAAATTCTAACCATCACTTTTAGTTAATCATTTTTGGCTACTCCCATGTGTATGCATCAAACAAATGCTAATACATTTGTTTGTTTTTTAGGAAACCAGAATATACCACCTTAAAATATGCCTCTTTGGCATAAGGATTATTTTGAGCTGATTATTCTGAGAAGCTGCAGACACAGGAGAAGTCTTGGAAACAGAGTAGAAGTTGCCCTTTTGTAAGGGAAATGTAAATCTATTAAGGAAATATCCATTTGTAAGGGTGTCTCCTTCTCTGTACCAGGAATAGAAGAATGACTCTAAATCATGAAAGCCTCTTGCTAATGGAGAAGGCACAGATTTAAATCTGCATAATGAACTTAACACTTGCCCATGCTTTTTCTCATCATTATAATAATTATCATCATAATATGCCCTCCCCATACACTTCTTGCTTTGTTTCAGCAAATGATGGTATTTAAGCCTGAATTCCAGGATAGCTGTTTGAGATTTGCTTATTTCTCTGGATATCTCCTGTATGTACATGAACTATACATGTTTTTAAACTTCTGTTTGTTTTTCTCCTGTTAATCTGTCTTTTGTTACAGGAGTCTCTTCCAATTAAGAGTTATGAAGAGTAGAGAGAACATTATTTTTCCTCTCATACATTTTTCTCTTGCTAATCTGTCTTTAGTTGGTTCCATTTACGGGCCACAGCTGGAGAACCTGAGATGGGTAGAGGGAAAAGGTTTTTTCCTTCTCTACAGAGCTTTCTGGGTTTATTTCTCCCTATCACACCCTGCCTCCACTCTTACCCCTTCTCCTTTCTACTTCCAGCTGGGTGCGGTGCCTAACAGATACTCACTAACATTTGTTTGTTCAAGCATCTCTGTCCTCATTAATTCACCTAGGATTTTCTCTTACTGAACAGATTTTCTAGGGAATGGATAGAGCCAAAATTGAATTTGGCAGTTTCAAATTCAATTTTTCAGATGTTTAAGCATTCTTTTTTCTGCTTATTAGAAGCCTTTATCTATACATGGTTACTGAATTGCCTCAGTTTGCTGTCTTTTTTAAAAAATCTCTCTTATTTAAGCAGCTGGTTGTTTAAAGGTACTCTCCAAATACACTGGTTCCTGTTATTTTATAATAATGTGACATTATAGTTTCTGCAAGTTTTGAATAATCACAGATTCTTGTAATATCTAGAGTTGTGTAATTTAAATGCTTTTGGAAGCCACTGGTTTATTTGTGAAATACTTATGTTCTTTTGCATGTGTGTAACTCCCCAGTGGAAAGGTTCTTCTTACCTGTGGCACAGAAAAGCCAGTACCCTGAGACAGTGGTGTTGCAGTAAAGAAAGTGTTTTCTTATTGCAAAGTAGCCAACTGGAAAGGATGAGAGATATTTCTCAACTCTGCCTCCCTGAGAGCTCAGAGACTAGGATTTTTAAGGATAATTTGGCAGGTAGGGGGCTCGGGAATATGTGCTGCTGAGCGATTGGGGATGAAATTATCATGTTTCTAGGTAGAGGTCATAGAACCATTGAGTCAGTTCCTTGGTATAAGTCATGGGTTGGGGTGATGTCAGTTGGTCATCAGAGTGCAAACATCTGAAAAATATCTCAAAGATCAATCTTAGGCTTTACATTAGTGATGTTATCTATAGAAGCAAGTAGGGAAGTTTCAGATCTCATGATCTCTTGCTACATGACTCCTGAGCAGTAAGGAATTATAAGAAAGCAAGCTAGGGGTCAGGCACAGTGGCTCACACTTGTAATCAAATGCTTTGGGAGGCCGAGGTGGGCAGATCATTTTAGGTCGGGAGTTCAAAACCAGCCTGGCCAACATGGTGAAAGCCCGTCTCTACTAAAAATAAAAAAATTAGCTAGGCATGGTGGTGGACATCTGTAATCCCAGCTACTTGGGAGACTGAGGCAGGAGAATCATTGAGCCCAGGAGGTGGAGGTTGCAGTGAGCAGAGATTGTGCTACTGCTGCACTCCAGCCTGGGAAACAGAGCGAGACTCCATCTCAAAAAAAAAAAAAAAAAAGAAAACAAGCTAGGGACAATGGCTGGTTATTGTTTAACTATGCCTACAGCTTAGCAGAATTCAGGTCCCTGCTTTAATCCTAACCTTGTGGCCTTTCATTAATCTTACAAAGGCAGTTTCAGTCCCCAGAAGTGGTCAGTTTTAGGAAAGACTATTATCATCCTTGCTTCAAAGTTAAACTCTAAACTAAAGCAATCCTCCTACCTCAGCCTCCTAGGTAGCTGGGACTACAGGCACGCATTACCATGCCTGGCTAATTTTTGTATTTTTTTGTAGAGATGGAGTTTTGCCATGTTTCCCAGGCTGGTTTTGAACTCCTAGCCTTAAGCAATCTGCCTGAGTTGGCTTCCCAAGGTTTTGGAACTACAGACGTGAGCCACCACACAGGCCTATCTTTCTTAATTCCTTAACTCCCTTTCCTCTCCTAGCTTCTATCATTCCTTTTCAACCCATATCTCTATGGTATAGAGAAGAAAGTTGTTAAAGACCAGAACTGAAAGTGTTAAATTGTCAAAGTACTTGGTGATTACTGGATGGGAGTCCTAGCATGTCAAAATAGGAGAGGCCATTAGAACAACCAAGTCCACTTCCCTCAATTTAATGGATAGTGTTTTAGTCTGGGAAACTATAATAAAAACTATAAACTGGGTGGCTTATAAACAACAGAAATTTATTTCTCACATTTCTGGAGGCTGGAAGTCCAAGATGAAGATGCCAGCATGCTCAGTGTTTGGTGGGGGCCTGCTTTCTGGTTCACGGATGGCACCTTTTTGCTGTGTTGTCACACGGTAGAAAGAAAGGGCTAGCTGTCTAGCGCTCTGAGGTTTCTTTTATAAAGGCACTATTTCCAGTCATGAGGGCTCCACCTTCATGCTCTAATCACTTCCCAAAGGCCCCATCTCATGTCCTAATACCATCACCTTGGAGGTTACATTTCAACACATAAACTTCGAGGGGACACAGACATTGAAACCAAAGCAGATGAGGAAACCGAGACTCGGAGGATTTACTCTGGAGGCGCTTCACAAGTTCCTCTCGGATATAATGTGAATGACAGAAAGAAGGACCAAAAAAGCCAAAACCAAAAACAAAAGCCCCAAACCCAAACCCAAAAATAAAAACAACAAAGGTTCTTGATCTGAAGAGGATCTTCACCGTCAAAGGGGAAAGGTGACAGTGAATACAATGGGGTCTTCAGGCCCCTTACAGCCAAGCAGGACCTTAGCCTGTTCCCTCAGAGCAAGGGGAAATGAATTACTGAGAACCTGGGGTTTAACATGCTATTCTTACTAATAAGCTCTCTTAGCTACAACCCCAAAAATGCCACTAGATGTCGAGAGAAGATTCATAACGACACTTCAGTGTGCAAGGGCTCTCATTTTGAAACTGCAGCCATAGCACATTATCCACGTTATACTGAGCTCATATTTAATTCTGACAAAGGACAAATACGAGGTGGTGAGAACTTGATGTTTTCTCCTCTGTCACTGGAGAGAAGACGTGTTGGGCCATATTGTTTTTGACACAGCACCTCAATTAGGTCTTAAAGAATAGGTAGCACATGCTCAATGAAATAGGAGATGCTACCTGATCTGGGGAGAATTTAACCTCAAAACAGCTTGGTTTGAGGTTTAAGTTTGATGTTCACCCACCAGGGACCCACCAGTCACAATAATTACATTTCTGTCTTCTCATAATATGATTTATTTAGATGTTGCTTTATGAATTAATTCCCTCTAATTGCTGCTCCTCTCACTGTAAATCAAGGTTTCTTGCTTTCTGTAGTACGACGAACATGATCCTACAGTGCAGTAATTAGTCCAGTTAGGAAGCAAGGCAGATGTGGAAAACCAATTAGTTTCAGGAATATGTCTGTGTGTATGTATCCCAAGCACTGTTCAATTGAAATTTAATAGCAACTTAATAAAACATTGTTTTATTCATAAACTATCTCTTCCTTCCAAGCTCCCATTTGTTTGTTTATCTGTTCATTTCTAGAGGAGCCAGTGCCAACGTGCTTCATGCTTGGCGAATCTCTTTCCATGCAGAGATTATTGTTATTTTCTCCCTGTGGTGAAAGTGAAGGGATCCATATTTGCTGACGGAGGCAAAGACTAGTGGTTTGGGAAAAGGGTGAGTTTTTGGCCTCTTCCCCCTCTTTCTCTTAAATATAACCATCACTTGATTCAGGGACGTAAACCAGAAGACAACAACAACGCATTTTGTGCACACACACACAAACACACACTCATACACACATACACATACAGATATATATATACACATATGTATACATATACACATATATGAAGATGCACACATATATGTAGACACACATACACATAATCCCTGTCATGACCCTTGGAGGCAACCCTGGGCTCAAGCTCACCTTGTGTCTATCAATCTCACTGAGGCTTCTGCTGCCTGAGTCTGGGTCTGACTCAAGGGACATCCCATTTCCTGAGGTTTATTCAATTGGGAAATGGGAACAAAATGAATTATTAACCCTACGGTTCCAAAAGATAATAACTTATTTCTCAAAGTTCTGAAGTATTAACTCACAAAACACCAAAAAAAACAAAAGGGTTTAACAATACAAACTGATTGTGCTCCAATTTGAGGGAAAGGACTGGATGTGACAGCACCCTGTTATGTGTGCAAACCATTTAACCCAGTGTAAAAAGAGGAAGAGGCTGATCCCAGCCCTTGATCTAGTTTAGAGTCTGAGGTTGAAGCAGTGTTCATAGTGAGTTAAAACTGATATTTCTCTATTTGGTGAAGGACAAGAGGACATGGGGAACCCCATCGGTGTGTGGGCAGACAACTGGCTGACTCTCGTTGATACCCCAGCCCAGTTCTCTCTGCAAAGTGGAAGGCAGGAAGGAGTCCCTTTCCCTTTGCTGGAACAAAGCAAGTGTGGACAACATACAATCTCAGACAGAAAGAGACCTTTAGAGAGTGCAAAGTTCATTCTCTTTCATAGAAGAATCAGAAGCCCTGAGAAGAGAAATGGCTTCCTTCCCCAAGGTGGCAGAGCTAAAATTAGCTCAAGAGTCTCTTGACATGCCATGCCATGTTCTGCACAGCATTCTGCTGCCTCTCTTTGGGGAACAAATCTCTAGTTCCAGAACATCTACATACAAGAGTTATTAAAAAAATCTATCACCAAACAATCACAGTTACTGAAAATCCCTATTCACTGCTCAGTCTGATAGGTAAATTACCCAACTTCGATTTATGCAACTCATTATCATTGCACAGTTGCTGCAGTGATAAGCTCCATTTGTCTCCTTGATCATTACGTGGTTGGTTTTCTCTGTCCTGAAAGCAAGACCTTAATAATAACCACCAAGGGTAACACAATTAGCAAGATGTGGCATTAACGTGTGCAGTTGGCCCTTTGTGTGTGCATGTGGGCATGCTTGTGTATGTGTTGGGGAGGTGAGGATGTTGAGAATGTTCAACGCAATAGGTAACTAAGCCTATCTTTTGGGAAGAACAACTGCTTTCCCTCCTGACCCAGGAGAGGGATGGGATATTTGAAAGTTCTGTTTACATCCTCAGGCGATTCAATCAGAGAACACTTGGATACAAGCTGGAGCATGTGGGGCAAAGGAAGAGGGAATAATGTCAGTGTGGAAAGAAAGAGAAAGGATTGTGATAAATCTGTGGCAGATTTCAGAAGATGGTTGTCTGGTGACCTGGGGGATAAGGTCATTCATCCCAGCTCACAGAAAGTCATTATTGCTCTTCTGATTGTATCTCTCCCTTGGGGGACATGTGACAGTGTTCAGGCTACAAACGCCCACGACTCTGGAGTGGACGATTCACCAGCCTCAGCTGATTGAGGGGGTTAAAGTGGAAGCGGGAGGAGCAGAAATGCTCTCCTTGCCTTTCCTAGGCTTTCACTGGAAGAGGCACTGTTTTGTGGGGGTGGAGGTGGTTAAAAAGGCAATTATCAATCAAACCAATGTAATTTTTTAAAAGTCTGCTGCAATATCTGAAAATTCAATACAATTCGATTTGACAAATACTTATTAAAGGATACCCAACAGTTAAAAATAAGTGTATACTACACTGGAGCGTATGGGTTATTTAAAGGATTCCTGTCCTCAGAGGAGTTGACAGTCTATACAGGCATAAGTCAGTGGTCCAAGTGTCTGTGAGACAAAGTAATATATGATGAGTGATATAGGAAGCATCCAAGTATGGTGAGGCAGAGAGAATGGTTGAGGCAATTAGGAAGCTTCTTGGGGAACGAATGTGTGAGCTGTATCCTGAAAAACGGGTGGGTTTTGGATAAGCAGAGAAGGGCATTGCAGGCAGGAGGAACAGCACAGAAGTCAAGCGGTGGTGGGAGAGCACAGATGACTTTAGGGAGTAGCAACTCTCCAGGTCATCTAGAACCACAATAGCAGTAAGCTGTGAATGTGGTTTTGTATGGAACATGGGGACCAAGGAACCTGCCCTGAGTTTAGTGGGCCCTGGGCAATGACAGAATCTTCAACCATATTCTTGGGACTTTTTCTAACACAGAAACCGTTTCAGTGATTGATTCCATCTGCTCTGCTAAAATGGTTGTTTCAGAAAATGAAATGCATCAACCCATTGCAAATGACATATTTAATTCTATGCCCCTCGCAGCTCTTGTTAGATGAGTTTTCAAGCACACACCCCTTGCAGCCTTATCTACTATGGTAATATTGAGTTATTCATGAGTCCAAAGACTCGTAAACTATTGCTGTGAGGTGAGCGTTTGCAATAACAGAGCAGCATAATTTTTCTCTGTTACCAATAGGGGAGGGGAGGATAATAAAAATAAGAATTATTTAAGTTTCTTTCAGGGACCCCAAGGAGAATAAAGAGGCCACACTTTCTCTCATGTCTGTTACTTGGAGAGAAATGGGAGCCAGGACAAAGACTCAAAGACTTCACGGCTCTCCCCAGGGCTCCCATTGATTGTGTGGAAGAGCTGCCTTTGGAGCATCTGCTTTCCCAAGCAATCAATGCAACAACACGAGTGAGAAATGAGTAACAGCAACTGCTTAGCATCCATTCTTTCTTGTAATTAATATCACGTGGCTGCACAGACAGCCAGGAGCTGTCTGGTGAGAAATGCTCATTCAGGGAAACCAAGCAACAAACAAACAGACACGAAAACATGTTTCGCACAATTCTTGGAAAATGCAAAAGGGAAGGGGCTTACCTCAAAGCTGTCTGTAACTGAATTATCACTGGAGATTTATGTTTGGTGTTTTTTTTCTTTTCCTCTGACAAATCAGCTCATATATTTTCTTGCAACTGAGACAAGCACTGTTTTAATTGTTCCATTAAAAGAGGTGTTGAAATGTTACTAATTGTCAAATGCAATTAAGTGTAGCAACATGTCACAGGTAAATTAACGAGAAGCCAGGTGCTTGGAGGGTGGTGCTTAGCATTCAAGGGGATGGGAATAATTGTTAGCCTTCCTCGAGGTGACTCCTGCTTGCCTAACCATGGAGCAGTATGCACTGAACTGGCCCCTGATCACAGGTGTTTCTGACTCATCAGTGGCCATTTGCTGTGAGTCGTTTTTAGCTGCTCTGTCTCTCAAAGCTTGATGGTGATGCTGTGAGCAGGGTATTGGTAATTTTAAAAGGAAAAGACAATTGTTTTTCTTGAAAAACCCAGAAAAAGGGAACAGTATTTGCAAAGAATCCAGAGGCTCACATCTGGAACTCTCTACCCATCACCCTTCACATGCCATGACAGAGATAGAGGGCAACCATAGTGCCTGATTGTCCCATGAAGACATGTTGTGAAACCAGATGTCTCCCAAGATAAAAGCCAAAGATGAGCTGGAAAACACAGAGAGCTACAGAGAGCTGCACCCATAAGGTTAGAAGTGCCTTATGGACATGGTGCTGTTGTCTCAGTAGATTAGTTAGGTTTCACATTCCTTCATTTGATTTCCTATTTATTCATTTATTCTTTCCACATGCTATGTGCAGTGGATCACACAGAAGTATAAAACATAACCTTATGCCCTCTGCTTTCATTTTCAACTACAGTCATGCACCACATAATGATATCTCAGTCATTGACAAACCACATATGCAACATTGGTCCCATAAGATTATAAGGGAGCTGAAAAATTCCCGTTGCCTAGTGACATAGCTTTCATAACATCATGGCTCAACACATAACTTTTTCCAAGTTTAGATATGTTTAAATACACAAATACTTACCATTGTGTTACAGTTGTCTGCAGTATTCAGTACAGTAACATGCAGTACAGGTTTGTAGCCTGGGAGTAATAGGCCACACCATATAGCTTAGGTGTGTAGTAGGCTCTACCATCTAGGTTTGTAGATGTATGCTCTATGGTGTTTGCACAATGACAAAATCGCCTAAAGATGCATTTCTCAGAATATGTTCCTGTTGTTAAGTGACACATTGAATGCATCTTATCTAGATTAAGCACACACATTTTCAACTAGCTTGTAAGCTATTGACAGTAGGTACTGGGCCCTATTGTTTGAACCTGAAACACCTAACACAGTGCCTGGCACGTATTAAGAACTCAGTAAGTATTTAATGAATAAATAAAAATAGAAGAGCAAGGCAGGAAAGGAAATTTCTTTGTGGGAAGAGGGTACGCTAAGTTAGGTAGAAATGCCAAAATTTCCGTGGCAGGTGGTGCAAGAAGGAATTGAGTTCAAGGAGGTAAAGAGTTAAATGATAGTTACCAGAGAACGAGAAGGGTGTGTGTGTGTGTGTGTGTGTGGTGTTGGGGAGGGAGTGTGTAGGGATGAAGAGGGGTTGGTTAATGGGTACAAACATTAGCTGGATAGAAGGAATAAGTTCTAGTGTTCCATAGCATAGTGGACTATCATTAATGATGTATTGTGTATTTCAAAATAGCTAGAAGAGATTTGAAATGTCTCCAACACAAATAAATGATAAATGTTCAAGGTAATCCTAAATACTAAATCAGGATACCCTAAATAGCCTGATTTGATCATTACGCATTATATGCATGTATCAAAATATCACATCTACCACATGAATATGTACAAATATTATGTATCAGGAAGGAAGGAAGGAAGGAAGGGGAAAGGAAAGGAATTAGTTCAGTGAGAGAATCACAACATAGATACCTGGAATTCTTGGGCAAGGCTGTATTATCTGTAACAGAGATTTACATACCATTTGAAAAACAGCTCATAAAGTGTTAATGCTCCCCATAGGGCTGGAATGCTTGATCATCAGACATTAAGTTAGCATGCATTTGGGATTGGCCATCATGAGCTAAGTTTGTTCAGAGCCACCAAGTCATAAGGTCAGGAGGGCCTGGCTCTCTGAGGGCCTGGCTTTCTCATGATGGAAGTGATATATCTAGAATTGTACACAGACAGGACCAAAAGGCACAAGCAAGCTGCACTATCAGGTGGCCCAGGTCTCATGACCTCTGCCACAGTTATACCAGAACTTTTTCCCCAGCTCACATATGTGGCTACACATGGTATTCCTTATGACCTGTTGATGAAAGAAGAAAAAAACCTGATTGTGATTCATGGATGGGTTGGCTTAGTTGTGGGTATGTTTGGTAGCTGAACTATAGCTCCACTCAGGGTGAGATTGAAATGGGAGAAAATCTTCACAGTGGAAAGAGCTAAGGAAGCCCACCTAGTCATCCATTTTGTGTGTAAAAACAAGTGTTCCAAGGCTAGAATATATATGGACTCATGAATTACAGGGAGTGGGTAGGCTGGCTAAGTAGGAGTTTGGATATAACAAGATTGGGGCTGGGCGCAATGGCTCACGCCTCTAATCCCAGCACTTTGGGAGGCCGAGGTGGGAGGATCACCTGAGGTCAGGAGTTCCAGACCAGACTGGACAACATGGTGAAACCCCGTCCATACTAAAAATACAAAAATTAGCTGGGCATGGTGGCGGCGCCTGTAATCCCAGTGACTCAGGAAGCTGAGACAGGAGAATCGCTTGAACCCAGGAGGCGGAGTTTGCAGTGAGCTGAGATTGTGCCACTGCACTCCAGCCTGGGTGACAGAGCAAGACTCTGTCTCAAAAAAAAAAAAAAAGATTAGAAGATTGGGACAAGGAGGTATGGACTCGGGGCATGAAGATAGACATATGGAAGCAGGCCTAAAGTGTGAAGATTTTTATATCACAATTTTTATGCCTATTGGAGCACATTCTACCACAGAACAGATATTACGGAACCAAGTATGCTGAAAGGATCTATTATTGGCCACTCCTGTGTTGGCAAAATGGACCAATGAATATGAATTATGCTGGCAGGGTTGGAGGCTGCCCATGGGCACAGCAGCATGAACACCCAAGGCTGATTTATCTACTGTCACTGTCTAATGACCAACCTGCTAGCAACAGAGAACAACAGATTCAACACCATCCTTCAAGGAGAACAACTGGCCACTTGGTGGCAAGTTGACTATATTGGATCTCTTCTACCTTGGAAGAGGCAGCACTTTATTTATTTATTTTTCCTTCAACTTTTATTTTAAGTTCTGGGTTACGTGTGCAGGACGTGCAGGTTCGTTACACAGGTAAATGTGTGCCATGGTGGTTTGCTGCACAGATCATCCCATCACTTAGGTATTAAGTCCAGCATTCATTAGCTATTCTTCCTGATGCTCTCTTACTCCCCACCCACCTCTGACAGACCCCAGTGTGTGTTGTTCCCCACCATGTGTCCCTGTGTTCTCATCATTCAGCTCCCCCTTATAAGTGAGAACATGCAGTGTTTGGTTTTCTGTTCCTGTGTTAGTCTGCCAAGCAAGGATAATGGCTTCCAACTCCATCCATGTCCCTGCAAAGGACATGATCTCGGTCCCTTTTATGACTGCATAGTATTCCATAATGTATATGTACAGCACTTTCTTTAGTTCTATCATTGGTGGGCATTTAGGTTGATTCCATGTCTTTGCTGTTGTGAATAGGGGGCAGCACTTTATTTTGACATGAATATACGCATATTCCAGATATGGATTTGCCTGTCATGCCAACAGCATCACAGCCAGCAGCACTACTGGAGCCTTGTAGAGTATCTAATCCATTGGCATATGATTTCACATAACATGGCATCGGTGCATGGGACATACTTTACTGCCAAAGAGTTGAGCTAGTGAGCACTTGACGGGGAATCCGCTGATCATATCACGTACGACACCACCTAAAAACGCTGGCCTGATAGAGTAATGCAATAACCTACTCAAGGCACAAAGTAGTGGCATCTCAGGGGATGTGGCGCTATCTTTCAGGAAACAGCATATATCTTAAATAAAAAATTTTATACAGTGCTATGCACCTAATACGTAGGATTCATAAGTATGGAAACCAAATGGTAGAAACCAGAGCCCCACTCCTAGTGAGCCGCTTGGGGAACATGGGCTTCTCATCCCCAGAACTCAAGGCACTGCATATATAAAAGTTCCACCTTCTTTTCTTTTCTTTTCTTTTCTTTCTTTTTTTTTTTTTTTTGAGACGGAGTCTCACTGTTTTACCAGGCTGGAGTGCAGTGGTGCAATCTTGGCTCACTGCAACCTCCGCCTCCCAGGTTCAACCAATTCTCCTGCCTCAGCCTCCCGAATAGCTGGGACTACAGGCACATGCCACCATGCTGAGCTAGTTTTGTATTTTTAGTAGAGACAGGGTTTCACCATGTTGGCCGGGATAGTCTCAATATCCTGACCTCGTGATCTGCTGGCCTTGGCCTCCCAAAGTGCTGGGATTACAGACAGGCAGGAGCCATCGTGCCAGGCCTCCATTTTCTAAAGGAAAAAATACTGCTGCCAAGGGACACAGCAGGAGTCCGGCTGAATTATAAACTATTACTGCTTTGGCACTTCAGACTCATTGTGCCCAGGAACCAGCAGGCAAGAAGAGGAGTCACTAGTTGGCTAGAGTGATTTACTATGGTCAGCAGGAAGAGGTAGGGCTGCTAGGAGCAGAGAGAACTAGGTTTGGTACTCAGATGATCCACTTGGGCATCTTTTGAGACTCTCTTGACCAATTTTAGAAGGATGTGCAGCAACCTTGGCCGGAGGAGGGCATGGTAACCAGGAGTTCAGATCCTTTTAGGGTCTAGCTCATGCCACCAATAGGATAGCAAAAGCAGCAGGGGTACTAGCTGAGAGTAAGGGGATCTATAATGGATAACAGAGGATGGTGAGAATGTCAGTTGTAGCTCCAAAGCCAATTGCCATGGTCGGGACTGCAGGTCATCCCACTGACCTTCATCTTCCAAGTTCCCTCCCCAACCAGGGGTTTACAAGAATGCTGGATGAACTGCTCCTAGGACTTTGGTGAAGAAGTGGATCCAAATGGTGTAAAAGGTGCACTGTGCCATGTGCTGTGATATGTTGCTCAGATCCCCTTTTGGGAATGAAGAATTAATTACCCTAGCTGCAGTGGTGGGTGCTGCTGGCAGATGACCCTCAGTTGTCAGTACTTTTGGGGGGGATTGTCTCAACCTGAGAAAACAGCCTCAGTTGAGGTCATGCATTCTTCCAGAGGCCACCCACATGCAATGACTTATCATCATGGGATATAACCGCTCAGCCCATTCACCCCCAATGCAGGATAACTCTGAAGGGACATTTGAGCTCCGGAACTTTCTGTGAATCTGCTGAAGCCGTGATTAGATCCGCATCATATCTCAACTTCTCCCTCTCCCTAAACCTGTTTTCTTCCTCTCTTCTATATGTTTTTAATCATGAGAAATCTTTAAATGACATCTCTGTCTCATATTCTGCTTGCTGGGAAACTCTACTGCAAATACCTATCTTGCAAACTCCACCACTATTATTACCATCATTGGGTTGCCCTTCTCTCCACAGTCCACATTCCTTGCTGCCTAGAACAGTCAATAGCAAATAATTTCCTTCCATGTTATAATTATGATCTAGTTTACCCTGTGGTTTCAGGCCTTGCTCAAAGGACCATCACCAAGGAAGCTTCCTTGACTGATCTTTTTCCATTCTGATCCAACTTTAAAATGTGGGTCCCACATCCCCGTCCTCTGGTGTCCTGTACCCTCTGGCATTGTGTTTGTTGCATTACAGTGCAGTGACTGTTTATGAGTCTGAATTTCTTCCTCCACAGTGAACTCCTAAATGCTGAAGACACGACCATACCATTTTCCTTTTTCCAGCCCTGGTACCTAACACCATGCCTGACTCATTGTGGCCTCTCAATCCGTGTTTGTTGCAGAATGAAATGCATTTGGATTTTACTGCTGGGAAAACAAGGACAGGCAGTCTGAACAGAGTTGTCATCATTGTCTAATTAGTCTTGGGTGTGTACCTGCTTATTCAATTTAAGAGAAAGCTCCTGACATTGCAGAGAAGGTGCTTTTTCATTTGCTAGTAATTTTTCTATCTTCCTATAGAGCATGGTGCTCTCTTTTTCTCTTCTTTTCTCAGTAGGACCTGAGTAAACACTAATAGACTCACTGTAACAGGAGTGTAGAACAGAGCCTGGGTTGGCCCCAGGCAAAGTTGCAAAACAGCATTTATCTTCAGTTCTTTACCATTTCTTTTCTATGTTCTTTCCCCACTTCCAGCAATCCATTATCTCTGCTATTTCATTCTCCTCAGAAAGCTTAGTTCTAGGAAAAGGACTGATTTAGTCATTTATCGCTTGGTGTGACATTAAGTCAGTATGCTGTCTCTTCCTGGAGTACTTGCACTTTTGCCTCACTTTTGATTCAAGAACAAAAGTCTCCATAAAAAGTCTAAAGGGCTCCCTACCTTCCCTTCAGAGTATGTGTTTTTGTTTTAAATTGCATTTTTGAAACATAGTGCCATTATTTGACTCATATTTTCTTCCTCCTTGTGTTGTATCCTCAAGGAGGGTAGGGACCTGTTTCTGTTTTGTTTTTGGCATTGTATCTCAGCACTCAGTATAGTGCTTTGTATACCATGAGTAATTTATAAATAATGACAAATGCACATTTATAAATAATTGTATTCATATAAGTAAATTTATAAATAATGGTTGAATAGTTGGGCAGGTGTTTTAGAAGTAGGCAGAGAAGCTCTGCCCCAGAGATTCCCACTGAGCTTACATCATCTGGCTCTCACCTCCTGTTTGCTCCGGGGCTATGCCCCTCACTGTTTCTTTTGTGAGCCTTCCACATTACCAGAAGCAATGGGTGGGAAGAGTAGAAAAGGCTGAAGCATGAGGAAAATTGTCAGTTCTGAAGCCCCGGAAAGAAGCCCCTGATCGGTGTCCAGGAGGGTGAAGATACTAAAGCATGGCAACTATGGGGTGCTTTACTTGGGAAGGACCCTAGACGTCTTCCAGCTCAAGGGACTGGGACATGCAGAAGTTAGGGGACTTAAACAGGGCCAGTGTGTTCATTTGCTAGAGCTGCCATGACAAATTGCCACAGACTGGGTGACTTAAACAACAGAAATCGATTTTCTCATAGTCCTGGAAGCTACAGGTCTAAGATCAAGGTATTGTCAGGGTTAATAACCTCTGAGGTCTCTCTCTGTGACTTTAAACAACTGTCTTCACATGGGTTCCTCTGTGCGTATCTGAGTCCTAATCTTTTTTCTTTTTCTTTCTTTTTTGTTTTAGAGATGGGGTCTTGCTCTATTGCCCAGGCTGAAGGGCAGTGGCACAATCTCTGCTCATTGCAACCTCTGCCTCTTGGACTCAAGCAATTCTCTTGCTTCAGCCTCCTGAGTAATTGGGATTACAGGCACACACCATCACACCTGGCTAATTTGTGTATTTTTAGTAGAGATGGGGTTTCTCCATGTTGGCCAGGCTGGTCTCAAACTCCTGACCTCAAGTGATCTGCCTGCCTTGGCATCCCAAAGTGCTGGGGTTACAGGCACGAGCCACAAATCTTTTATTCTTATGACACCAGTCACAGTGGATTAGAACCCAGTCATATGACCCAATTTAAGCTTAATTACCTCTTTAAAGGCCCTATCTCCAAACACAGTCACATCAACATATGCGAGGTAGGACATCAACATATGATTTTTGGGGGAAGAGAATTCAGCCCATTATAGGCACCAGGCAAACAGAGGCAGTATAGTCCAAGGGTTAAATGTACTATGTGTAGAGACAGACTAGATTTGGAACTCTGACACTGCCACTTCAAATCACGTGGGCCAATTTTTCAACCTCTTGATACCTTAGTTTCCTCTTCTGTTAAATGAAAATAAAAATAATTATGGCAACGGCCCTGTTAAGTGAGATGATGTATGCAAAGTACAGTGTGTGGATATTGCCAGTACTTAATAACTGCCAGTAGTAGTAGCTATTGAGTTTGTGTTGTTACCGTTGTTATTATTAGTTTCCTTTCCTTTTCTTTTTCTTTTTTTTTTTTTTTTTTTTGAGACAGAGTCTTGCTCTGTCGTAGGCTGGAATGCAGTGGCACAATCTCGGCTCACTGCAATCTCTGACTCCCAGGTTCAGGTGATTCTCCTGCCTCAGCCTCCCAAGTAGCTGGGACTACAGGCACACACTACCATGACTGGGTAATTTTTATATTTTTAGTAGATGTGGAATTTTGCCATGTTGGTCAGGCTGGCTTGAACTCCTGGACTCAAGTGATCCACCAGCCTCAGCCTTCCAAAGTGCTGGGATTACAGGCATGAGCCACTGCTCCCTGACTATTAGTTTCCTTTTCTGTAAAATAGGGCTAATTGAAGTGCCCACCTAGTTCTTAGAGTTGTGAGGATTGCATGAGATAATGCATAGTGAAGAGCTTATATATCCCCTGGCACAGGGCAAGACCTCAAAAAATATTAGTTGTGGTCATTGTCTTCATGAGACAAGAACCAGTTTTCCAAAATCCTGTAGCTCCCTTTCATGCTACTAAACAAGATCTGAAATAGCAAAATTGTCTGTGTATTTCATAAGATGCAAATTTTCTTATTTGATTAGTTTTCAAAAGAAAAGCCACCTATTTCATGCAGGTACTCTTATATCAATTATTAAAACCTGAAATGAAGCAACACAGGAGCACACACAACTTATAGCTAAAATTTTTTTTAGCCATAGGAAGGTGGGATCCGCGTTCTGAATTACATGGTAGAAAAATGTTCCGGTTCAATGTGGGTGATTAACTGTTTGATATCTTGTCAGGCTTTGACAGTTCTCCCTCTGTTTTACACCTCTTACTATGTCTCATGTAATTAAGAAATGGTACTGAGTTCTTGTCATCCACCATTAAGGAGTAGTCACAGATAGTTTCATAACATCTGCTTTTTGCAACCTTCTAATTATCCATAAAAATCTGGCAGAGAAACCTGACAGTTTATCCAGAACACAGAACATGAATGCAAAATAAGATCTTTGCTTCTACATACAGAGTGATGGTATAAAACAGATACTATCTAACCTCTTATTTTGCATGCAGCTATGTTGCCTGTTTAAATCAGTTAGGTGCATGTCTTCTCAGTAAAGACTCAATTTTAAAAAGCATTTTTTCACAAATTGAATGTGGGTCAGGAATACACTAATGATGCTGTGTCAGAATCTGTTGTCCATTGCTGCCTCATTACTCTCCTTAGAATCCATTCAAAAACAATTACTCCCCTCCCCTTATCTGCAAGCTTTGAGCTACCCATGCCCTGATAGGAAGAACTGAGGAACTCTTGACTGGTCCAGATGCTTGCCTCTAGCAAGGTCAACTCTCAGCCTCCTCTTGCTTGTTTCTGGTAGTGGGTACATGTCTTGTCCACCAACCTGCCTGGCTTTCTGATTCATTACCTGACCTTGATTCTGGGAAACACACTTTCTGAACTCTTACACTGTGTGTCTTTAGTCTGTTGAAACACTGTGTTATTTTGACTTTTGGCCATAGCATGTCTTCTTTCTACCTACACCTTCAAAATCCATTTGGACCCATAAATAACTTTTGTTTTCTGCCCTTTGGTTTTAAATCCACAGATGCATATCTGAACATTTTCTTTTTCTTTTCTTTCTTCCTTTCTTTCTTTTTTCTTTTTTTTTTTTTTTGAGACAGTCTCACTCTGTCGCCCAGGCTGGAGTGCAATGGTGTGATCTCAGCTCACTGTAACCTTTGCCTCCCCGATTCAAGTGGTTCTCCCACCTCAGCCCCCCGAGTAGCTGGGACTACAGGCATGCACCACCATGCCCAGGTAATTTTTGTATTTTTAGTAGAGACAGGTTTTGCCATGTTGACCAGGCTGATCTTGAACTCCTGACCTCAGGTGATCTGCCTGCCTTGGCCTCCCAAAGTGCTGGGATTACAGGCATGCGTCACTGTGCTCAGCCTGAACATTTTATTTTAGACCTCTACTTTGTTAAGATCTAGTCCTTCTGTGTCTTGTAATTTCCTTATGGCTATGACCTCACAGCCTTGCTTCAACCCTCCTTGTCCTGCTGTCTTTTCTTTTCTCTGTTTAGTAGGGGGAAAATAATCCTTCCTCTACCCTTTTAGGTTCAGTGGCTGGGCCCCACAAGTCAAACTAATAAATAGCAGATTAACAGAAGAAGAAAGCGGATTTAATTGAGTAGGCATGCACAGAAGTTCATAAAGAAATGTGAAAGAAGGAGATTAGAATTCGGAACTTATATACTATCTTAACAAAGGGTGATAAAGTGTGGAGAAAAAAGTAGACAAGGGAAAAGGAGCTTGGGCTCCTGTGGTGGGGGTAAGTTGTGGGAAGATGTTTAGAAAAATGTATGGTAATTAAGAGTTGTGTAATCAGGTCTGATAAGTCATCTCAGATAATAAGTGTTGCCTCTAGAACAGTTATCTTTCTGGTACAACACAGGGAGGCACCGTTACATCTGGAAATTTATGTTACCTTTACAAACGAAAAATTTATGTTGTTCTTAGGCAGTTAATGGGAGGGAAAAATAACTTTTCCTTTGTCTGCTTCTTCTCACTTGCCTTCAAGTCAAAATAATTCTCTTGCCAAGTTGGTATATTTGAGATGGCATGTTCTGATCCTCTTCAGTATCCTACTACAATTGAGATACATAAAAATAATTATTTTCACATTTATCGTTTATGAAGTACTTTTTGTACGTGAAATGACTTTGAAAGGTGAAAGGTAGGGACTTTGTTTTGCCTTGTAACATTTTACAAACTGAAGCACAGATTTACTGTTTTGCTGAAGGCCACAGACACTGGATTTGAACCTAGATCTATCTTGCTTCAGCTTAAGTTCTTCCCACCCAGTCACTGACTTTCTGATCCAACATCACTGCTTGGCATGTTCATTTATTGATGGAGTTCGTTTCTCCAGTAAACATTGGAAAAGAAAAGTAGCTAAGCATTATAAATAGCCTTTAAAAACATATTTATATTCAGTATTTAATTTTTAAATTTTTTCAGCTCTACAGATTCCATTCCCAAAATAAAAAGATAAAAAAAAAGAATGGAAGCACTGAGTTTCAGAGTGATGATAAATCCACATGGTAAAGTTAATGAGAGAGGAGTAGCTTCTCAGCACAGTAATAAAGTGGCTTGTTAGAAACAACACTAAACTAAGAGGCAGAAGAACTGGGTCAGTTTAAGGCCTGGCCCAGAATCTTGACTTTAGGTAAATTACTTAACTCCTTTCTTCTTAAATCCTGAAAGTTGCCCACTAAGTTTAGGTCTGGATTTTCTGGCGGCCAAAGTGTACTCATGGTTACTTGCTCCAGGTTGGTGGTCACTTGTCAAACTACTTGAAGTTGCTTTATCTTAGTTTCTGGGTCACAAACATTTCATTTCTCAGTAACCTACCTCACATATTAGGTGTTGGGGGCACTTTTAATATTCTAAACCACTGGTGTTTCCTGAATAGCGATCACCCAGGTCATTTTCACATTCAGAAAAGGCCCCATCTTCTTCATCATTTGTCAGAGCCTCTGCTGCTGTGACAAGCCAAGCACACCCTCCTGCGGCCTTCTCTGGGCCTCTCCTGTCTCCCCAGATTGGCTAAGACATCAATGACTTGAAAGAGAAGCCAAAGGAAAAGGAGAGACACCAAGGTGAGACATGAGTCTGGGCCTCCTGCTAAACTGAGAGGAATAGTATAGGAGAACGGAGTTTTGAATCTTGAGCCCCCTAAGCCTTTGCTATTCACAGTGTGATCCAGGAACCACAGTAACATCACTTGGGAGCTGGTGATAAGTGCTGAATCTAAGGCCCTATCCCACATGTGCTGAATCAGAATCTGCATTTTTACAAGATTCTCAGGTAAATTGTATGCGTATTAAAGTTAAAAAAAGCATCATGGATTCACGAATCCATAGCAACTTTCAAAATTAGCTCTGAATGGCAAGAAATGTTGAATAGAGCCCCCGTGGAGAGGGATACGAAAGTTGCTGCCATTGCTGGGAAGGGCTTGACTCAGGAAGGAGGGAGCCTGGATCTAATTTCAGTAGACAAATTGACTCAGCTAAAAGCTAGGCATTCAGGAGGGCAAAGTGGAGTGATGTGGGCTTCTGAGGTGAGGCCATTAACAGTTGGATTATAATGCAATGTGCCATAATGGCGTAGTAATGAAATGTAATTGATATAGTTCTGTTATTAAAAGGGACACTTTCTTTGTTCAAGGCTTTCTTCCTTCTTAGAAGGCAGATGGTCACAGGGTAATGTAATGAGACAAAAGGAACTCATTCCGTAAAATGTCCTAGTTTCTCCTTTGGCCTGCTTTTTGTCTATTTTCAGGTGAGAATCTCCCTCATGTTGGCAACTTTGCCAGGTGAGTGTTCTCCAGCCAAGAACTTCATACTTTAAAATTAGCTGGATACTTAAAAGAGGGAGTGGTAATATGAAGCCAGGTGTCCAAGGGGTCCAGGTGACATAACGGTCCCCAGTCTCATCTCTCAAAGGTCTTGGGGAGTGACCTCCAGTCTGGGGATGACACTCCTGGTGTCAGAGCTGCCTCAACTTCGGAAATTTCTTTGATGGAACCCACAGGTTCATCAAGAAGCTGCTTCTCCGTTGCTAAGCTCAGTGCCCACGCCACAGCAACATGACTGTACCCTCCTCCCTGATCACTGGTTTGCTATTTCTTGCTTGATTTCTATTGATTGTTCTACTTTCTTGTGTGCTCAAAATTATTTTTTTGGCCGGGCACAGTGGCTAACACCTGTAATCCCAGCACTTTGGGAGGCCAAGGCAGGCAGATCACCTGAGATCAGGAGTCTGAGACCAGCCTGGCCAACACGGCCAAACCCCGTCTCTACTAAAAATACAAAAATTAGCCGGGCATGATGGTGTATGCCTGTAGTCCCAGCTACTTGGGAGGCTGAGGCAGGAGAATCACTTGAACCCAGGAGGTGGAGGTTGCCGTGAACCGAGATCATGCCACTGCGCTCCAGCCTGGGTGACAGGGTGAGACTCCATCTCGAAAAAGAAAACAAAAAACAAAAACAAAACAAACAAACACAAAAACCAACTTTTTTTTTCTTTATTAGTGCTTCACCAGCTTCTTTCTCACCAGTACTTTTCACCTGCCTTCAGAAAAATAAAGTAAAAATTTGAAATGGCACTAACCCTGGAAAAATTGTTGTATCTTTCTTATTGATCTCATGACAATTTTAAAAAAGGAAACTCTCAAGGCTTCTACAGTGCGATACATATACTAAATGTAAAGGTAAACAAAGCAATGAAAACTCTCCTAAAAGGAAGGTGATGGGAGGAGGAGATAATTGTGATAAAAGTTAAGGTTGAACTGAAGGTGTGACTAAATTGCACAGTAAGTTTAATGCTGGATTTCTGGCAGCCAAAGGTGTGCCTATGCTTACTTATTCCAGCTGAGTGGGCACTAGACAAGCTTCTCAAATATACTTTTACTTGATACTGAGATTACCATCATCAATAATATTTTTGAGTGCATGAAATTTACTAGGCCTAGGCACTTGCTAACACCTTTGCATGCATTATCTTATTTAATTCTCATGCTATCATTAAGAGATAGGATAGAGTAGTAGCTTCAAGTGTGAACTCCAGAGTCAGGCAGCCCAGGTTGGATCTTAGCTCTGCCACTCGCAGTCTATGTGACCTTGGGCTGGTCCCTTACCCTCTCTCCTCCATAAAACAGAAATATCAGTCATACCTTAAAATGGCTGGAGACATTAAATGATTTAATATACACAAGGCAGGCAGTGTCTGGCTCTTAGTAAGTACTTGCCATTATTATCGTTATTTCTATTTGACAGATAAGGAAATTGGGTCTTAGAGAGGTTAAGTGGCTGGCCCAAAGTCCCACAGCCATATCAAATTGGCACCAGATCTAATCTGACCCCCTCTTAACCACTTCACATGCTGACTCAGAAGCCTTGGGCTGCTCTTGGCAACCTCTTGGGTGCAAATAAGAAATTCCTCAGTATTCGCCTTGAGGAGTCAATGTTCCATTATCTTTGGTGAGAGTTTCTCATCTACGGATTATCTTCAGGGAACTTCTTCCAGCTGTTTGGCTTGGTGAGTCCACTGGGATAGTATCTATTTTCAATGTGACTTTAAGTAAAGTTTAAATAATGTGGGAGTTGCATTAAACATTATAGTGTGTATTTGTTTATCTATGGATTCTATTTGTTTATATTTATTCTGAGCCACCCATCTCTTCCCAAACATAATTGAAAAGAGCAGAAATTTAAGTCAATTGCTACTACATTTAAAGTCCACTTCAATATCACATCCCCTAGAAAGATGCCTTCCTTGTTGTTTCCCATGATCTCAGAATACACAGGTCTCCCTAGACCTGGGTAGTGACGTTGAGGTCCAATGTGGCTGTAATTCCCCCACTGCCCACCAGGTGTCCCACCGGTCCCTGCTATCTGACAGGCAGCAGGAAAAATGGCCATCTTCACCCCTCCAAAGGGGACGGAGGATTTGAAGGCGGATGGTGGAGAGATTGTGGGGAGGAGGGAGGGAGGCTATGACGAGACTCCCAGATGCTGCTTCTTGTCTCCAGACAAAGAGAATTTTTCAAATTATTTTTCTTTGATGTGTAGGTGTCTCTCCAGAAAGCCCAGCCAGTTCCCTGCAATTTAGGAAGCTTTTATTTCCACTAATGAACTGGTGTCTGGCCAGGGCTTTTCATCTCTGAGCTTGAGGTTGGGGCTGCCATCTGCCTCCTGTTCCTTTTGCCTGAGAGACCCTGACAGCCTCCCTTCCCTCCTCAGCCTCTCCTTTTTCTTCTAGGGGCTGAGTGAAAAAGAGACACGAAAGAGACTGCCCCTTCTGCCTTGTAAGTTTCCTCAAATATCCCCTGAATCAAAGGAGTACCAGCGTGTGACTGTGGCACTAACTAGCCCTCTTGCCCACGTTAACCTTATTTGTCCAGATTACTAGTGTTACTATGGTAGAAATATTTCCTCTCTGCTCTTAGGTAAGACTGTCATTTGCTTCTCTTGCAGTGGGGAGTAAGGGAATTTGGATCCACTGACAAAAATTTAGTAAGTGGGGCATTTTAAATTTCAAAGTAAATCTGTCTTCCTTTGCAGGTCGTTGGCTCCTTGCCTGTCATAGTACTTGCCTTTTTTTCTTCCCTCTTTTCTTTCGGAGGATCACATACAAGTTGGGGAGGCTGCTCCAAAGCCACATGGTCTCTCAGATATTGCCAGCTGTACTGGACTCTCTCGAGTCCCTTGTCCATCACCACAGGTCACCCCAGCAGAACCTGGGCGTCTACCATAGACCTGAGGTGTCCAAATTGGGGCAGTGCTCCAAGCGGTCTGCAAACTGGCGCCCTGATTATAGGTTATTCTGTGATTGAAGTTTCACCCAGAGATCGGCTAAGAATGTGAATGGGATGTCTGCATTTAGCATCAGGTTTGGGAGCTTTAATGTGGGCTATTTCCTCCCGAAGGGCCTTGATAACAAAGACCACAGCACAGTCCTGTGGGAGTTTCTAGCTTCTGTAGCCACTGCCTCATTATATGCATGGCTTTTAATATTCGGAGAGCCTTTGCCAATACACATTTTCTTGTGTATTGGGAAACTGGAGCCCGGATGCGATGTATTATTGATAGGATTGTAATTTACTCTTCTTGGGTTGTATCTACAGTGTATACCATTAGCACAAAATATTAAATTACCAGTGGTTGTATATATTTGTCTGTCCAGGTTTGGCTCAATGATATTTGCCTTTTGCCTCAATAAAAGATCGTGAATAATGGAAGCAGGGTAATATTATTTTGTTGTTGTTGTTGTTGCAAGGGCATTTTGATGAAACCATTTTCTCTGTGTTGTGTTTTGGCGAGCCATACTTTGCAATGAAGACATGAGACATAAAAGAGTGGGGGTTGGACACAGAAGATGGATGAGCAGCTCGCTCCAGCTCTGGGCACACACTGGCTTCCCTGGCAAGCTGCTCTGGGCCAGGCTTGGGGCTTTCTTTTTCTGCAAGAGAGAATAAGCAATCTGTGCTGCATTGGTGGGAGGAAGTGGGCAGTTCAGACCTTGGTGCCAGAAATACCAAGCCCTGTGCCTCTCTTGTGAAGATAGCATTTGCATGGGACTGTGGGTGTGGGGGAACCCAACAGCCCGTCAGGTAGAACCTTTTGTAGTCACAGCATTGTGCCCTGGCTAGTGTTTGACAGTCTACCCTCTGGTCACCATTGTTGGCCATTTTGGTTCCTGCCTGCACCTGGGCCAGGTGGCACATAAATACACAAGCACTTATCTCCTTTAAAAAGATTCCAGGTCATAGGGCTCAAACCAAGCTGCAAATAAAAATGCCACATCGTGTCTGCGGTATGCTTTTTGTTCTGATCTCAGGGCTTGTTTCAGAACCTTGAATGGGAGGTGTTTGCTGGTTAACTAGGAGTTTGCTGGGCAAACAGTACCCCACAATTGGATTGGCTACGTAATTTTTATGAGTAAACATGTTTTTAAAAAATGCCTGTGGCTTAGCTTCTTCATCCTTTTGTTGCTTGTGGGTCTTGGAATGAAGGGGTGGGGGTGACAGAAACTAGGTTTTAAATCTGTATTAACTTGACACAGAAACATATTTTGGAGAAAGGTTTATTCCTTTTAGTTCCTGCTGGCAATCTGGGACCCTCAGGGGTCAAAAACCAGGGAAGGGTTGGGGGAAGGTGAAGAGACCTATCCCCCTCAGAGGTCACTGGCTGGGGGGCAGGGCTTGGCCATTCAAGTGATAGGTATCCATCTGCAAAGCTGGAATCTCCTTTAGAGTGAGCTCCGAAGAAAAACACCACTCAGCCAAGGAGAACTGTTGTATTTTGCTGCCTGGGGAACATTCTGGAGGTGAAAACCGGTTTTTCTGAAGACTTGTCAGGGCCAGGCTTTGTTCAGAGTCTGCCAATTTAGCCAGACTGGCTCCTTAAAGGAGACCCCTTTACCTGAGGCAAGGGCCAATTATAAAAAAGGCTTGTGGATGGCATTCCCTTCATAACTGGGTTGCACTTCCTTAAGACTTAGGAACTTTCTCTTGTTCCACACCTTCTCCTTCCTTAAAGGAGAAACTTGGAGTAACACACACACACATGCACACCCAGTCACACTGAATTGTAAAGAGAATGAAATCAGTACTAAATCTATCAAAGCATATCATAGACCCTGACAGCTGAGAGGTATTATTTGCTTTTTTCCTCCCAGATTTCTACCAAGCCTGGTGTTTTAAGCATATGTCTTGGGGAGAAGAGACCCATAGAAAGGCAGTTACAATTGGTGAATGATTAATGTTGGATCTGACATTTTTATGTGTCAAATATGTTTAACTGCATTAACCTTTGCAGAATTTACACCCATACTATGAGATATATTTTGTATAGCATCGGAAATATCTGCAATCTGCCTTCACTTAAATCTTATTTACATTTACTTTATTACAATATAAATGGGTTTAAAAAATCTTTAATAGAGTATTTTTACCCCATTCTGCAGGTTCTGCTTGCTCTGTGGGGAGTCTAAGGGCAGCAGGGTTTCTTGCTGATTGCAAATAGTGTCCCAGCCACCTGCCTGGGGACCCTAAAGGGAGAGGAAGCCAGTGTCAATTCTTCAAGTTCATGTCTCAGTTTTAGCCTAAAGGGGAGGTGGCTTAGAAGGCCGGGAGTTGGCATCCGACGGTATAAAACATAGAGGCAGAGAGGCTTTTCAGTAGACAAGCAACTTTTAATTTTTACAAGTTACAGAAAACGCAAATTTTCATAGCATCAATTTCAGAAAAGAAAGATTAAGTGGTTCCCATCTGTGGTGCTTTTTCCAATCTGCCCATCACCAGTCCCTCTGAAGAAGCACGCACACTCCAGATGTCTCCTTCATTGATCACATTCTCTCTGGCTGTCTCTATTCCTAAGTCAGAGTTACTCTTGCTGCTGCTGCTGCTTCTGCGGCGGTGGCGGTGGCGGCGGTGGCTGTGGCTGCCAAGGCCTCATCGTCGTCAGCTCCATGCCTCCTGAACTTCACTCCACTGAAATCTGGTTGGGTATGAGACAGACTCCGGTGGAATGAAGGACAAGAGAAGCACATGGATTGTCTGAGGATCTTTTTCTCAGAGGGTGGGGACGCATGTCAACCCCAGCCTGTGGACTCTGCATTACCTGGCCAAAGGCCTTTAGCATCCCAGAATCACACACTTGGGAGATGTTGAGGACCTGAGTACTCCTACCCCTCCCAAAGGATCACATCCTCCAAGGAGGCTGCAGAGAGCTAGTTCAACATGTCCTGGCACCTGCTGCACAGATAGACAGTGCTGAGTTGGGGAGATGAGTCTGTGGGGCCAGGGACTCTTGACTGTTTCTCATTTTCAAAGCAGCCACCCAGATAAGTCCATGTGGAACCACCTCCAGCATCCTAGTTGGGATGCTGGTCACCCTCTCCCTTTGTCTAGGTCCCACTGTGTGTGCCATAACTGAGCTCAGTGTGGTTGGTCCTTTCTAGAGGAAACAGAGAAAAAGCAGGTGTTCTGCAATTGCTTTAGAAAAATCCAGCTACTCTGAGCTTGCTTACCAAGGCCATGGGATGCAGGGGCATGGGCATTCCTCTCTACAAGGCACTGTCCAAAGAGCACGAAGAGCACTTTGCAGCCCCGTTTGCCAATGTGAAATCCAGAAGAGATAGGTGAGGAGCTCAGGAAAAACCACAACTCCCGGCTGGAGCCAGGCCCATTCATGGGGGTGGGTGGACAGAGGAGGGGAAGACTGCTTGTTCTCACTCCTACAGACTTATCTAGGAAGGACAGCCTCCAATGGCCCCACATCCTCCCCCAGATGTGCCTGGAAAATGATTCAACTATTTCTTTGTTAGGCATGAGGATGGAGGATTTAGGGAGGAAGAAAGAAAGCTAACCTGGCTTTCATAGACTGAGTCAAATAGGAAGGACGCAAAGTATCTAAGAGTTTTCTGCCCTCTCTTAAAAGAAATGCCCATCAACCCTTTGCGTGCAGTTGCTGCTCTGGCCTCTTCCTTGTTGTGTTCAGACATGCCCATGGCTCAGTGCAAGCCCCATAAAAGGCTGTTCTCAGCACCAACATGCAGGCTGGATAGGTTGGGGCAGATGCACCTTGTTGTTTGAAATACTTTCTTCCTGGGGCTTGTTCTGACCCGAAGCAGGGAGGCAGTTTCTCGTATGTGGCTCCTCCCCACGCATCTAGCCTTCTGGGCATTGGGTCTCTCTGAAAAAGGCCCTTAAGCAAGGGCTTGAGGTTTCTGGCTAGTGCTGAGAAGGAGTCATACTCTCCTTGGTCTGAATGTAAAGACTCTTTGCCAGGGTGAACACGGGGCTTGTTGGGAGGCAGAGATCTGGGTAGTGAGGGGAAGAAGACTGGTTCATCCTCTCCCGCTCTGCCTTCTTGAAAAACACTCACAGTTCTCAATAATGAGGAAAATGCACCCTGCTTGTGAATTATCTGGACCAGATACTCCTCCTGCATTGCCTTTGACCCGTTCCCGGTCAAAGGGAAGAAAGAGGCCGGTCTGTTGGCTGTAATAAATAAATGATAGCCTGGGATGGTAGGAGGAAATGACGCCAGGAAGGCAAGATTCTTTGCTTTCTCTTTAGATTTCTGCTTAACTCCAAGAGCAAAAGGGGCAGTCAATTCTTCTCCCTCCAGACCCCCAGCACCCCGTTCTTCCCCTCCCAACATGTACAGTCCACTAGATTATTAAAGTCCTCACTCTGGAGTGTGCAGAGAGCCTCACCCTCATGTGGGGTCCGTACCCTCCAAGATGTGTACTTGAGAGATGACAGTGTCTGCAAAAAGCAAATGGGAGGTGGCATTAATGTCAGAGAGCCCCAAAAAGGTGAGTTCTTCCCTTATCACTCTCCCCTTGCGTTACAGACCTGTAGCTGCTACAGGCAGAGACAAAAAACCGTGAGTCACAACCTGTATCAGGAGAGTTGACCTGCTCTGGACTCCGTGTTCAAGATTTTTCTGCCCACTATGCCTTTGCCAACTGAATCCCCCAGTGGCCTTCACCATGGTTACATGGGTCTATAGCCAAGCACATGCACGATCAGAGAACAAACCATGCATGGGCTCGCTACAGGGTAAGTTCATCCAGTGACCACTCTCTTCCCCCAGCTGCCCTCAGGATTACGTCTCAAGTGTCTTCCTAACACTAAAACCAACTTGAACATGAGACTCAAAGAATGAAACGAGGTCCTAAATTTTCCAGTACAGCTGCACCCTGCACCTCAGGACTGAAAAACCAGCCAAATCTCTGTTCTTCTAGTTGAGTAAATCTCCACAAAACCAGACAGAGCTACAATCTTGGTGCTTAAACTGCTCAGCACCCACCTTATCACACCAATTCCTATTATCAGCAGGATTTACTGCCTGGGATCCCTGGAAATCCCTGAGAAAACACAAAAGTGGCTGAGGATTGGTTTAAAATGCAGTAGGTTCAGCTATTTTAGCCTTGGAAGAAGTTGATAATTGACTTGCAGTGAATATGACATTTTCCAGTGTCCTCTTCCTGCCCAGTGAGCCCCCTGATCTAGCCACTCATCTTTGTTTTTCTAAAGCTCCCCAAATCCACAGATTTCAGACTCACCTTTAAGTACGAGTACCTGTGACTTGAGATATCAGGACCTAGCTTTGAGTTTGCTTCAAAATAAGAATTTTTTTTTTGTCATAAGATAATGCAGAACAAAGAGATGGCTAGAGCCACATGGATGAGAAGAAGAAAATAAATCTCAAATCTTGGATGTTTCTTTTGCCCCTAAGGCTTGAGGACAGGGAACAAAAAAATGAGAAACACTTACCATATATAAAGCACCCAGTTCAGCAGGCCTGTGTAGAACAGAAATGACTCCTGAAGAAAGGTGGGGGCCGGTCCTGAATAGTTGATTTCTCTCTTTAATGAAAAAGAACATGAGGCCGGATGCGGTGGCTCACGCCTGTAATCCCAAGACTTTGGGAAGCCGAGGCAGGTGGATTGCTTAAGCTGAGGAGTTCAAGACCAGTCTGGGCAACATGGTGAAACCCCGCTTCTACAAAAAAATACAAAAAATTAGTCAGGCGTGGTGGTGTGCGCCTATAGTCCCAGCTACTTGAGGGGCTGAGGCAGGAGAATCGCTTGAACCCGGGAGGTTGAGGCTGCAGGGAGCCCAAGATTGCACTACTGCACTCCTCCTACCTGGGCGACAAAATGAGACCCTTTCAGAAAAAAAAATGAAAGCAGAGGAAATTGGAATTGAAGGAGAGGGAGTAAAAGTAGCTGGAAAGGAGAGAGTTTGGAGTATGGTTGAGAATTGAGCTGAATTTTTAGAATAGAGATTAGTAACACAATAAAAGAGAAACTGGTTTTTCCAAGTCAAGGGTGAGCAAGAGGGACTCAGCCCATTTCAAGGAGGTGGTACTAGTTTCACTCTTTATTTATGCACCTCTCAGCAAAGCTTCAGGTTGCCTGCTCAGCTCAACCAATGGAGAAAGGGCCTGGCAGCTGGTCCCACCTCTCAGAACCCACACCCGTGGGGGGCCGTGAATGGAGAGGTCTTTCTGCAGGCTACCCGTACTTTCTCATTGTTCTGTGAACACCAGAAAAGGGAAGTGAGGTCTTTGTCATCCCAGAGTTGGAAAGACACTGCGGGTTACCTGAGCCTTGCACCTGAAGCCTTTGGCCTCCCAGAGACCTAATCGGGGAGAGGGGAATGCTAAGATTTTATCTTGTCCCAAGGAGGCTGTGTGTGTGTGTGCGTGTGTGTGTGTGTGTGTGTGTGTGTGCGCGCGCGTTTGAGCTTTTAGCCTGACCTGACTTGCTGTCTCTACACAATGCACTTCGGGAATCCAGCAGAGATAGGCCAGTCCATCTAGGCAGCGCTGTAGAAAGAGGCCGGAGGGTCACAGTCTAGGCCCAGCCAGAGGCTTATCCTGGCATTTAGTACAGAGTAAGTCTGCTGCTCCCCTTGTGAGAAGCAAGTGTTTCTTTTATAATCCGAAAGGCTTTGTGACCTGCTTCTCTTTCATGTCTGGGGGTGGGGAAAAGACCACACTGTGAGGGGAAATTAAGGAAAGAGAAGGCAAGCTCATTAGTAACTTTAAAGAGGGCGGTCTATAAACTTGATTATTTTACCCCACCCCCCTTCCATGCGCAACTCGGGCTCCGCCTCCTGCCCCTCCCCTATCTCTCCACCCACCTTGCAGGCTTCCCCCTCCCTCGTTTCCCCTTCCAAATGCACACCTGGAGGGCAAGGGAAGTTGAAGTCTCCTCACATGTGCTACATTTCACCCAGGATCCTGGCCTGCTTTCCATTTGTTCTCCAGGTAAATCTCCTAGTGTGCAGCGAAAGCAGATTCCTCTATTTTCCAGCGGAAGGAGGGGAACTGAAGAATCCAATCTATAGGACCTCTTAGTGCAGTCCTGTCCCACAGCCCTTCATGGAACTGAATCATGCCTGCTCAAAATCTCCCTAGAAATCAGCTAATCTAAACTTCTTACCGCATAGCCTGGGGAACAGAGGTTTTGAAAGGTGAATTTCTGTCTTGAGTTCACACAGCCAGTGCAGAGTCAAGATCCTAATCTACCTGGATCTCCTAAACCCCATTTAAAAGCCCTTTACAACAAACCCTATACGTTGCTTTCCCCGGTTCTGGCGGACCTGACACTTGTCTGAACTATTCTGGATTCTTCCTGGGAGAAGAAAAGCCTCCACTGGTGAAGGAGAAAAACCAATACAGACCAATAGGAGGAGGGCAGGGAGATCTTCCACGTGATAGCTTCCTTAAGCACCGAACTCCTCCCTTAAACCGTGGAGCTCATGGCTTCCCTGCTGACTGGACCCAGTTTGCCTACACTGAGCCTCAGCTCTCCCATTTCCCAAAAAAGTAATGCAGGCAGAGAAGCGAATTGTTCCTGGCCACAGTGATACACCCACACTGTGTGCTGAAGACTCTGGGCTCCCTTCTGACCTTTCCCCACTCCCTCTCTCTCTCTTCCTTCCAGCATAGCATTCATTCATTCACTCACTCACTCACTCACTCACTCACTCACTCACTCTCCCCCTCACGCATCATTCCATGAGCATCGACTCTGTGCCAGGTGAGTGAGAGGTTGCGTTTACCCTCTAGGAGCTCCCTGCCTAGATGGACATCTGCAAGAAGAGGCATAAACATAGGCCAATGCGGAAAAACATGATGAATATCCCCCACAAAGGGAACTGCCGCATTTGTCTGTGAGATTCAGAGAAGGCTCTACAGAGAGAGTGACGTATTGGAACTGAATCTGAAAAAAATGATGGCGGGCTGAGTGTGATGAAGACCCGCGTAAATTCAAGCCTTGAGGAAGGAGCGCTCACACGTTCAGAGCAGCCTAGGGTGCAGGGGACTGGAGAGCGCCGCCATCTTGTGACGGGCCTGTGGATTTCATTCACAGGTCAGGAAGCCCCGGAAGTCTCGAGACAGGGAATGAATGGACCAGAACTGTTTTTCAGAAGCCAGCTAGGACTGGAGGCAGAGCAACTGACTGCTGAGGAATATGACTGGCCCCAAAATATAGGGGAGAGGAGGGTAAGGAGGAGTGCCTAGGGCAGACGATATCAATAGTCCTGTTGGTCATATTCTGTCCCCTCCAGGGCTCATCTTTGACCTCTAAATTTGTTCAGAAAAACGGGGTAAACCTATAGATTTATTGATTCTATATCCATCCAATACAGTAAAGAAAGACGACCTGCCCAAAATTATTATTATATTCTTTTTCTTCCCTTCAACTTCAGTCACCACAGCCCAGAAAGATGCTCTGTGGACTGACTGGACACTGGTTGGTGTGGAAAGTCTAGAGGGTGGGGGAAGCATATCGGGGTGGCTCTGCTGAAGTTTCTTCTCCCAGCCCCTCAGCCTGGCTCTTTGTTCCAGAGTCAGCTTGTGAGGCAAAAGCCTTGATGTCCCCCTTCCCCTAGGTTTCTAGTTCCATGTCTCTGAGAGGCATTCCCCAGAGTCATCCAGGGTGGTGCTGTGCTTGCCTGAGTGTGTCTGGGGTACAGGAGATGGGGAGTGGAGCAGGGTAGTGTGGTTGGAAGGGGAGGATACAGGGCTTCCATCTCCACTGAAGAGTAGCCATGGTAACCGTGGTTTACTCACTTTGGTTGATCTTGGGTCTCACCTTTTGTTTTCATGCACTGTATGCCCCCTTGATCCTCATTTCTCCTCCCCCTCAACTACCGCAGCCAGAGTTCCTCTACTGTTAGAAGTTCTTGGTCCTCACATGCATTTCTGGGTCCTGAAAAGACTCTGCCATTCTCTCTGCTCAAATTTCCAGCCCCATATCTAACTGCAACGTCTTCAGTTTTTGAAGAAAAATGTAAAAGACCTGAAATTCTCCAAAGTGTTTTAACATGTGGTTAGCATTAGAATTAGGTATGGGTCTCCCTGACTAAATTCTGGTTATAAGCTCATCTAACTTTGCAGCTTCCCCTCCATGCCTAGCGCTGTGCCTGATGTCTTCGATAAAGGTCTGTTGAATCAACCACGGTTATTTCTATAGTGGAGGAACACCAAAAGATAAGCTACCTAGGTTCCACTGCACAACATTTGGAGTAGGCTGGACTCTTGGGGGTGAAACAGTAAGGACAGTGTGATGCAGGGAAGCAGTGTGTTCCCAGGAAGCTGCTGCGGACATCAGGGTCCATGACCATAATGGGGATGGCCCTTGGGGTGCCTGTAGACTGGAGTTTCATCACCAGCCTTCTCCTGATCCAGGTTTACAGCTTTGTTCCATGTATTGAGGAGCTGGGAGGACCTCTCTCTGAGACATTTCTTGGTTAGGATCCAGAACTGGGAAGTATGCATGCTGCTCTTTCAGCCACTGGTCAGGGTCTACGCAAATGTAGAGTGGGGGAAGATGTGGTTTGACAGCAGTATAAATAGAAAAAAAAAATGGCCGGGCGAGGTGGTTCACGCCTGTAATCCCAGCACTTTGGGAAGTCGAGGTGGGTGGATCACGAGGTCAGGAGTTCAACACCAGTCTGGCCAAGATAGTGAAACCCTGTCTCTACTTAAAATACAAAAAATTAGCCGGGTGTGGTGGTGGGTGCCTGTAATCCCAGCTATTCAGGAGGCTGAGGCAGAGAATTGCTTGAACCCGGGAGGCGGAGGTTGCAGTGAGCTGAGATTGCACCACTGTACTCCAGCCTGGGTGACAGAGCAAGCCACCACTTCAAAAAAGAAAGAAAAAAACCTTAGGATGTGAGCCGATGGTAGGTTTCGTGGGATTCAGTGGTGTGATATGGCTACCAAAAGGGCACATTCTTTCTTTGGTTGCATCATTAGAAATATGAAACAGAAAATAAAGGAGATGGGAGATAATAGTTTTACTCTACTCTGCACTGATCATATTATACCTGGTTATTACATTCATTTGTGGGCTCCACATTTTAAGAGGGGTCAATACAAACCTGAAGGAGAAAAAAAAAAGTGAGCACAGAGGACACAGGCAGGCAACAACAACAGCAGAAACTGTGGTGACTCTGGAGTCAATACAGTCTGCAAGAGGAAAAATCTCTACCCAAGGAGTAAGTGGAAGGATGAGGCAGCTTATCACCTCCTACCCCCAGACCATACACACGCCCAGGTAGTGCAGAACACCAATCTGAACAAGTGGGGCCAAAGGCCTAAACCCAAGTTCATAAAGCAAACCCAGGCCCCTTCCTCCCACCTTGAATGCACCTCTGCTTCCACTTCATTGCATTTCTTCCGTTGATTCCCTCAGTGTAAGTGTTGTCCAGCCAGAAGTTGAGTTTGGTGTGACCATCATTAGCCAGGTCTCTGCAGATTGGCTGTTTCCTGAAGCCACACCCCGACCCTGCACGTAACATGTGTGATCTATGCATACCTCTATAGCACATCGTATTGTAGTTACTGAGTTTTTGTTTTTCTCTTTCCCTAGACTGTAAGCTTCTTAAAAGAAAAGAAAGCCCGATATTCCTAGTACCTAGCATGTAATAGGTGCTCAAAAACCATTTGTTGGCTGGGTGAAGATGAAGACAGGCCTGACTGGGAGGTATGAGCCTCTGTTGCTGAGGAGACTTGAGGTCTGGGTTTAATACTCTTCCCCTTCACTCTCCTGGTTCCTCTAGACGCCAGTGTGGATCAGTACCTATCCCAGATCTTCAGGAGCTATCCCTTGATGTTTATTTGCTCTAGGGGATCTGATAGATCTGACAGCTCACTGCCTACTGCTGTATTTCTGGGGTGGGGCTGGAGGCCCCTCATTTTCATTTTCTGAGATGGGCTTATTCTCTGGAGAGTGTAGAGAGAGTGACACAAGTTGAAGCCTGCCTTTTACATTCCCCTCCCTCTGGCCCCTTCCACCCCCGCCCCTCCCCCTCACCGAGGCCTAACCTAGTCCTTCAAGTGAGGAAAAAACCCCAGGGCCTACCTTTCTCCTCCCCTTGCTGAAGATAGAAAAGAGAGCCCAGGGGACATTGTAGCACTTGAAAGCAGTCATTTTGTCTTTAGCTCTGCCATTCTGGCCATTCCTTGCATTTATCAGCGCCTACAAAGCACCACAACAATTTCTCCAACTTACCTGCAAGCCTTCTGGGATCAGGGGACTTCTGTCTTCACTGAGAATGCTTGTTTGGGTTCTAATTTTTCTAAATTAACATCCGAGTACCATCTTCGGAAAGCGGAGGGGTTGGTTGGGGGAGAATTCTTAATAGAAGAAGCTTTGATAAGTTGAAACAGTTCATGTTATTAAACACCCAAGAGGGAGATCCAGAAGCACTGAACTGGGGGTAGTTTGCACCTTCAGTCCTTAACTCGTGGCTGTCATGATTTGGGGAATTAGATTAGGAAAATTTGGAAAATTACAGCCTTTGGCAACTGCAGAAGAGAGACAGGTAGCATTTGTTAATTTGCATCTTCACCGAATATTTATTGAGTGCTTATTATGTGCCAGGTATTCTACCAGGTGCTGGAGACAATAGAAAACTAAGTCCCTGCCCCTGAACACAAAGACTTTCCAGATTTTCCAGTGGGTGTGGGGAGGGAGGCAGCTAGGTGACAGGTGCTGCAATAGGAAGGGGCAAGTGCAATAGTCATCCCCCCTGCCCCATGAGAGGCTCTGCAGGAGCCCATAGGGAGGAGCCCTATAGATCAGGACAGCTTCATGGAGGAGGTGACACCTAGTTGAACTATAAAATGTTAGAGGAAATGTGCCAACTGGAGAAAGGAAGGGACTTCTTTGGGATAGTAGGGCTGAGCTGGAATGAGCAGGGTCGACTTCTTCCTAAGTAAAAGTTTTAAAAAATGCAAGCTCCACTCTGGGTCATTGGGCAAATACTGATTTACCACCTGGAGGGCCTGGAGTGAAGGATGGAAAGGGGATTGAAGGAGGCCACACTGCCTCTGAGGAAAAAATCTAAGCCAAACTCTTCATCATCTTTGCATGATGGATCCATGCAGGTAATCACGTTTGGCAATCTCTGTTGGCTGCTTCACTGAGTTTTTTTGTATGTTTCATGAGATACCAGTTAGAGTTTGCTAAATAAAGAGGGAAGATTGGCAGGAGAGGGGCAAGTTTTAAAGGGGAAAAAATGACCACTGAGCTGGTAGAGGCAGGTAGACTCTGAGGCCACCAGGCTGCTTAGCTCAGCACCAGGGAAAGCTGGTGTGTGTGTGTGTGTGTGTGTGTGTGTGTGTTTGCGCATGCACACGTGTGTGCACGCAGCTAGTTTCAAGTTAATTACAATGCCAGAGTATTTCAACCTGGCTTGTCTAATAGTCACACAAGGGAGATTATGTGGGCAAAATTGATGAGGCAGGAAGAAGGGGAGGGTTGGATAGTTGCAAAACTTTTATATGAAAGGTTCCTAACAAACAGTTGGTGAGCTGCTGGAGGGGAAACAAACCAAGTTTGGGCCTCTCTTCTCATACCTGAAACCCTTAGACAAAGCAATTCGAAACCTAGATCTTCAGTTGGAGAATCGTTTTGGGGCTCAGAGTGCAGGTCTCTGCTCTCAGAACATGCTGACAGGTGCCAGCTCATCCATTCTGCTGGAGTCCTGGAGAAGCGAGCTTTGGTGCTGAGTTCAGCAGTTCTGAGCAATACAGCAATAAAGCAGTCACAGAGCCCTGTCGCTGCAGCAGAATGGGATAATCCTACAATTTAATAAGTAGGAACATGCAGCAGGACTTAGGCAAATTGTTTGTAGGTGATGAGATTGCCATCTCCACCTGGGCTGGGAGAGAAACGTGAGGAGTTTGGGATTTGAGAGCTGGGAAAGAAGAGGACCCAGTTTCAGCCTTCATTCTGAGATTTGCATTTGGAGGGATAGGAGGACTTTTGGCCTAAATCTATTTATTGTCATTTGAAACTTAGAATGGGAGGAGCTAGGGAAGAGATTCTCATCGCTTTTACTGAACTGGAATGAAAAGGGTGTTGGGCAGTGGAACTCTTCTGGGGTTGGAGGTGATGGGGGAGAGAGCAGACTTAGAGACAATAGGATTAGGTTTGAGTCCAGACTCCATTAATTGCTAATTATGCAATTTAGTCATCATATGTACTCCAATGCTCTGCTTCCTCCTCTGTCAAAGGGCCATAATTGCAACGCCTGATAACACATGACAGCATCCCCCAAAAGCTATGAAGAGCTTCACAGTCATCATGAGTGTTTATCACAACTGAGATTCCAAAATGGTAAAATGCAGAATTGTAATGCAGGAGCTGCTGGGTGTTCTTGGTTTCCGGGTTCAGTGTTGGGTGCTGAGGACCTGGCTGGCATTCCCCCGATTTTCCTCAACCCAATCCGGATGCTGACTGCAGCTAACTAATACCTGTTTGTGAGAGTCAGTTGTTAAAATTCCAGGAAACAGCTTGTCACCTGGTTGCTGAACATGTTGGTAGCTTGAAATCAGCCATGGTGAGAAAGCTTATACTACGCTACAAAACCAGAGTGTTCCTGAGAGCCAGTTGTTAGGCATTCACCAGCACACCTGACCCACCTTTCCCCCTCCATTGGTTCTCCCTGTTGTGTGAAATGTCCAGGCTTCCCCAGGGCCAGCTTTCCAGCCACTTTGCTCCTCAATAATACAGCATCCTGGGGCAGGGGTTGCTGAGGCACCGGCATGTCTCTGATTCTGGTCCCACAGCCACAACTCCAGTCTCACAGGGCTGCCTTCTGTTCCTCAGAGATGCCATTTAGTGTTTTGTCAATCTATGTTTTGCTCATACTTTTGCCTCCATCCAGAACATTCTTCTGAAATGCTACCTAATAGTAAGCCCCCTGGCCCCCCTTCCTGGTCTCTGCTCACATGGCTCCATGCAGGCCTCCCTGCCCTGGCGCTGCTTTGTGTGGCAGAAAGGTGGGTGCCGCTGTTTCCCTGGCTAGGCTGTGCCTGCCTTCAGAGGTGGGCTGGAGTCCACTAACCATCTCAGCGCTTCTCCTACTATTATTAGGCCAGCACTTTTCTCATATTTTGCTCCTGTAATCCTCACGGCACAGACTTTTTCAAATGAGCAAACAGAGGTTAAATAACTTGTATGAGGTAACATAACCAGTAAGTATTCGAGTCTCCATTTGAAAAAAGAGGTTTTTTGGATTCCCCAGGCTAGGGATTTTACCCCTCCCCTCCCCATTCCATTTTCAGACTCAGCCATTTCTCTCTTTCGTATAGAACCTAGCAAAACAGGCTGCACCACGGCATGGATTTAATACTGCTTAGTGAATTAACTAAAACTTCCCTTCTTTTCAGTCACGTATTTTGTAACAAAAATGAAATGGGGATTAGAGAGGAATTAGAGCATGATATTACTTCTGCAAAATCAACCCTGTTCTCAGTGAAAGCCTGAGAATTTTTAACCTCAGTAGGCACAATGCTAGGTGTTCTCTTCTGAGTGAAAGCTTGAGTTTTTGCAAAGGCAATTGAAAAGGTTTCAGCAGAAGAATAGACATGCCCTTCGACTTTCAGCAAAAAAATATTATTTAACAAAAATTTCAGTTATAACGTTGGACACATCAAGCCTTTTAAGCTTTAGTAGGCTCTTCTGCTTCTTATTCCTATTATAACCAACAGAAACAATTTACCATCTCCCTCAAATTTGAGGGCCATAGGTCCATGTGAGAATGGAAAAATGGATAAGTAAATAGGCTCTTTCGCAATGAATGAGAGATATTTGTGATAGTTTTTCTTGTAATTTCTGATTTAAAGCTTAAAAAATCTAGACGCCCACTTCCCACTCACACTCAAGAAAAAAATATTAAAAGTAGGAAATAGTAAGAATGTAGGAATGATAATTTCCTATTTCTCAACAGACCTAGTGCTTAATCCTGTTTGGACTTGGAAATACGAGCCCACTCATTTTCTGGCCAGGTTTAAACAAAATAAGAGACATCTCCCTACTCCTGTCTTCTTTAAATCCGTAAGTGAACCAACGCCACTAAGCAGTGAAGGAGCTTTCAGTGTGTTGTCCTCTGATCGAAAATCAAGAGCCACGTGTGTCTTCTTTCCCATGAAGGTTCCGCCAGGACAACAGTTGGTGAAATTACAGGGGTACCTTTGGCCAATGTTTGAAGAACTGGGGTGTTCCTCTTCTTTCCCAGCTAAGCTCTGATGTGTGCAGACTCCCTGTAATTATGGTATAATTGGATTTAACTATAGGGGTAGAACTAGTTTTCAACCAAGTCCCCTCAAATAATTTGTTGCTTATTAGAAAAAAAGAGAACTTCTGTTGGCTTTAGTGGAGTGTATGTATGCCCCACCCCACCTCACTCCAGAAGAGAGAAGAGAATTGCTGGTGTGAGCTCTAGCAATTTAGTGGGGTTGGTTTAATCACAGTGCCCTAGCTCTGAATATTTCAGAAAGTTCATTTTCTCTAAAAAGGAAATCCAGAGAGAAGGTGGTACAGAGTCCCAAAGTGAAATGTCTCGGTCTCTCTCATTCCTGTGGTTGGGAGATTATTCTAAGTGTCCAGAGTTTGCAAACTGTGTGCTTGAATCTGGGCATGGGCTTATACTATTTGGCCTGCATGATGTTTAGAGTTTTTGTGACTTAGGTGCCACAGATATGAACTAGGAGATTTCACATAAAAATCTGGATTTCAGCCTCCCTTCAAAAACAAAAAAGGAAAAAAAATCTGGCCATCCAGGGCCTGACTTCCTTCATTACTACACTTGCTGGACTTGAATCTCTGTGATACTTTAGAGGGGGCAACTAATTCACAATTTACTTTCCAGTGCTCATCACTTGTTTACTGAAACTTCTTGACTCTGCTGGCATTTGAATTTGTATCTTTGTCTCTCTCTCTCTCTCAATCCCCACCCTGCCCCCGCTCCACCTCTCAGCCATATGAACTCATTTTTTATTGAAGGCAGGGTGATGTAGCACAAAAAGTTAGTCCTTTTGTGTTGAAGAAACATATTTAAATCCTGGCTCCATTGTCCACCAGCTGTGTGACTTTGGATGAGCAACTTAACATTTTGGATCACTGTCTCCACATCTGGGGCTTACATGATACCATGACATAGGCTGGTGTGAGCCCTGGCATGGTCTGTGGCACATAGTGAATGTCCATTAACAGTTAGTTTCCCATGCTCTTATTCTGCCTTAAATGGAAGCAGACAAATGTCATTAATATCAGTCAGTGTTGTAGACCCCTTACATGGAAAGGCACCTGGGGAGTTTGTTTTATCTACTTTTCTACCTTCAATTTAACTCTCCCACATAGGAGAAATGCAGAGATGTGAATTGACTTGCTCAAGGTCACTCAGTGAATAACAAATAAACCCAGGTGTCCTGGGCTTTCATCCCAGTGCTCATCTCACTCACAACAGCCTGCCAGATCCACGCAGACTGTTCCCAGCAGAGTTGAAGATGGAGTGAGCGTGGGATTTCTGTTGCTTAGGGCTTGACAAAAACGCTGCAGACAATGAGTGGTTTGAATGTCTGAAAAGAAGCATCAGGGAGTGACCTGAATTAATCACACAATTGTTCCAAGATATATCTAAGATGTTAAAAAGCTCTGCCTTGCCATTTCACTCTTTAATGAGGCAGTTTGGACAGGCTTCCCTTCAATATGCCTTGCCTTCCTTTTTGAGGTGACTATACAATATAAGTGTGCCATCTGGGTCAGGGCCATCATCATCTCTGGCTGATGCATTAAAATAAAATGAAATAAAATGAAACAGCTGGTCAAGGCTAATTTCCTTCCTACCACCAAGATCCTTTATAGGCAATGTGGTCATCAGTTGCATGTCTTCACTTGCAAATGTTTCAAGGGATGTGATGAAGTGGAGGCCAGCCAGGGTATTGGACAATAATTCCATCTTCTCATAAGGTGATTCAAACTTCCTGTGGCCTGGGAATTAGGAGACCTGGATTCTAGTCCATGCCTACTACCAAGGATCTGCGTGACCCTGGACAAGTCACTTCACTTCTGTGGATCTTGGTTTCCTTGTTTGTCAAGTGGTGGGGCTGGAGAAGACAGACTCTAAAGCTCCTGTCAGCTCTAACAGTCTCAGATGATTCTGAATGTAGAACTTTAGCTCCTCAAGTGGTTGTAGATAGACTTTGGGAAGGACCCAAGTCAGGTTGCTGAAGGACAGAGGAAAATATATAATCTTGAGGTGGGTCAGGTAGAAGCCAGGGTCAGGGAACAGGCCCCATAACATGTTGTCCACAACCCTTGGGAATTTTAATGACCTTGAAGAATGCCAGGCTGCTAAGTTGATTTGACTTAGAACAGTGTAGGGTCAAATGATGGTTCCAGGGAGGTGAGTGATGGGGTGGTGAGGCAGGAAGTAGAGAGTTTGGCAATTCCATTCTTAGGTTTTAGGCTGAGCAGAGCATCCTTGGGTGGTGGGTTTCACTCAGACTTACCTACCTCAGAGATATAGATGTGGGAAGATTGTGAGTCAGAGATGAAAGTTCAACAAGACTCATTTTTGCTCTTTACTTGGGGTCAAACTAGAGATAGGAATGTGAAGAAGAGATGTGGTGATGGATTTCTCCTTCATAATTGACTGAGTGGTTTCCAACTAAGCATTTATCCTCTCTGAATCTCTGAGGTTGGTGTCTTTCCTGGGGCTGATCTTATTCTATTCTCTGGGTATATTCAAGTTTTTGGATGAAGAAGCTTTAGCCAGAACCAGAAAATGAATAGATATTGATTTTTTGACATTTAGTCTTGACCTTGGCTCATGACCACCATGAAGTGGAGCTCAGTGCTGCTCCTGTTGCTAATATCCTAGCAGGATACTTGGAGTTGCCTGATAGCTCAGGAAATTAGAAGGGCCCTGTGGAAATGCAGAGACAGTTTGGAATTGGGCTGGGCTGGAGTGGATCAGTCATGGTTCTGCCAGGATAGTCTGATCCCCAGCCAGTCATGCTCTCACTTGACTCTTGAAGACTGAATTCACGTTGCACCCTCTAGATGCTAATGACAGCACACTGGTTCCTCCTACCATGTGCACAGCCATCCCTGGCTTATTTCTTTCCTTCTTTCTCTACCCATCCTCTGTGCTGCCGTGTGCCCTTCTTCATGTTTTCTTCCCCAGATGTCTCAGTCAAAGGTGGTCTTTTTTTGCTATGACCTGTGCCTGTTACATTTGAAGCCTTCGGTTTAGCTTTTAATTATATGCTGTTTTGCAGTGTCCACTAATTGTTTCACATATATTAGTAACCTTTTCACAGTCTATCCAGATTGTAGAGTCCTTGGGTCAGGGGACCATGTCTTCTGTTTTCCTTAAATTGCTCTTGGCCCAATCTTGCTGGCCTCACAATCAGAGTGCCTGATCTTTCATGGTCACAGGCTTTGTACTAGATATCCCCTTCACTGGGATTTTCCCCTGCCTCCACACACTTCCCCCAGCTCCTGCTTTGCTCCTGCTAGTGACAAACCCTCCTGTACAGCTGGGGCCCTGCAGCTGCCCCAGCATGCCGGCTGCAAATCAGCTTGAAGTAAACTGTCTGGAAGTGCCCTGATGAGTCAATTGGGCCCCTCCTTGGAGACAAGGAATTCTGAGGTCTTGCAAGCACACACCTGCCCTCTGTGGAATAATTCCACAGCTGGACCCAGTCCTGCCTCTGGGAACATGTCTTACTTTTGCCTTGCTTCAGTAAGCTTATTCCCTCCTCCACTGGCTGCCCTGACTTGTCAAGTGGGGATGGCAGGGCAGTTGTGAAGAGCCAGCCCTTGGTAGGGAGAGGCAGGACATCCGCCTGCTAAGGACTGAGGTGTTGCTGGATTCTGGTGGGTTTACTTTAGTAAGCTTAAGGGAAAGAGGAGAAACCACGGAATCATGACATTTGAAATTTTCCCCCACAGAGAGCTAGAGTAGAGTGGGGAAAAGGGCCCAGAATTCTGACTTGGCTTGGCCACCAATTGGCTGTGTCACCTCATGTGACTCACCTGCCTTCTCTTATTCTTAAGCTCCTCTTCTGGAAAGTGAGGCTGTTATATTAAAGTGGTAGCTTTCAAACTTATAAAAATAAAGGAAGCCATTAATCAAATGAAATTTTATAAGGAATTCCATTTTCTAGAAAGAGAAAACAGCCATTCTGCTTAAAGCAAAGGTGCAGGCGGACCCTTGGTTTCCTCCTTGTCTTTCAAATGATCTCCTGAAATACCTTATCAGAACTTCCCAGGAAAACGCAGTGTGAAAAGCACTGAGAAAGATGATCTCTCTGGTCTTTTCTAGCTTTGACAGTCTCCACCTTCTTGCTACTCAAAGTGTGGTCCTAAGCCAGCAGCAAGCATTTGGGAGCTTGTTAGGAATGCATCCTATCAGACCCTACCTAAGACCTACTAAATCAGAATCAGCCTTTTCACAGTTCATCCAAGTTTGAGAAGTACTGGTCTGTACAGTTCTGTGATCCAGAGAACTAAGTGACAAGAAGACCACGGGAGCATCGTGCCTTTCATCGTAGAATGTGGGCATGGTCAGTTGGCATAGGAAGTGTGGACCACATCTCTTTCTTGCCTTGGTGCACCAGTTGTATCCCTGATGGGGAACCAGTCATGGCAAACAGGTTGGATTGTTCTTGGGCTTAGCCAGAGAGGGAGAAAGAGGGGGAAATCACCTGACCCTGCAGAATGCATGTTAGTAAATGCTGGTGACACAGCATGTGAAAGGGGGATTTGTGTTTCCAGCAGGGAAATGCTCACTACAGATGCCTTATTAGCATGACTCTACTAGGCATTTGTGCTTCTTAATGTATGTCTCCTCCCTCATCTCACAGGATCCCTATTCTCTCTTCAGCACCTGGGGTATGACAGCTGGCTTGGACTTAAAAACCTATATTTTGGTCCTAGCTCTGGAGGTTTCTAACATTGCTCCCTTGGGTTTCTCCACCTCTGCGGGCCTCAGTTTTTCTATGTGTAACACAGCATGGTAAACCCCACAGAGTGGTGGTGAGGATGAATTGAAATATATGGAAGCTCTTTGTAAACTGTAAAGTGATAAAAACTCAAGGATACTTTTATATCAATTCTAATCTGTAAAAAGATCCAGAGTTTAGCTTTAGCTGGGCTTACTAACAGTGCTAACCCCAAGACCTCAAATGCCCCTGTGAGGCTAACAGCTGGTTTCTTGTGTTAGCCTAAGCTTGTCCCCCGGGGTCTGGATTCCTTCAAGGTTGGTGGCCCAGTGGTGGTTCTTAAAGATCCCTCATCAGAACTTGATTATTGTGGGAAATTAGAAGGAAAGGGGAAAAGAAAAGAAGAACATTTTTGCTGCTGTTTTGTCTCTGTACTTAGAAAATGCTAGCAGCCCCTTCCTAGTTTGACTTTTCTATTTGGCCAGAAGTTGGAATGAAATGGGTCTTGAGTCAACTGTGAAGATGAGCTTGCTATTTTTCTCTTTCATTAGTTAATGTTCTAAGTGGCCATTTCTGGGAAAACTCTTTCTGGTAATCTGAAAGCATGTTTGTGCTGTTGGTGGAGATGTTTCGGGAAAATGTGTTCATTTCTGATGCTTTTCTATTGATAGAAGAATTTGAATGTCATTGAAGAATAAGACCTTTAGGGTTCTGATTTCTCATTTCTTCTGTCCTTTTTGAAAACCTGAAATATTCCTCAGCCAAGAACAAATAAATTTTAGCCCCAAAGAGTGGGCTTGATTTGCCATCTAAATGTCTGGGATTGAAGTAGGTTCATATACTTGACAGGCGGCCTCAGCCCCACCCTGTTTGGTTGCACACTGTAACACCCCACCCTTTTTCCTTCTCTTTGCTCAGCCCAGCCCCTGCTATTTTATTCTACCTCCCTTGTTAATAACCTTTTTAAAGAAAGTACCTGCAGAGGATCTAAGCCTTTAGAAAAAAATGTTCCCTTGAGGAACTCAGTGCTGGACTCAGGGAGAAGCACTTTGCTTATGGTGATGCTGCCACATGGACTCTCCATGTGGACTGAGACAGATCTAAAAAGCGTTAGGAAGGCCAGGCGCAGTGGCTCATGCCTGTAATCCCAGCACTTTGGGAGGCTGAGGTGGGGGGATCACTTCAGGTCAGGAGTTTGAGACCAGCCTGGCCAACATGGCGAAACCCTGTCTCTACCAAAAACACAAAAATTAGCCAGGCATGGTAGCTGCTGCCTGTAATCCTGGCTACTTGGGAGGCTGAGGCTGGAGAATCGCTTGAACCTGGGAGGCAGAGGTTGCAGTGAGCTGAGATCACGCCATTGCACTCCAGCCTGGTCAACAAGAGCGGAGCTCCGTCTCAAAAAAAAAAAAAAAGTGTTAGGAAGATATGAATGCTGTTGGAGTAGAACAGGTCAACTTCCCTTGAAAAATAATTTTTAGAAGCATTGAATCTGCTGCTAAATTTCACCCTGTGAAGTCATCGTGGGAAAGGTTTGGCGATGCTGTTCGGGTAAGTCTAGGGAGCTTTTCTTTTTAAGCCTTCTTTACCATGTGCTGGGCAAAGGTCCCTCTTTGAAAGGTCATTCCATCGTTGGCCAGGCCTGGCAGGGTGGAAAGGGTGGCTCTGTGCAACTGGATCTGCACAGGGCTCCACCTGCCTGCTACTGGAAGATACTGGCTCTCTGGGCCAAGCAAAGCTGCCTTTGGTAAATTAACGAGATTTTCCCACTAATTCAGGGTCTTTCTTAGGAATCCATACTAGTGATCAATTCCAAGCACTGTGGGATTTTCATCTGCATCTTGTTCTCCCTTTAGGGGCAGGAAAGATACACATAACTTCGCCAACCCTTCCTTCCTTTCCCATTAACAAACTGCCTGAATTCAGTTCTTCCCAAATTCATATCTTTAGCTCAGATCCTTGTCCTAAGCACAAGATCCATTTATCCAGCTTCCTAGTCCACATCTCCACTTGGATATTTCAAGTGGAGTTCAACCTCAACCTGCCTAAAATGGAATTCATTATATTTCCTCCCAAACTTGCTGTCTCACACCCTCCTGTGTTCATTTCCTCTGCAAATGACATCATCTTTTACTCAGTGGATCAAACCAGAAATTTGGGAGTCAACCCTGGTTTTTCTCTTCCTCCTTACCCTCCATGTTGCTATTTGCCACCCAAATTTGTCAGTTCTACCACCTTAACATGCCTTGAATCTAACCATTTCTGCCCATTCCCATTACTGCTACCTTGGTGTAAACCATGGATATCAATCACCTGGATTAGAATCAAAGACTTTTACTGGTTTCCCTTCTCTTCCTCCAAGTTTCAAGTATAAAAAGTGACACAATAGATGCTGAATAAATGTTTGCTAAATTAAGAAATGAAGAAAGGAAGGAAAGAAGAATGAAGCTGTTAGCAACTCTATTGCCTCCTGAAAGGGTCAGAAAAGACAGAGGAGAGAGATGAGAAACTCTTCAGATATTCAGACTTCTGGAGGAGATGTTTCACAACATCCTTTTGTTGCAGGATGCACTGCCAGGAACTTCATTATCTAACCTGGATCCCAGCAGCTACAGTAGGAACCTGTATTTGTTGGCTCTGTCCTGAAGGAAGAGTAGCTAGTCCCATTTCTTCTGTAAATGGCAAAAGAAGCTATGAAAATTACACAGGCTTTATCCAAAGCCTGGTCCCAACCCAGACTGGAGACCTGGATCCGTTTGCTGGGAAGCAGCTGCCCCAGGGCTGGCTCTCTATGCCAGATAATTAGCAGAAAAACAAAAATGAATTTGAGGTTTGGGCTGAACTTCCAATTGCTTCAAGTAGTTACATAGATTTCAGTTTCTCACATACTCTGCTCCTTCACTTTCTTTCGGTGTAGCCCCCAAATCCTTTGCCGTTTTTTTTTTCTTTTTTTCCAAAGACCAGTGAGAAAGGAAATAAATAGCAATATGAGAGGCCACGCATCTTAAAGCCCCACCCATTGCAGTTTGAATTCTTTCCCTTTTTGTCTCCTCACCAGAGCATGACATAACATGTTTTGCTGATGCTAGATCCTAGAACTGTTGGAAAGGGAAAAGAAGCCTGACAGAACTCATTGTTGTAAAATTATTCCTTCCCCATTTCTCACTCTCCTACCAAGAAAAAAAATAAAGAGGCATCTTCAGTTTCACAACCCTTTTCTGTCTGTCTGGACTTGCTCAGAAAGCCTTGAAAGGGGCCAGATATTTTTGGTGGGAGGTAGGGGGTGGCCTTCTGCTCTGCTAAGAAAACATTTTCTGAGCATGTTGTCTGTAAAGACCCCTGTATTGCATTTGAGTAGTCATGCCCATTTCTGCTGAGGGGAAGCAAGCCAGTCATCATTCTGGCTCTCCTTGGGTGGTGGCAGTGTTGGTGGTGCCAGTGGCAGTTGTGGTGGGGGTGATGGAAGGGGCTGGTGTGTGTGCTACTAGAGTGGATACAGGGAGATGTTGCAAAGGGGAAGGATAAAAAATAAGCCTCCTTGGAAGGCACAATGTTGATGGACTAAATTATTTGCTCTGAGAGAAGGCAAATACACAGTTCTGAGCAGAAAGATAATTCTCTTGGATTTGGGGAAATTCTTTTGATCTGCAGAAGAATTTCAAGTTACGATAGAGAATAAGAAACTGGTTAGGCTTTCACTTTTTTAAAACAAAGGAAAAATACATAGATTTAGCAGCTTGCTTTTCTTTATTGTGATGCTGTAATAAGAATTTGTCAACATTTTAAAATTCATCTAGGCTCTTCGTTAGATTGACTTAAATGATTAATTGCGTACCAGTTTTTCTTAATGTCTAGATTTCTAATTAGTTACTCCTGCTAATTTTGAAAAATTGGATTAAAATGTTGCATGTCTGCTGTAATTGAACAGACCACCTCTATTTCATCCAGAAAATGACTTCCCATAATGTAATACGTTATTGACTAAAACTTAACATAAAGTTATTAATGATTGAAAACTTCAAAGCATCTGTCTGCAAACAAGGATAGATCCAGAAATTCAGAGCTGAAAGGGACATTAGAGATCATACCAGTGGGTCTCAGCGAGGGACATTTGGATATGTATACGTTTGTTTGGGATTTTCACAGTGACAATGACCAACGGGCACAATTGCATTTAATGTCCCAAAATCATGGATGCTAAACAATCTACGGAATGTGATATAGTTCCACACAGCAGAGAACTTCCCTGTCCAAAGTGCCAGTATTGCCTCAGTTAGGAAGATTGAATTCAGTTTTTCATTTGAGATATGAGGATACTGAGCCCTGATATTCCCTGGGTCAATAAAGTGGCAATGAGTGGGGCTGATGTCCATGTCTATTTGTTACAGGAAAGAGGTCCCGATGCAGACCCCAAAAGAGGGTTCTTGGATCTTGTGCAAGAAAGAATTCAGAGCCAGTCCATAGAGTACAGTGAAACAAGTTTATTAGGACAGTAAAGGAATAAAAGAATGGCTACTCTATAGACAGAGCAGCCCCAAGGGCTGCTGGTTGCCCATCTTTATGGTTATTTCTTGATTATACGCTAAACAAGGGGTGGATTATTCATGCCTCCCTCTTTTAGACCATATAGGGTAACTTCCTGATGTTGCCATGGCATTTGTAAATTGTCATGGCACTGGTGGGAGTGTAGCAGTGAGGACAACAGAGGTCACCCTCATGGCCATCTTAGTTTTGGTGGATTTTAGCTGGCTTCTTTACTGCAACCTGTTTTATCAGCAAGGTCTTTATGACCTGTATCTTGTGTGGACCTCCTGTCTCATCCTATGACTCAGAATGCCTTAACCATCTAGGAATGCAGCCCAGTAGGTCTCAGCCTTATTTTGTCCAGCTCTTATTCAAGATGGAGTTGCTCTGATTCACATACCTCTGACATATCTTTGATGTGATTCAGTTTCTTTGGTTCCCTTACGCCAATGTTAACAGTAGTAGCACAACTAGAGTAAAGAGACCTTCTCCATTATATAGTGGAAGAAGCAACCAAAACCTGGTGTCAGTTTTGGTGCCTAGGGATCTGTCATCTTCTTCTTTTCTACTGTGGATCACAAATCTTCTCTCAACCGAAAAATGGCTTAAATGTACAAGGAAAACAATGAAAATGATCAAGAATGGATGGGCCAACTCTTTGAGGAAATTGTCAAGTTAACAAATAAATGAGAGAAGATGAAAGCCCAGTGGGAGTTGAAGTTCAATCTCTTTCAAGAATAGGGAAGCCAGGCATGGTGGCTTACTCCTGTAATCCCAGCACTTTGGGAGGTGAGGTGGGCAGATCACCTGAGGTCAGGAGTTCAAGACCAGCCTGGCCAACATGATGAAACCCTGTCTCTACTAAAAATACAAAAATTAGCCAGGCGTTGTGGCACATGCCTGTAATCCCAGCTACTTGGGAGGCTGAAGCAGGAGAATTGCTTGAGCCCAGGAGGTGGAGGTTGCAGTGAGCTGAGACTGGGCCACTACACTCCAGCCTGGGTGACAGAGTGAGACTCCATCTTAAAAAAAAAAAAAAAGAAAAAAAAGAGAATAAGAAGAAGAATAGGGAAGTCAAATTACAGAGGTTAGAATCTATAAGTTAAGGGTGGGTGGGGAGATATTAATATGTAGTCATTTTGAATCAGATCACAGTCTTCATATCCTGGTGGCTGGATCTCACATAATAAAGACATTTGTAAATGAAATCTCAAAACTCTTGTTTTCCACATCACAAAGAATGAAAAATTTCCCAGAATACTAGAAATAGAAAAATATTTTTCTAATTTTCAAAAAGAGGGAAAAAGGAGTTTTGGAAGCCACCTCTTACAAAACTTGGCCTTGGATCTGATAGAATTCTTCAACAGTACATTAAACTCATGTTAATCTACTGCACTAATGCTCAAAAAAATCAACTGCACAATGACAGAGAATCATGTTAGGTTGGCGAAGGGCTTGGAAAATATGTTACATGAGGAATGATTGAAAGACTAAAAGAACTTGTCATATCTGGGCTAAAGAAGAGATGACTAAAATGTCAAGGTTGTCTTCCAATATTTGAGGTTTCCTGTAAGGAAAATGGAGAAGGTTTGCCTTGCAAGAAGTTAAGGTAGTAGAATGAAGACCAACTGGCAGAAGTTACAAGGAGGCAAATTTTAATTGAGTATAAGGAAAAACTAACTAGCAGTCAAGAAGAAATGGGCTTACATGCATGTTTATAGCAGCATTATTCACAATAGCCAAAAGGTCATAGCAACCCAACCATCCATCCACAAATGGGTGGATGAGCAAAATGTGTTACATACATGCAATGAAATATTTTTAGGCCTTCAAAAGGAAGGAAATTCTGACACATACTACAGTGCAGATGAACCTTGAAAATATTATGCTAAGTAAAATAAGCCAGTCACAAAAGGACAAATATCATAATGATTCCACTTACATGAGTGCTGGAGTAGTCAAATTCATAGAGACAGAAAGGAGAATGGTGGTTGCCAGGGACTTGGGGAGAGGACAGTGGGAAGCTGTTATTTAATGGGTATGGAGTTTCAGGTTGGGAAGATGAAAAGCTCTAGAGATGGACGGTAGCACAGTAATGTGAATGAACTTACTGCCACTGAACTGTACACTTTAAAAATGGCTAAAATGGTAAATTTTATATATATTTTACCACAGTTGAAAAACAAATTAGGGGCTTCATTGCCTATGGAATAAACCTAAACAAAGAAGAAGGAATGGGCTTATGTGCGAGGTATTGAGTTTCCTGTAACTGTAAGTATCAAAATCGGGACCAGACAGTCTCAGGGTGACATGCTCTAGGGAATACTTCAGGGTAAGAAGAAATCCCAATGATTTCAGAACGTCTGTTACTCTCATGAAAACAGAGGCTCACTCTGTGCCTCAGATTGAGTAAGGCTGCATCCTTTCTTGATATGTATTAACATATGCAAGAGTATATTCATATATAATATATCATACAAAAGACCATGTTATATAACAAATATGCATTTTACTATGTACAATTTAATAAATATTTTAAAAATGGATCTCCTTCTAGTCCCCATGCAGGTTTAATACTGAGAATTTACCAATATCTTAGAAGTCCCCAACCCTGTCAGATGCCCTTACCCTATCACTTCTGTTCCCTCCTCTTTGAGATGAGATGACCGCTCTTCAGACTTTTGTGATGACCTGTTTTTTCTTTTCTTTTCTTTTTTTTTTTTTTTACAAAATAGCTTTACTACCTATTATGCATCCCTGAACAGCATAGTATAGTTTTGTCTGTTTTCAATGTCATGTATCTCATATGGTATGTTTTCATTTGTGACTTTCTTCTGTAGCTCATTATGCTTATAAGATTCATCCATGTTGATACATGCATGCAGCTGTAATTAATTTATTTTCAATAGATCATTTGTCAAAAGTTTGTAATAGATGCTGCTGCTAGGAACATTCATATGCATGACTTCTGGTGCTCATGCATCAGGTTGGGAATTCTGGATTGTATGATATACACATCTCTGAATTTCTGAGATAGTGCCAAACTATTTTCCTAATGATTCTATCAATTTTCATTTTTTCCAGCAGTGTAGGAGAGTTCTTATTGCTCTGCCTGTTGTCAGATTCGGACTGCACTCTTCACCTAAGAATTAGAGAAAGTGGTTAGGTTGGTAGCCTGGCTCAAATAGCTCATCATAAAGTGGGAAAATGGACTTGAGCTGCACCAAGAAAAATTTAGGTTCCAAATCAATGTAGGTGCTTCTATTGCGTTAGGTGGCTTGTCAGAGACAGGCTTCCCATTATATCCTAAGCACATGAAGGGCATGAAGTGCCACGTGTCCTTTGGTGAACTGCCCCCAACCTCGCTTTTTCCCTCAGCCTTAGGTTTACAGTGCCTGCTCACCAAACACTGACTACATTGTGTCATCAGTGCAGTGGTTTTGCGAACATTTCAAACAAGAAAAAGAATGAAAGTGAGACATCATTTCCTGAATTATGTTAATTTGGTGAGGCTTAGTGAGTGGAATTAAAATGAACATCCCTTGAGAGGATGTTACGGACCACACATAGAGATCTAGGCTCTGGAGTTGACAATCTGAACTGGAATTCCAGCCAGGCCACTTTTCAGCTATTTCACTGTAAGCAAGTTGTTTGATCTGTCTAACTTTACTTGTCTGACTTGTAAAACGGGCAGAGTAATGGGACCTACTGTGAGTGTGTTTGCTGGGGAGAGGGAATTTTGAAGGTGAGATAATTCATGTAAAGTGCTAAGCTCAGTCCTTGGTGTTTAGTGTTCAAAAAATATTTGACATATTATTAGAATCTCTGTCCCTGAAGAAATACTTTTACAATGGCTTCCAGGATAACATAAGCATGGATTTGCCTAAGGAGATGGGGCAGGACTTGATTTCTTCAGAATTTTGTTCCCGTCATCATTCCCTTCCACACACATGCCTTTGGTAATTTTCAGCAGCAAACATTTAGAATAAGCTCTGGTTTTACCCTTCATCAAACCAGAAGTGACAGCAAAAACAGACATTTTTTTCAGAAAAGAAATTAATCTCCTAAACAGGGTGATTCCACCCTTTTCTTTAAATACTTCTAAACTCAGGAGGGGGGAGCAGAGCACACATTATCCATCAGAATGAGGCATCAGCTAGCACTGCTGAGTTTCATTGACTTTAAGACTGCCCTCTGAGCTGTAGGTTTTTTTTTTCTTCTTTCCCAGAGCACAGTTAGAAGGGATATTTTTCTTTAAATGGCCCCATTTCATTTGCATTTTTAAGCTTTCACTGCAGAGAGTAGAAGCAGTTGTAAATGGTTCCAAGAAGGTAGCTGTGGCTGCTTGCCTGAAGCTTCTGAAATTGAGTGTCAGCTTCCCTCAGAGCAGAAAGATATTACTTCATATTTGTGCATGTGGTTTGCTGCTCTGCTCTTGGTTTGATGGTCTCATTTAGCCACAGGCATTCTCCAGCAATGATTCGTTTTCCCCAATAAAATTAAATATCACCTTTCTCCCCCCCTCCACTACCACTCCACCCTCTTTTTTTTTAATAAGACATTTTCTTGTTTATACTGAAGCGAGACAAGGTAAGAAAGTATGAGTTTTCCAATTCCTTTTATTGCTCCTTTTTGACAAGAGGAGAACAGCAAAAAGGCAAAAGAGGAAGAAAATCTACAATTGGAAATCTGAATGGAAAGCCATATCCAGATCACAGACCTCTTTGAGTTTGTTTAAGATTGTATAGCAAGCTCCTGAGAGGGGAAGGGTATAGAGAGCCTATGGGATGTTTCACTATGTTGTAGAATGAGGGGACTCACTGATCAGCATTATCGCCCTGTTGATTCTTGAGTTCACACCCTTTACCCCAATTAGGGGCTCAGGTCTGCAGTGAAAACCACAGGTGCACCATGTCCACAGGGTCTTGAAATCTCCCAAAGGACTGCAGGAGGAGCCTGGGCTGATTCCAGGGAGGGGTGGGCAGGAAGCTGTTTGTAAGATGAACAAAGACAGTCCCTGATGGGTGGGTAATTATTGTCAGAAGGTGGAAGTCAGGTTGCCTTGACTGATAGTGCTCCTGAACAAAACAAGCTGAAACTTTTATATGCTTTCAGAAATGTGGTTTTAGTATATAGGCAGCCTTCACCCTACTGATGAGCTGGGTGCTGGAGTTTACAAGTTGGGTTTTTAGAACCTGGAACACAATTTACTTCAAAATAGTCCTTTAATAGGGTGATCAGCTTTCTCAGCCTGCACACAACAGTCCATTTAATACATACTAGTTTGTTGGAAATGTATTGCTAAGAGTTTTAGAGTGATGGAGATGGAATCTATGTGGTGAGGGAGGAGAAGGTAGAGAGTTTCTACTCCTTTCTCCTGTATCTTGAGCCAAATTAGGGGGAAATTTTGAAATAGACATAGCATGTTTTTGGCATCTTCCCTTTCTGCTCCTCTCTCCCTTGGTTGTCAGGGAATTGTGTAGCCCCCAAGGCGACTAAATTCATTGTTGTAAGAATGCCATAAAAAGGGCTCTTGCTTGGGATAACCAGTGTCGAATCTGACTGAGATTTCTATATTGATCTTCTGTGACTCTCGGACAGAGCAGAGGAAGAGGATTCGAAATTTAGCCTGACTCACTTCCCAGTGACCTGGTATTAGGGTGATTCTTAGGTATGCCTGAGCTGTCCTGGAAAGGTCTCTGTGCCAAGGCAATTTGGGTGCCCAGAGTCCAGGTCAGTGACTCCAACTCAACCATGAGGTTGCTCCCGAGAGTAATTAGCTTGACATTTTTGAGACTTCTCATTGGACGCTTACATCTGAAATATGTTTCCCCAGGCGATTTCTGATCCTGTGCCATCACCCTGTGTTTCCCCTTGCCTGGCCCAGCTCCTACCAACGGTTTTATGTCTGTCCTTTGGAATGTCCATGGTGAATAAACTCATTCGTAGCCTCAGACTCTTCCTTGACCACTTTGCTCCCTCTACCTTTTCATCTGAACCTGCCTGTCCCTCGAGTGTTCTGTGCTCTCTGTAGCCTTCTCAAGGGGAGACTGCTAATTCTGCTGCATCTCAGCATCAGCGGCTGGTGTTGGCACCATCCCTGCTCCCCACCTTCACTCCCCAAATGATTCACGTGAAAGTCTTGGCCCCTTTTAGGCTCAAGCTCGCTGGCATTCCCAGTGCTCTCCAAAGTATCTCCAGTGAACTGTGACAAGGGCAGGTCTGCCTCTTAAATGAGTGACACAAGCCCGAGGGGGGTCAGTGGTGAGCTGGAGACCCCAGGATGCTCAAAAAGGGCACAGTTGCTCCGCAGTTCACAGTGGAAGGAGATAAGCCCTGTGTTCCCAGATTTTTTTTTTTTTTTTTTTTTTTTTTGAGATGGATTCTTGCTCTGTCGCCCAGGCTGGAATGCAATGGTGCGATCTCGGCTCACTGCAACCTGTGCCTCCCAGGTTCAAGTGATTCTCCTGCCTCAGCTTCCCGAGTAGCTGGGATTACAGGCATGCGTCATCATGCCTGGCTAATTTTTTGTATTTTTAGTAGAGATGGAGTTTCTCCATGTTGGTCAGGCTGGTCTCAAACTCCCAACCTTAGGTGATCCTCCTGCCTTGGCCTCCCAAAGTGCTGGGATTACAGGCATGAGCCACTGTGCCTGGCCTTTTCCCAGATCTTTATAGTTTCTAAGAGCAGCCTTTCAAAGAATCTAGATTTTTATATGAAGTTTCTTGATTTTTAAAAAATGGTAGGTAGTAAACCATCACAAAAAAAATAAGCAAAAAACACCATGATAGCCAAATGAAACCTGGCTATTGGGTCTGAGTTAGTCCACAGGCCTCTGATTAGTGATTTCCACTCTGCACTTCCTTTTCCTCATCTAACACTCTCTTAGTCATTCTCCCCATTCACTAATGACACCAGCATGTGTTACACAGTCTTTCCTTCCATCTGAACCCTGCTGTCATCCTGGGCTTCTTCTGGGCTCATGAGGATGCCCAGCAACACTCGGCCCCCCATTCCTGCATCCTCCCTTCTCAACACGTCCACCCCACCTGGACCTTGTCATTCCCTAGCTCACCTCCCACAACCTTCTATCTTTCTACTGCTTGTACTCAATCATTGACATTATTTCTATTTTAAAACTAGGGACTCCCAGACAACTGATATCTCTCTCTCTCTTTTCAGTCATACCCTCTCATATCATACCCTCTCAGCTTCATTTTACTTCAACCTCTGTCTTGCTAATATTGTTGCCCGGTTGGCTTTCTTTTATACTTGGATGGCAAAACCTCAACACTGGAGCTAACAAACTATTAGCCTTCTCTGCCAGTGTTGCTGCATGTCATAGAGAAACCCATACTATCTGTAGACTCATTGTACTACCATCTGCCATTTCCCAGACCCCACTGCTCCCTGCCACTCTCCTGTAATCATTCTGGGCTTCCTTAGTCACCTCTTTCTCTAGTTCTCTAGACTAGATTTTCAATGCCTTCTTCACTCTTCTCCCCTCCTCAAATATTTGGCCTTCACAAGTTAAGCACTTGATGTTGCTTCCTGCTTCACAGAAAGTGTAGAACCCAGAGATGGAAACATCCCACCTCTTAACTCAGTGCCATCAAACCTACACCTTACCTACATCTGCCACCATGCCTCTTTTCTTCACTTCTGATTTTATGGAAGAGGAGCCTCTCTCTGTCTGAGCTTATCCCCTTTCTTGTCCTCTGGAGTTTTTCTCTCCTACCTCCTTAGCAGCCTGGCTTGATCACTTTTCCCCTTCTCTTCCCTGTCCCTTCACCCTGTCCCTCTCTCTTTTTCCCTCTCTCTATCAGGACCTAAACATATTTAAGCCTTCCATCTTGTATATTCAATTCCTTGCTGGCCCCATGGTACTTTTCAGTCACCGCTTTCTCTTTAAAAAGGCATCTGTATCTGTCACTCAGCTTCTTTACTTCCCATTCTGTATTCTACCCACTGCAAGCTGGCTTCTGCCCTTATTGTTCTGCTGAAACTGCTCTCAGCAAGGTTGTAGATGACTACTTTATTGCTGAATCCAAAGGCAACTTTTAAGTCATTATGTTCCTCGACCTCTCTGCAGTGGCTGTCACTGTTGGTCCTTTCCTGCATATTGAAAAACTCTTTTCCTGGGTTTCCATGACCACGTGCAGCAGCTGGATTTCCCCACCTCTTCAGACTCCTTCGTGGGCTTCTCTTTCTCTGCTCACTTTTAAATACTAGTGTTGGTTCTGTCCTACTGGTCTTATTTGTCCATGCTCAGGCCTTGTTCGTGTGCACCCCTGAGGTTATCTCAGTATTCTATAACTTGTGTGGGGAGACTGAGATAGACCAGGAGGGGTAGGATGCAGATTTTATGATGGGGAACAGTGGAAATGAGATTGGCCAGGCATAATGGTACCAGATGATGAAGAGACTGAGGAGTCAGCAAGGGAGAGTTTAATTTGCTGAAGTTGACAACAGGGGGACAAGCCTTGGGTCTAGTTTGTTAGTATCTAAGATGCTGAAGCCTTCCCTCCTTTTGTATAATGAAGCATTTGTCTGGCCTTTGTCCTGCGTTCCTGGGATGGAACTTCTAAACAAACCCTCTAACTTTCCCAGGTGATAAGACTTTCTGTTATTCATAGTGAGCCCTTGGGACCATGCCTGAGTTTATGTTAGTGAGGTGACTCACAGTGAGCCCCTACATAATTTCAGGATGGGGGCTGGTCATGCTGTAAAGGCCAACCGTGTGATTAGAGAGTTGGTGCTTTGAGCCATGTGATATTGGTCCAACCTCCGGGAGGGATTGGGAGATGGAGATCAACCACTTGGCCAATGATTCAATCAGTGATGCCTACATCATGAAACCCCAGTGAAAACGCTGGACTCCAAAGTGCAAATGATTGGTGAACACATCAGTGTGATGGGAGGGTGAACCAACCCGAGTCCATGGGGGGAAGGCATGGAAGCTCCACATTCTGGACCCTCCCAGACCTTGCCCTGGGTATTTTTTTCCACTTGACTGGCTCTGATTTGTACCTTTTATGGTAAAACTTTTATCCTAAGCATAGCACTTTACTGAGTTCTGTGAGTCATTCTAGTGAATTATTGAATTTGAGGGGGCTGTGGAAACCCCCAAAGTTGCAGCCAGAAGTGTAGGTGGTCTGAAGACCCCTGAACTTGTGGCTGGTGACTGAAGTGAGGCAGTCTTTTGGAGGCTGTGCCTTTCATCTGTGAAGTCTGCACTGACTCTGGGTGATTAGTGTCAGAATCACATTGCAGTACTGTGCCTCCCCAGGGGAAAGCATGTGGACTCAGTCAGGGAGCAAGTGCCGTAGACGAGACCTGATTATAGAAGGTAGAAAACCGAGAGTCACAGGAGATTGGAGACATAGCTGATTGTATTACTTAGAAATAGTTTTTCTTGGTTTTTGGGTAGCATGGCAGCAAGGAGTTTTTGTTTGTTTAAGGCAGAAATAGTGCTCACTTTATGTCTGGTCATACTTTCCTTTCACAGTTTTTGTGCTTCTGGGTTCTTGAGTTTGTCCCTTGAAAATTCTAGAACACACACACATATATATATAGGAACATATAGGAATGCAGGAAATCCCTATATTTCTAGGCTAAAAAATATGACTTTTTCCTTTGTCCCTTAGAAAAGGCAGAGAGCAGCCCTTGGGGATAATAATGACGCCATTTCTGCTGTGGTTGCTTGTAGTTAAAATTGTGTCAGCCATTTTGACCCCTGATGAGATTTATGGTGGCTTAGATCTCTGTTGGAGAAATGAGTTTCAGGCAGCAGACAGGAGGGAAAAGGTCTCAGGCTTAGAGCATATTATTTTAGTGAAATGGGGAGAAAATTCACTTTTGCTTTTTTTTCTTCTTTTTTATTTTTTTAGCTGTAGAATCTGATCCCATTCTAGTATCCTTGTCTGCTCCTAATGTCACTGAGCTCCCTCACAGGGGACATTGGGTGGTTCCACATTTAACACTAGGAGCTCCCGTGAAGTGCTGACCTCCGACTACGTGACAGGTTTCCTAGCCAGCCCCTTCCAGACCCTTGCTTTGTTCCTCCTTCCAACCTTCTCAGATCAAAAGTATCTCTGTTTCACAGATGAGGAAACTGCAGCTTAGACAAACTGAGTCACATTGTCAGTGGCGCCTGCTTAGAATGCCACAGTGATCAGAGCCGAGGCCTGCTCAACTCCCGACAGAGTGCCTCTTAGGGATGGGGTAAGCGTTACATCTGGTGCTGGAGAAAAATAATGAGAAAGACCCTGTTCTTATCCCTCCAAAAATCTTACAGTGAAATCAGAGGGACTGACCTTTATCTTCTGATCAAGGTGCAAGTTTGGAGGAAGCATCAGTAGAATGAAGACTGTAATTAAATACATGGCCTGTTGCTAAGTCAGGCTAAAAAGATCGCCAGAGAGGGTCCCCAGCAACATCTTAGTTTAGAAACAGCTTGCCTCTATCCCTTGAACCTTTTGATCTTTGTATTGCAGCACCTAGCATGATGCTTTCCACATAGTGTGTATTCAATAAATCTTTCTAGAATAAGAGAGTGGATGCCTAAAAGCCTAGCTTTTGCATATTTGAATCCAAGCAAGCCATTTCTTGTCTCTGAGAGCAATACGTACCCATGCGCAGAAGGGCAATTCTCAAGGAAATTTTGTTCTGGAAGGATTCGGCTCCCAAAATTTATTACTTAGTGTTTAGCTCCTCTTTTACAAAATACTTAAAGTTTTTCAAAGTCCAAATCGGCTGTTCATTTGTGTAACTAAGTGACACATCATTTTTTGTTTCAACCTCCTGAAAAACAGTAGTCAAGTAGGCGGGGCTTGCTTGAAAAAGGAATATGTGGACTCAGAGATGACATGCTTTTGTTATGTAAGAATTTGTAAGATTTACCATGGTTTCTGGTAAATGCTGGCACATGTTTGTTTGGCCCCAGGCTCTGTAAAAGCACTAAGCTGCTTCCTGTCTGATGTTGCCATCCTTCTTTTTTTGGCAAGGGAGCAAGACATAGTCAAGTCCTGCAGGTCTGGGGCAGGGCGGAGGCAGGTGAGTGCAGGGGAGGGTACAAGCACCCCACTCTCTTCATCCCATTTCCTTAGGTCATATCTGCACTTAGAAACTCTTTGAAAGCATGTTGAAGTCTCTTGATTGCATGGTGAGTCAAAACTCTGAGGGTAGACCCTTGTGGGCATTCTCCTCTCTTTTCATTGCCAGCCCCACACCCGAGATCACAGGACGGAGCTCAGATACGGGGTGCTGAATTATTGCCACTGAATAACTGCAATGTCTGCCACATGTGCCAGACACTCCATAGGGCAAGTTTGTCACTATAAACTTATTTAACCTCTGCTGGAACACTGTGAGGGAAGTATTGTTATCCCCACGTTATAGACAGCAAAACTGAGACTCAGGGAAGTTGAGTGACAATGTCCAGCTGGTAAGCATCTGGACTGCATAATCATCCCAGTTTCCTGACTTTCTGTTAGGGACTCATTCCACAACTGAGAATGTGACCTGTTTGGGCTGGGGCAAAACAGCGGGACACTGACTGGAAGGGAAAAACAGTGGGACACTGACTCGGAGAGTGTCCCGCAAAACAGCAGGACACTCTCCTTGGAATGGACCCATGAGGCATGAGGGGATGCATTGGTGCAAAGGTTTAAGGGTTTAGAGGTCTCTAGATCGGCTCTGGAGGTGAGGAAAAGCCTGAGCTGACTCTGTGGTGCAAAGAAGTGGCAGCCAGGCCTGCTGGGTGCCGAGATTGCCTCATTCCATTCTGGGAGACTAAGTAGAGAAGCCTGGAGGCTTCTTCCCTTCCATTTGGAGTTTGGAGAAAACTCAGAGTAAACAGGCACATAAAACCTACCTGAACTTGTCATTATAAGCCCATAAAAGGTTAAGAAACAGTTGAAGGATGGGGAAGAGAGAAATCAAGGGACTCTTGGTGTAGTCAGCTTGTTTACCCCTGGCTCCTTATTTATCAGTGTCGTGTCTTCCATTTGTCAGGCTATAACGATAGTAGCTTTTATGAGTAAGCAATTTTTTAATGAACTTGTTCCAAATGTGTATTCCATTCTTGGAACTCTCTGTGCTCTGAAGCAGCTTTATAATTATTGCGTTTGGTGGAATAGCCAGGCTCTATCTGGCTTTTATGTAAGCAATTTCTCTTGGTTTGCCTCTTCCTCTTTCAGCTTCAAATGAGTCAGATGAAGGGGTGGAAATATACAATAATAATAGCTTTTTAAAAGAGTGCTTATTATATGTTAGGCATTGTCCTAGATGTTATGCATTTGTCTTTTTATTTTATCCTGACATTCCCCAGGACTGATGTACTTTACAGCCCCCATTTTACAGATGAGGAAACTGTGGCTCAGAGAAGTTGAATAGTGTCTAAAGTTCCTCAGTTAGTGAGTGGCGGGGAGAGGATCTGAACACAGGTCTGTCTGGCCACACAGCCTGTACTCTGATCCCTCTGCTGTATAGAGAGGACTGGAAGGGCTGTTCGTGCCAATGTATTCCAGGTCAAACTGGGAGTGGGAAGAGGAGCTCAGGACACTCATTAGTGGTGTGGAGTCATTTGCCATGTTGGCCCATGCAAGAGATGCTGTAATTAAATGCTGATGGCTCAGTAATTATAGATAATTTTCTGCTCTTTTGCTTTCATAAAGAGAAATAGAAAAGTTTAGAGAGGTCCCTAAACTTGTTGCTGCTCACAATAATGCTACCTCCTGTCTCAGCCAGTGACTGTACCATTTATCCCAAAGCTCAAAATTTTTTCATATGGTAAATTGGTCTCGTCTTTGCGACATGGACTGTTACCATCCTATTCAAAACCCTGATTCCTTCCCAACTGGATTGAGGCTGCTTATGAGTCTCTGCTTCCAGGACTGTCCCCTTTCTCTCCATCCTGCATGCTGTTCATAAGTACACAGGGCCAACATGCCCTTCTATCAGACCCATCTGCTACTGGAGCAATGCAGGCCACAGTGTGGCTGAGACCAGCTCTGGAGTCAGTTGCAAGCTCAGATTTCCACTTCTGTACTTGCTCACTGTATGACTTTGGGCCAGTTATGTAACCTCTTTGAGCCGCAGTTTCTGCATCAGTAAAATGGGAATAATAATTAGAAGAATGTCTATTAGATAGGTTATTGTGAGGGTTAAATAAAATGGTGCATGTAAAAATGATTGGCTCAATAAATTCTAGCCATTGTTACTCTCTCAGCTCCTACCTGAACTCTTCAGTTAAGAATTGGGAGCCAGTATCAACTGGCTCCTAGTACCTCACCTAATTGTAACTGATGTTCAGGGTGTACCAACAGTTAGGCTGTCTTGAGGACTCTGTCTCTTCATGCATTGTCATTTGCAATGTCTTCTTGTGGAGTAATCGTGTAAATTAGCAAAGTTTGTTTTGGAGAAGGCTCCTCTCTCTCCCATTCCTCGTTCATTTTCCTTGGTGCACTGGCTCTCTTTTTGCACTGGTTGCCCTTCTGCTGACCCCTGGCCCCTCAAAGTTCCCCAAGGAACACCCAGGCGCCCAGGCCCTTACCTCTTAATTAAGACAGAGCCAGGTCCTATACAGAGATGGGGATGTTTGCTTGGTTTTGACCCAGGAGTGGGTTTGTTTTTCTCTAATTAGTTGGAAAATCAAACTTGATCTATGAAGAAGGCAGATTTACAACTTGAGTGAGTACCTCTCTGCCTGAGCTTTGTTGTAATAAAAGGTAAAATCACTCCTGTGGGGGATTGGGTGGGCATCGAGCTGGTTTCTAATGGCTGTGTTCCCTCTCATTTTCAGGTGCTAGTGAAACCATCCAGAATGATCAAATAGTCCCTCCTAGTGAATAAGTTTGGGGAGCTTGAGAGGAAGACGATTGAAGTGTTTGCTTTTTCTTTCTTTTCACTGAGACATGATGATATTTCTATCTACATGGAAACTTGAACTATTTTGGCTAATTTTCAATGAAAGGTCACGTAGATGACATATCCTCAGGACAGATGGCTGCCAATGTGGCCTCCATCCCACCCATGGAGAAAGACTATTTCTCTCCACTTTGTTTTCCAGCTTTCCTTTTGCTGCTGTTGATATACTTTTGTTCTGTTTTGCTGCACCATTCCCTCTGCTTCCCTTCTGCTCTCTGTCTCTTGCTACCTATTTATATATTTTCCTGTGTCTTTTCCTCACTCTTTCTTCCTCTCTTTCTCTTCCCTCCACATCCTCTTTGCCACTGCATCTCTTTCTCTGCCTTATTTGCCTCCCTTTCCCTCGGGATCTTATTTTTGGCACTCCTCTACTTCCTTCTCTCCCTCTGATTCTGGTTCATAATATCTTGAAAGAGCGTTTGATAACATTTGCCTGATCCTGACTGACACTGGGTGAGTGATTCTCCTCGGGCTGCGTTTGCTGTGGTCTGTGTGTGATTGATGAAAGCTGCTCAATTTGCTCTTCAAAGCTCTGTTTATGGAGAGCTTGGATGCATCTCCTGGGGATTTTACTTTTTTTTTTTTCCCCTCCAGAAACAAGTCCAAATTATAGGATAAAACTGGAACACTTCCCATTTGTTCATCATCTTCACAGACCCCTTAAGGCTTGCAATAGAAGGACCAGATTGTACATGTCTACCTTTTAAAAAACTGTTCTTCTTCCTAGAGTCATCGTGTCAGAGATTTTAACCCACAAAAGAAATTATTTGGGTGACCTTTAATTTCAATATGACCACTTTCAGCCCTAAAGAAGACATTTAGATTTGGACTCTGGGTACTAAAATGGAAGAAAATTGCTAATGCTATTAATACTAGAATCTGAGTACCTGTGGTATCCTGGCTACTCAGTACGAGTTCATCATAAAGTGAAAGAAGTAAAATCAAAAGAATTGTCTGTATTTTCTGTTTCTGGAAAGAACAGTGGTTCAAGTTTTTCTTCCAGTATTAACTATACTGGATCCCACATGAGAAGATGAGACATATTTTTCACCTGGCTCAGGTTTCCTGTAGAGCTGTTCCTATTTTTCAACCCAAGAGAGGTCTTATGCACCTGCACTAGATGCTTTACACATTCAACTGCTTGAAAGAGGGACGGACTAAGTAGTCTGCAGAAGTTCTTTCTAGTTCTTAGATTCTCTGATTCTGAGAATCTAATGCTTTAGGTATGATAAATATATTGCAATGGAAGGATTACCGAGTTTCATGCTATAATTCCTGAATTTAAATGCAGATTTGGGCAATTATGATTTAAATGATCTTCAGTAAAGTTTTACAAATAGTTTCAGGTTTTGTTCAATAGCTTTACTGAGGGATAATTTACATATCAAAAAATTCAGTCATTGTAAGGGTATAGTTCAATGATTTTTAGTAAACTTATAGTTGTGCAACTATCACCATAATCCAGTGTTATAACATTTTTCACAAAACTTTTGACCTATTTTTTTCTTCATCTTAAAATTAAACTTATGTGGTGAATTGATTGCAAAAATGGCCGTAATTCTTCAACCTATTGTGGCATGAGCTGGTTGCTCCTTCCGTTGAGAGGTGGAATTGATTTCCCCAGCCCTTGAATCTGGGACTGGCCTTGTGAAGACTTGCTTTAGCCAAAAAAGTGTGGTCCAAGTGACGGTGTGCCAGTTCTAAGCCTTGCATCAAAAGGTCTTGCATGTTTCCATTTGCTCTTTGAAACCCTGCTCTCTTCACCATGAGTGTAAGTATAGCCTGCTGGAAAATTAAAAAAAATCATGTGAGGAGAGGCCCCAATCATTCCAGCTGCTCTATGTTAGGCCATCTTAGATCAACTTCCCCTACCTGCCCTCCGGCTGACCGCAGATGCATGAACACCCCTCATGAAGATTGGCTGAGCCCAATGCAGATCAGCAGAATTGGCCAGCCGACATGTAGACCCACAAGAAAAAATAGAAGGTTATTGTTTTAATCTACTAAACTTTTAAGTGGTTTATAAAATGTCATTATTGAGGCAATCAATAACTGATATAGGATGGCCATAGGGATCAACTTTTTTTAAGCCATGAAAACATCTAACATTCTGCCTACATCACATAGTATGCCCTCACTACATTTAAAAAACATTCACTTTAATAAACATGTATAGAGGCCTTCATATATGAAAAGAACTGTGGAGTTGTGAGGGAAGTGGAATTGAAACAGAAATGATATAAATCCTTAAAGAGTCAATTCCAGTGGGAAAAAATAGATACTTACACAGAGAGCTATAATATAGGACAATCTGTCCATCTATTACAATATTTATGTTGAAGTGGTCCCTCCATTGTCTGCAAATAACCATGTTCTTCTTTTCTTGGTATTTCAGTTTGTTCCAAAATGTGTTCAAGGAATATGGTTTATTGAAAAACTCCCCAAACAGCACATTGACAGAAATTAAGTTTCATTAGTATGTCCAAGTACAGTGTTTGCATTTGTAGGAAATAGTCTTTATGGCAGCTTGGCCATGTGAAATGTTTTATGAGCCAGGGAAACAGAAAAGCAGACATGAATTTAGAGCCAGGATTGGGAGGAGAATAAAAAGAGGAGAAAGAGAGGTGGGTGGGAAAGTCTTAATTTCTAAAACAAGCAGAAATTTTAATTTCAAGAATGCCTAAAGAATAGAACATTGCCTTAGCAGCTTGTTTGTGCTCAGCTCCAAAATACTCTAGAGGTTTAGGTGGCTGGGATTGGGCTGTGGAAGAGGAAGAAAGAGTGAGGGTTTTGGCAAACAGGACCTCAGGCAGCAGAAGTCTTGTGGTTGGTTGATCTCAAGCAGGTTCTCTGAATTCCTTCATCCTGTCCAGTAAGCAGCCCATCTGGGGAGTCTGAGAGCACAATACAGAGCCCCGGTTTGGAAGCCAGGGGCCCTATTTCTAGTCCTAGCTCTGACATTAAAGAACTACTGCTGTGTGACCATGGACAGGTCACTTTTCCTTTCTGAAGGCTGATCTAGGTGATTTCTAAGGTCTCTTCTGATTCAAATAGTCTGTAAGTTCAGGTCCAATTCACCCACCAAGTTAGAGGAGGCAAATAGAATCAGAGTGAACCAAAATAGACGAGAAGGCCTCTGACAACACACGTGGACCTGTAAAAAATGGAGCTGTTCAGAAAACCAAGACACAGGTTAATGGGTAAGCCCCGCAGATGCAGACCCACCCTCCACTTCTCCACTGAATGTATGGAGTCTGACCATGCCTGTCCCAAGGACTCCAGAGGTCCTGGATGCTCCCTACCTGTGACCTGCCCACTGGGCCTATCGAATGCATCCTCCCTCTCCTCCTAGAACGAGGATGTTAAAGGCTTTTCTTAAAATGAACTTGAGTTCTAATGAGTGGCTGTTTAAACAAAGTCAAATATTCTTAGAGGTATGGTGGGAAGGGTAGGGGTGAGAAGGTGGGTCTTTTTTCCAAGCTGTGGAAATAACAGAAAGACAAAGAGTAAATAAAGAGAGCTCTCTGCAGCAAGGAACTCCCTGAAGCTAAATGTAAACCAGCACTCCCAGGCTGACTAGGGTCTCTTTTAAGATGACAATTGTGGTTGATCTCAGGGCAGTTTTTGGGATACCTTTTGGGGAGACACAATCTTTGTCATCACCTAAAAAAACCCCTGGGAGGTGGTGAGGGAACAAGCAAGAAGTGGCAGAAGCCCCTGCCAGGGTCTGAGTCACCAGGAGGTGAGCCCCCCTCCCCTGCTGGGAGGAATGAATTCTTGACTGCAAGTCTTCAAGTCCTGTCCACCAGCATTTCTCCAAGGAGCCTATGTGAAATAGACAGATGTCCCACTATGAAGCTGTTTGGCTTCCAACCACTGGAAGGGCCTCTGAAGAGGAGGAGTCTCCTGTCCACTGTTGATTAGGGTAGCAGTCAAAAGAGGCTGTGTGCGTCCCCAGTGACCACCGCAAGACTGTGCTGCCAGAGGCCAGGCCCAGGGATTCTTCGTGAAATGTGTTTACACGAGGTTCTGTTTTCACCTCAAAAAAGCAAACAGTACAGATGCTCCTCAACTTATGACAGGGTACGTTGAAAATATTATAGTTTGAAAATGCATGTAATATACCTCACCTGCCGAACATCATCTCTTAGCCTAATGTATCTTAAATATACTTGAACAATGTTCGTGCAACAAACAAGGACATAGCCTGCAGTTGGGCAAAATCATCCAACACAAAGCCCATTTTATAATAAAGTGTTGAGTATCTCGTGTAATTTATTGAATACTGAACTGAAAGTGAAGAACAGCATGGTAGGCGGATATTTGAAGTATGGTTTCTACTAAACACATGTTGCTTACATGTCATTATAAAGTCAAAAAATTGTATGTCAAACCATTGTAAGTTGTGGACCGTCTGTATAAATAGCACTGTTCAGAGAATTGTTTGTCTTCCATAGTGGCACGGTCTGGTCTGTGCATTCCTCTCTCTCCTTTTTCTGACACAGATCACTCTCCAACACCCCCAGTCCCCATCATTGGATCAAGGAAGCCCTGCAAGTCACTACAGTTTGCACCTACTTAGGAGCATAAAACATAAACATAATTTTTTTTTTTTTGGCTCACAGATTTCATGGGCTAGGCATTTGAACAGGGCATGGCAGGGGCTGCTTACCTCTTCTCCACAACATCTGAGCCTCAACTAGGAAGACTCAAAGGCTGTGGGGAATTCAAGGCTGTGGGAGAGTGGGATCATGAAAGGTTGATTAATTCACAAGTCAGTCAGGTGATGCTGGCTCTGGGGTGGGACTCAGCTGTGACCTTCAGCACTCTTACACGTGGCTGCTCCAGACACCTGAGATTCCTTTCATTGTGGTTGTGGTTTCAGGGCGGTTGAATTTCTTACACTGTGGCTTGGGGTTCAGAGCTCCAAGTGCAAATGTTCCAGAGAACAAGATGGAGGCTGCGAGGTCTTTTACCATTTGGCTTTGGAAGTCATGGAACATCAATTCTGCCACATTGTTTTGATTACAGTAAGTCAGAAGCTTGCTCAGATACAAGGGGAAATGATGTAGGCCTTCCCTCTCTCTCTGTCTCCCTCTCTCTCTCTCTTTTTTTTTTTTTTTTGAGACCAAGTCTCACTCTGTTGCCCAGGCTGGAGTGCAATGGTGTGATCTCAGCTCATTGCAACTTCCACCTCCTGGGTTCAAGTGATTCTTCTGCCTCAGTGTCCTGAGTAGATGGGATTACAGGCATGTTCCACCACGCCTGGCTAATTTTTCGTATTTTTAATAGAGATGGGGTTTCACCACCTTGGCCAGGCTGGTCTTGAACCTCTGACCTCATGATCCACCCACCTCAGCCTCCCAAAGTGCTGGGATTACAGGCATGAGCCACCGCGCCCAGCTGGGCTTCCTTCTCTCTAAGAGGATTGTCAAATAATTTGCAGACATGTGGTTTTTTTATTTAAATTTTTTTTTTTTTTTTTTTTTTTGAGACGGAGTCTCACTCTGTCGCCCAGGCTGGAGTGCAGTGGCGCAATCTCGGCTCACTGCAAGCTCCGCCTCCCGGGTTTAATATAGTTTAGTTTTTAGGAAAGTTGTAGATTCACAGCTAAATTGAATGGAAAGTATAGAGATTTCCCCTCTACTCCCTGCCTTCGCACATGCATGGCCTCCGCATTATCAACATCCCCCACAGAGGGGCCCATTTGTTACAAATGATAAACCTACACTGACACATCCTTATCACTCAAAGTTCAGAGTTTACACTGGGGTTAATTCTTGGTATTGTACAGTCTATGGGTTTAGACAAAAGTATAATGACAGGTATCTACCATTATAGTATCATAAAAGTAGTTCACTGCCCTAAAAGCCCTCTGTGTTCTGAATATTTATATTTTAAAACCCTCACAGTAGCCCACGTTGCCTAACCCAAACTAGGCCCCACCATCACTCCCTGTTCATTTCCCTGTAAGCAGCTCCCTCTCCTCCACCTCTCAGATCCTAGGAAACTTTGGAGATGAGCATGGGGAAGTTGCTAAAGTGCTTCTTGGTTATTTGGCCAAGGTTGAGTTTAAAAGTAGCGGGTCTTCTGGGGGAAGTCCTCCTTTTCTTTGCTCTTCCGGGTCGTCTGGGGGAAGTCCTCCTTTTCTTTGCACTTCCCCCATCCTTGCCTCTCCACCCCACACTACCACTTGTGATTGCACCCACGCTCTGCTTTGCTTGACTCTTCGGTGGGTTCCCTGGAGTGGTTTCCTATCACCTTGTGTGTCCTTGCAGAATAAATTAAATGCTAAGGATCTGCACACAGGCTCAACACAGATCTCTTCCTTGGTAATACCTCCATGCCAAGCTCTTGACTCACCATGCTTAACTGAAATGGTTTCTCCTTCATGGTGTGACTTGGGGAGAAAGGCTGTCAAATATGTTCTAGAAACATCAGCCTGCCGTGCCTAGGATGGCACCTGGCAGTAGGAACTTGCTTTCTTAATGATTGCTGAATAAATTAACCCTGGGTTAGATGTGCTCTGGATGACTCATGGGCTCTGATTCAACCTGATTCACCAGAGGATTTAGGGTCATTTGACCATGGAGAGCCCTGCATATCTCCAGAGGGAAATGAGCAGTGTGTGTGTGTTAAGGTGGTGGTGGGGGAGTGTGGATGTGTGGTTTTGGGATAGGGGATGGGTGTGGATGGTCCTGTGGTGTGATACGGTGGGTCAGGGCCAGCAGTAGTACTTGCAAACATGCTTATTTCCTGGGCTTCTGGTAATGTGCCTCTGCTTCCACATCTCCAGAATTTGGAAACTTTACCGGACACGGTGAAGAAACCCTTCAAGGGTCAGGCCACTTGTTGAGTTTCCAGGAGGCTCAGATCAGTGCTGCTTCCTTTTTTCCTCCCCAAGGTGTCTGCATAAATCACCAGAAATTATCTGGATAAGCTGACCTCACTTGAAGAGACCTACCTATAAAAGAGAAGGTCTAGGTTTTTAGGGTCAGTGGGAGAAATCATCAGAGTAACCACATTATTAATATTCTGGCTAGAGATGCTGGATTCCCAGGAAAACTTATAGAAATGATTCGCTCATGTGTTTCTCATTTACGAAAAGAGAGAAAAAGAGAAAGGAAGAAAGGAAGGAAGAAAGGAGAAAAAAAAAGGAAAAAAGAAGGAAGGGAAAAAAAGCACTTCCAGGCTTCCTTGCAGCAAGGGACACTGGTTGGGACAATACATCCATGGAGAAAAGGGTCTGCACACTGACAGCAAGAGTCTTCATTGCTCTGAGCTTGCTGCTTTTGTGTTTTTTTCTTCATTTCCTGTGCAAATTCATAGCCCTAGGTGAATTGACTCTCTGTGCCTATGTGTCAGCACTGTGGAAGGCCTTTACATGTCACCTCTTCATATGAACAATATCTCTAAGAGACATGGATTGTTATTTCCAATTAATAGATGAGAAAACTGAGGCTCAGAGAAGTGAATTAAATTGCCCAGAACACACAGCTAATAAGTGGATGAACCAGATTGTTTATTCATACAATAAACATAACAAGGCTATGTAGTAAGCTATGGAGAGGAAAAAAGATGAATAACATGAGTTAGTTCTACAGAAAGTTTACAGCCTAGGTGAGAAAGATGGGTAAATATATAACAATACTGTAAAGTGCACAGGTAGAGCTACGCAGAAGGCCTTGGGGGGAAGTATCAAGACAGGCATCTAATGCAAATGGGGAGGTCAGTGGAGACTTCCTGGAGGAGGTGATGTTTGAGCTGAGTGTTAAGGACAAGTAGCAATTAGCTCAGTGAAGAGAAGCTGTGGACTGGGAGAGGACATTCCAGAAACATTAGGCACATGTTTTTGGAATGGAATGTGATAGGCACCAAGCCTACACATACCAAGAAGATATAGTCCTTTAACTGTCTTCTTTTAGCAAAGAAAATGGTAATTGGCAATACTCACTAAAAAGATAATTAAATAATATTTTAAATGGTAAGGCATGGAATGAAAATATGGCAAGGTATGTGGAACCATAAGCAGTTCTATGTTTTCCTATGGCTAGTCTTACTGGGGTTTATCCGAATTGAAAATGTAAAAGCTCTTCCTACTGTGCTCCTTCTCCTCAACAAACTGATTTTGGAGGGCTTAGCACATGTAGTATTTTATGCAGACCTTGGGTTCCCATTTCTCATTCTTTAAAAGTCTCTTATGGAATTAGCAGAGCCTGGAGAGTTTTACTGGAACTAACTTCTATATTGTAACTTAGGAGAGGCTCAGCCTTCAGAGTTCCCCCTGGGGTTAAAGGGGATCAGGAGGTAGCTGTCCCAAAGGCCCTTGGCTACCTGAGAGAAAGTCAATCTCTTTCACAAGGCTTCATGGCTGCCTAACAGCGTTTTGGAAAAAGTAGGCCAGAGATCACCAGGAAACAATGGCGCCTGGGTTCGCTGCCACAAGCAAGGGGTGATGAGTCAGAATGAAGCAACAGTTACACACACCAACAGGTCTAGTTGGCAACAGGTAAAGATATTACCTCAGTGAAAGTCCAGAGCTGAAAACGGGTAAGGTCTAACTGTGTCAGAGATCTGCTATGCTCCTTTTTTTAATGGCTATGATAGCAGTGGGTGTGGGGAGTGGGGGGTCGGGCGGTATACAATGCATGCATTTAAGTTTCCAGCCACTAAGTAAACAGATCATGTTCCTAAAGGATACTCTTTACATGGGCCGTACTGTTTTGAATTCCTTCCTTTAATAAGTCTTCTGATGGGGTCACTTGGAGAGGACTGGAAGATGGAGAATCTTGGGGTCTGTCAGGAGATAGCTTATCCCACAACCCAGGCCTAATGCAAACGGGTGAAGTTTCTGCCCTGCTGGGAAGGAGAACTGTGACCAGATTAAGGGGGCCCTGAAAAGAAATTCCTTCTTGTATTGGACCTGGAATCATAAAACTAGGAAGTGAAAGTGACTTTAGTCATTTTACAGGTCAGGAAACTGATTAGATGGGGAAGTGATTTGCCCAAGGTGGGAAGTAAATTCAACATAGAACCAGGATAAAACCCATCTCTTGACTCCAAACCCAGTGCCTTGGCCTGCTTTCCTTGTTGCTGTTCTGCCCATTGTCACAAAGTTTAAAATACTATTTATTTAATTATATTTTTAATGAGTATTGACAATTACTTTTTTTTTTTTAACTAAAATAAAACAGTTAAAGGACTATATCTTATTGGTATTTGTAGGCTTGATGCCTATCACATTGTCTAATGCAGAATTGATACTAAAAATGTCCGTATAATATTTCTACCCTTGAATCTGCACATAGAGACCCCATTGGGAGCTGAGCCTTGGTGGATCATTTTGATTTAGGTGGGACCTTATGTCTAACAAATCTTTCTGTCCATTATCTTGCCCAGCCCCTATTCAAATATAGCTATATTTTCAGGGTTATTTTTGCATTCATAATTCTTGACAAAATCCTCCCATCTAATCTTTGCTTGATTTCTTTGTTTTAGGAGATTATTTCGCATGTCTAATAGAGCAACAAGTCATGCCCTGTGGCTCCAGGCCTGGTATTCCATAGCATACCAAAATCAGCCACAAACCTTTGCCTCCAACCTCACCCATGTCAAGGGCAGAGATGAGGCTGCCCCCTAGGGAGGTGGAATTTATAACCAAATGATCATGCTCTTTCTGGGTTCCTGCAGGGTTCCCCAGAGAGGTAGCATTCTTGGGTTATGGGGTACAGAGAACTCTGAGATTAATTTTCAGTGATGCAAAACCAGTGTAGAACTATGAAAAAATTGCTCCCTGAGGGTTACTGGAATATTGGTAAAATATTACTTCTTGGTGAAGGAGCACAGGGAACTTCACCCAAAATATGGCTCCCTGGTATAATGGGTATTTTAAATTAAAGGTCCTTTGAGATCAACAGATGCTGGAGGAGACTTTTCCCCTATCTACGTAAAGACCAGATGGACCCATCAAGGAGAACAATTGTTTTTCCCTCTCTACCCGCTTCTGTCTCTCAATCCTTTACTTCTACCATGGAGAAGGATGAAGCTGTTCTCTGAAATTCCCTTATCTGCCTAAAGTCTATACCTACCAAAGACGAAAACAATTACTTCTGATCCCTTCTCTGAATTTTCATTAACTGAACTCATATCGCAGGAAGAAAAACTGAAGTCTGTCAACAAACATGGGCAGACTTTTATCACAAACTACTCTCTGCCCTGTGGGCCCAACAGACTTTCTCCTAGGCCATTGTATATTCTTCACAGCCATTGAATTGCCCTGGAAATTATTTTCTAATGTCCCTAAAGTCATACACAATGCCCGCTCTCCCTTTTCCTCAAGAAGTAGGTATACAAGCATCTGTATCCCATTGGGATATTGGGAAATCACCCTGTGATTATCGCATGAATGTGAACAAATATCTATGCCTTTTCTCTTATTAATCTGCCTTTCATGAGTTGATTTTTCAGTGAAACTTCCAATGGTGAAGGGAAAACTACATAGCTATTTAATTTATTCACCTAGGATAGAAAAGGCAATCCTAGCAGATGATTTAGGTCAGTGGTATCCAATCCTTTTAGTCAGGAGAGCACATTTTAATCTGAAAACATGTATAGTCCTGTAGATAAAAATACATTTAGGAATGCATTGGTAGAGCAAATGCTTAATAGCAGACAGAGACTACTACCTTTAAAAGAATTTGAGTTCTATTAATCAAATAACCTTATCTATATAATATTCCAAATCTGAGTTATTGCTTTCACTCTGTGTTTCTGCAGCTCTCTCTGCCTGTTTTTACCACTGGACAGGAAGCTCCATGAAGGCAGAGTCAGTTTGACTTATTCCCTGTCTATTATATGCTCAGCACCTACCACAGTTTCTGGCACAAACCAGTACTGGATTTGTAGAATGAATGAATAAAACCATTAGAAGCATTAGAATATATGTGTGTGAATCATGCTATTTGGTCAACCTATAAGCACTGATTCATGCAAATATGGTGCTCCTATGGGATCTCAGGGTCCACAGATTAGAAACCATGCATTTAGATTTATGTCTTTGTGCCCAATATTTTGTTCCATTTTCCTCATAGGGAGCTTACAAGTCAGTAGATCACAAACACTGGTCTCTGGATTTAGAGGCAAACAATGACTAAAGGCAGGAGCTTGAACCAGGCGATCTCCCAAGGTTCTTTCCAAAATGGACAGTCCATGAGGCCAGAGTGCCTACCTTAAAGAAGGCTGAACCTTCCTGACACCCACGGGGACAGGGATGTTGATGACAGGTTCTCTCAAGAGCCAGCTTCTAACATTTGTAGGAGCAATAAGTAAGCTAATATCTGGCAGCCTCTAGGCAGTCTAGTTGCTATTTCAACTCCAAATGGGCCTGCAAAGGTACTTTGCCTGTTTCCTCTGTCAACACATATTTGTGCAGAGTGTTGATAACTGAAGTGACACACAGTAAATACTCTTTGTCTTGTAAGACATTTGCTGGCAGTGGAGATGAGGAGGGAAAGGTAGGAGTTGAAAGAAAGAATGCTTAGATTAAACCGTGTGCATGTATATGTGCCTCTCGGTGTGTGTTCACATTTAAATGCTGACCTCTCTCTTCCCTCTTCACACAACAGCTCCTTCTCTTGATTCTCCCGCGCTCTAATTTCTGCACTCTTCAAACAAAGATAGAATGGCATTCCAGGTGTGAACAAATCAGGGAGGTTTCCTGTTTAAGATTCAGAAATTCATAGCCTTGAGGAAGTGAGTAAAAGAGAGGAGAGAGAAAGAGGGATGAAAACCAGAATCTCCGCCACCTGCTATTTAGTGATTAGCTTCCAGATAAGGAAGGCAAAGAGATGCATTCCAGGAGCTCAGGACTTGTCCAGACAGAACTCAGAGCAGAGGATGACTTGGAGAAAGGTGAAGCCAGAAATTACAGGAGGAGGCTGGGCTACTGAAAGTACCATCTATCAATTTTCTCTCCAAGCTCCTTCATTTCATGGAGCTCTTAAAAATGTCAGTTCCTCACTTCGCCCTCTTATTGATCCTACCTCACCTGGTTTGGTTTATGTAAAAGATTCTTGTAAAGACTGGCTCTTCCACTAGCCGTGTAACCCTGGACAAACCACTTACCTTCTTAGATACAGGCCTAGTGGCTGCTATCTCATGGGTTAAAATAGCTTTATCCAAACCCCTATGAAAAGAAGCCAACGACAACAACACACACACAGACAAAAAAATGCCATAATTCTGGGCAGAAGCCCCGATGTGAGTTTGCAGGTGAGTAGCCTCTGCTCTAGTTCTTACTTGCATATACGCCAGGCCGTTTGACTCACCCACAATGAAAAGCAAGTGCTTATTCATTCACTTATAGAGGAGCAGGCTGCTCAATTGTGGTGTTTTCTCTTCTCAGTAGAATGGAGCGAAAATAATTTCTGCACAGCCTATCCTTCTGTTAAATGCGCTATCGGAAAGGAGTCCCTATCCAGACCCCAAGAGAGGGTTCTTGGATTTCGCGCAAGAAAGAATTTAGGGCAAGTCCGTGGTGCGAAGTGAAAGTAAGTTTATTAAGAAAGTAAAGGAATATAAGAATGGCTACTCCGTAAACAGAGCAGCCGTGAGGGCTATTGTTTGCCCGTTTTTATGGTTATTTCTTGATGATATGCTAAACAAGGGGTGGATTATTAATGTCTCCCCTTTTTAGACCCTGCAGGGTAACTTCTTGACATTGCCATGGCATTTGTGAACTGTCATGGCGCTGGTGGGAGTGCAGCACTGAGCATGACCCGAGATCACTCTCACGGCCGGATTGGTTTTGGTGGTTTTTGGCCGGCTCCTTTACTGCAACCTGCAACCTGTTTTATCAGCAAGGTCTTGACGACCTGTACCTTGTGCCGACCTCCTATCTCATCCTGTGACTTAGAATGCCTTAACGGGTCTGAGAATGCAGCCCAGCAGGTTTCAGCCTTATTTTACCCAGCTCCTGTTCAAGATGGTGTTGCTCTGGTTCACACACCTCTGACACTTCTGCATGTGGCACCTGTGGCTGCAAACATGACCCCAGATTCTGAGCAGAGGGCAGGAGGCTGTGTACTTTTCAGGGTTGTATGGCCTCTTCCCTCATTAGCCTTTCTTGCTCTCTTTGTTCTTATGACTGAGAATGTCTTGTCCTTGACAACCACAATGTGTTCAATTTTTTTCAACAGGATAAGGTCAGCACATTGCCTTCTAGCCTCTAGAGCAGGTAAAAGCCATCAAGCCTTGACAGATACAAGATCAAATTACTAATTCACTCTGATTATCATTTTGCATTGTCTCCTATAAAAAAATCAATGTGGAGCCATGAACAATTATGCTAGGGTAGAAAATAAATACCCTGCTGATTAAAAACTGTAAGTCACTAGCTTTGAAATTTCTCCAAAAATAGAGCCCCAGATGTCATGTAAACTGCAATCAAAATGGGCTGTAAAACTCAAACTGTAGACATTGCCTTGTGAAGCGTTCACAGATGCAGCAGCAGAAGAAATTCTTGCAGCTTAGAAAAGCAAGACTTCTGCTTTTTTTTCTTTCTGTCTCTTTGTTTTTGAGGGGGATGGTAGACAGGATGAACACCAAACTGTTCATTTCAATATGTAATTTGCCTCAAAGAATTCTGACTTAATATATTTTCTCACCAACCTAAATCCAATTCAAAAAAACATTTATTGAAACCCGAACAATCTACTTTTGGTTGACAAGTGCTAATAGGTGCAATGTTACCCCTGTCAACTTATAAGATCACCTACTGAGCTTGGAGTCAAACAGGAAAAAGGAAATTAAACTGGAGTTTGAATTTGTATCTTCTAAATTCTCAGTCATAGCTGAATGTGTATAGTGCTTAATGAGAAACAAATTGCATTGCTGGCTTTTCGTTATTTAAAAAAGAAAAACAACTGAAATTAAAGCTGGAACATGTTCACATCTTAATCTTGGATCTACCTCTAATGCAGATGAGACATATCTGTATGAAAAAACAAATGAGGCTGGGCTCGGTGGCTCAGGCCTATAATCCCGGCACTTCAGGAGACTGAGGCGGGTGAATTACTTGAGGTCAGGAGTTTGAGACCAGTCTGACCAACGTGGAGAAACCCCGCCTCTACTAAAAATACAAAATTAGCTAGGCATGGTTGAATCTCAGCTACTCAGGCGGCTGAGGCAGGAGAATCGTTTGAACCTGGGAGTCAGAGGTTGCAGTGAGCTGAGATTGTGCCATTGCACTCCAGCCTGGGCAACAAGAAAGAAACTCCGTCTCAAAAAAAAAAAAAAAAGAAAAAGAAAAAGAAAAAACAAATGACATCAGAGAATCTTTTTCAACAGCTCCTTGCTAGTTCTTGGATTAACCATGTATTTCCAGTGAAAAATAACAAATAAAATTGGTTTTTGACCCTGTTTTATTTTTCTCCAGAGACCAGCCCTGGCTCTCTTGAGTTCCACAGATAGGTGGATTTCCCTGAGAAACTTAACAACACCATGTCATTTTTAGTTTAAGAGCTTTTGTCGGGAGTACCTAATAGGTAGCAGGCAATAGCAGAGTGCGAGTGAGTGTATATGGGTGTGTACGCTCCCTTATGTGTACGTGTGTATTATCAAAGATGATATACCACTACGGGATCAAAATTCCACACCACCTTTTGGATAAATCAGACAATGTAGTCAAATGGTTAGTCCAACATTATCTCCTTTTCACTGTTGCTTTGTAGTTAACTAGGAGAATGTGGCCATTAATTGTTAACATTCTAGACCTCATTGGCCAGCAGAGTTCATATCAAAGATCATCTCCTTCCTTCCTCTCTGTGCAGACAACTTCTGCTATACCTGTAAGGCACAACCAAAGTTCAATTGCTTTTCAGTTCACTCATTCATTCTCATATACAGTAAGAAATAATGAAGTAGCAACCCTGTACCAGGCAGTCCTCTAGGAGCCAGAGATACTACAGAGAATAAGACAGAGAGGCTCCTAACCTCATGGGGCTTACATTCTGGTGGGAGAAGACAACCAGTAAACAAAATAATCGGAAATAGGTCTTACATCTTAGGTCTCAATAATTATCATGGAGATTGAAAAATCAAAGAGACATGATAATCAGTGGATGTGTATATGTGGGGAGCTCTTTGGGTGGATGTTAGAGAAGCACTCTCAGAGAAGGTGATGTGTGAAGACAGCCAGGCAGTAAGGGTGGGGTGACATGCACACTGTTGCACCCAGAAAAAACAGTAAAGAGCTAGCAGCTCTCAAGGACAAGTTTTGCTTACTCAAGTGAGCTGGTCCCACACTACATTCCTACAGAGGAGATTTTCTTTTCTTGACTCATTTGTAAACCAAGTGGGAAGTTGCACTCTGAAAGGGAGGAATGTGAGGATCTGGGGCACTTTATTAAGGAAAACTGAAGGGTTGCTCTTAGATATGAGGAATTTGCTGGAGAAGTTGAAAAACTTAAGGGCTCTGGTCCCATCTTTGCCAACAGCAGGTTATGTACCATTGGGAAGTCCCTTCTCCTCTCTGACTTCAGTTTCCTCTTGAAGTGAGGATGTTGGATATCTAATTCTCTTCCAGTGCAAAAAATCTCTGAGCTTTCTAAAAACAGAAGCTAGAGCTGCATATTCCTGCTTGAGAAATACTGTTCACATGGACTCACTCACCAGGATGTTCAAAACCATACTGTGCATAAAAACAGCATATGCACTGGAGTGACACTTGATCAACTCCTCCTAGAGTCCAAAGGAGCCATGTTCAGACACTTGATCTCTTTTAACCTCCTCAATTTGGTCTGTTTTATGACCAAACTGGTAGGGAGCCCTTTCAACAGGCAACCAATGGAGATAGTTTCATGGATAGGCCAGATCTCCCAGTGCACACCAAAATGAGGCATCTTGTCTATATGCAACTATGTGAGAAGCGGCAGGTCTGATGGCAGAGATAGATCAGACAGGGGTTCCAGGGTCTCAACCTTCAATAGTGGAAGATCCCTCCTAACAAAAGTCTTTGGTTAAAGACAGCCGTTTACTACGATCCCCTGGCTTCCTGGCATGAAAGCAGCTTTCTTTGAATCCTGCTATAATGGGCAGATAATCTCACAGCTATTTCTCCTCTGTTGGGTCTGCTGCATGATGCTCTGTCAGTACAGGGAGACACTCCAAAGCTCAGAAAAGGTATAGGATGTAGGGCTGTCATTTGTATATATATATTTTGAGCATCTTTGCTAGGTGGAAGAAGGATCTAGAGAGACACAGAGTGAATCAGAAATAGTCCTTGACCTCAAAGACAAACCCCCAGCCTAGATTCATACACAGATACCTACCATTAACACAAGTCAGAGAGAGAGGAGGAGTGGATGCAATGACAAGGGCGATGGTGGTGAATGAATTGACATTTGGAATTGGTCCTCAGGGATGATTGGGACTTCACAGGTCAGAGGCAGAGGATGAACATTCCTGCTAAGGGAACAGAATGAGTAAAAGCCAGGCACAGCATAGAGCTTCCAGGAAGAACATCAGTTTATACAGACTCCAAGAGGAGGGATCCTCAGAGCTTTAAATCTAAACTCCAAGCACATGACACAAAGGAAGCCAGAGTCCTTTGACATGCAGCTACTTTTGTCCCTAGAGTTTCCAGATCTTTTTCCAGGAGAAGCATAGCACCCTCCTCCCCTTCACATCCCCAACCACACATACAAGGAACCTACAAGGAGGGCAGGGCTGAGGCTTTCGGTCACCAAACTTGCATCATTTGTTATCAGGGAAATATATATATATATTTGAGATGGAGTCTCACTCTGTAGCCCAGGCTGGAGTGCAGTGGCACGATCTCAGCTCACTTGTAACCTCTGCCTCCCAGGTTCAGGCGATTCTCCCACCTCAGCCCCCTGAGTAGCTGGGATTTTAGGCATGCACCACTACGCTTGGCTAATTTTTGTATTTTTAGTGGAGATGGGGTTTCAGCATGTTGGCCAGGCTGGTCTCGAACTCCTGGCCTCAAGTGATCTGCCCGCCTCAGACTTCCAAAGTGCTGAGACTACAGGCATGAGCCACTGCACCTGGCAAGCGAAATATTTTAAAATTGTATCAATTTTGGAGTTCTGATCATTTGTTTCAGAGTTGGAAATCAACTTTAGTCTCAGGATTCCTTATTGTTCCTCCGCTGCAATTTCTTTTCTGTTCTTTTTTCCTTTTTGGAGACAGGGTCTCACTCTGTCACCGAAGCTGGAATGCAGTGGTGCTATCATAGCTCATTGTCATCTCGAACTCCTGGGCTCAAGTGATCCTCCCTCCCCATCCTCCCAGGTAGCTGGGATTACAGGCACGTGACACCATGTCCAGCTAGTTTTAAAATTTTTTTTGTAGAGACCGGATCTCACTCTGTTACTTAGGCTGGTCTTGAACTCCTGGCCTCAAGTGATTCTCCCACCTGGGCCTCCTAAGGTGCTGGGATTACAGGCTTGTGCCATGGGGACTGGCCGTTTGCTCTAATTTCTAAATGCCATTTCAACCTTTCTTTCCTCTATCCAGCCATGCTTCTTCATCACAGACACAAGTATTTGGAAACTTCCTTTTTCCTCTCTCATTTTTGTCCCTGGGGCTTCTACAAAGACTGTCAGAGGTCTCACCACTCTTTATCATCCAGATGTCTCCGAGAAACAAAACCACACACTTCCCAACAGCCATCCTGATCTGATCATTTTCACATCAGGAAGGAAGGCTTTGTCCCAACTGAATTCTACCTTGTCATTCCCATCAATATTTTTTTTTCATCTTAGCTCTGTGCCAACCAATTGTTCATATTTACTCTCAATATGTATTTGATGATCACACGGAATTTCACTGCTTAGTTATGTTCTGGTCTACTTAATTTGTCATCTCTATATTCCTTCTCTTGACAGTGGCAGTGTTGCCGGGTAAACAAAGTTCTCTTTTGTTATCACACTTGTGGCCAAATAGTAACAATAATGGTCATAAGAAATAAGTTGTATCAGGTAAGGTGGTTTTTTTTTTGTTTGTTTTTGTTCTTGTTTTTTTTTGAGACAGGGTCTCATTCTGGAGTGCAGTAACATGATCATAGCTCACTGTAGTCTCAAACTCCTAGGCTCAATGATACCCCCACCTCAACCTCCTGAGTAGCTAGGACTACAGGCATGTGCCACCAAACCCAACTATTATTATTATTATAATAATTATATATATAATAATTATATTATAAATATATAGAGAAGGGTCTCTCTCTGCTGCCCAGGCTGACCTCGAACTCCTGGCCTTAAGCTACCCTCCTGTCTTGGCCTCCCAAAGTGCTGGAATTACAGCCATAAGCCATGGTGCCCAGCCTCTTATAGGGCTTTAATAGAGGACCATCACTTCCTTAATACTCAAGCCAACCTGTGAAGCAAATTATCCCATTTTTCAAATGAGAAAACTGAGGCTTAGAGAGATTAAGTGACTTGTTTAAGGTCACTCTAGTAGTAACACATAGACAGGGCTCAAACTCTGGACTACTAGATAGAGTTGGTGGATATGAAGTATGCTTTGAATTCTGTGCTGGTCCCCCTGTGCTTCCCAGAGATGCTCTAAACTGGAGTCTCAAACACCAGTGGATTTTAGAATTACCTAGGGTCCTTTTTAAAATGCAGAATCTTCCTACCCCATACCCAGGACAATCTGATTTTGATGTGATAAGGCCCTAAAGTTTGCATCATTTACCCAGACCCCTGATTTTATTAATGCCGGAGCTTGTGTTGACAAATTGCCAAGCAAAATGGAAAAGCCTAAAAATGCCTTATTTGTATTTACTGTTCATTGTATATAACTGTGAGTTCATTCAGGGAAAGATAGTTTGTATTCTGCTTTAGTTCTTATAAAATATCACTATAATCTTATTTTAAATGGCTGCGTTTCTGGAAGAGACCATTTTATCCCAAAGAGAATTTCATTTCTGATCATTTCAGATAGATCTTTTATTTTAATTCTCCCTTCCCTTCTTTTAATATGACATCATAATCCTCTTCACATCTAGCTTTTGTGTTTTACTGGTGGTTTTTTTTTTATGGAATATTGCCAGGCTTAGCATTAATGATGGAGATTTCATAATTATATTCTAAATGAGAGTAAAATTCAAATAGGGATCCAAATGGAAAATACGTCTATAAGTATATGAAAATACCTCGTTTTTTAAGCAGTTTTTTTTTTCTTTTTTCAGAAGGAAATGCTGGTTTAGGTAGGTATGTTAGGGGGTGCATTTTACTGTTATACATACCATCTTAAGAAATATTCAGATAAATCCTGCTTGACAGAACTCCAAAGAGGTCAGAGCACTGGATAAAAAATGAGACCAGCTTTGATTTCCTTATGTAAATGTTTTCTCTAGATGTATTTATTATGCCAAATGTAATGGTTCTAATAACCACTCCAGACCCATCTAATTCAATTTAATTCCCTATGATCAAAAAATGCAAAACAACTATTTGAAGGACGGAGATTAGCTCTTTTTCTACTACTAAAGGAAATGAGAAAGGTATTAAAGAGATGGAATCTCAGACAGAGCTTCAATATTGATCTCATCTCCCTTAAGTTTGATCTTATGTAAAGTAAGTATACAGAGTGAGGTTTGGTGTAAAATTTGCTTTTGTAAGGCCTAAAGAAACTGGAACAAGCCATCCGTATTCATCCCCTCTTTAGCAAGCATATTCCTTCCTACCACTTTCAAATGTTTGGATCAATGTAAAGATTTAAGATCGATTTTCTTCCAGATTTCAGATCATTGCCTCATAGCCACATTATCTCACAAGCTGTGGTTTGCATTCTTGCACATTGAGCTGTCATATTTCACATAAATACCTTCTTTACATGGGACAAAATATAAACTGTCTCTTTCTACTTAACCCTGTCTTGAAAAAACAAAAGAAGCTGAGTTTTGGAAAATGAATTTCAAGCCCAGTCCGCTGGAAAATGTCCTTTGGTCATCTATACACCTGCACTTACTGATACTCTCTTTTCTTCCCCTGTCTGGCCCTTAAACCACATTGTGTCCCTTTATGGGACACTTTTCATCCACTCCTTTCACTTGTTGGCTCCGTCTTTGGTGAGCTGATATAGGAGCTTGTGTATTTCCATTTCCTTTGGGAGCAGCATTCTTTAAGCAGAGCAGGAAATTCAGTGTCAGTTAATGAATACTCTTGGTGTGCAGAAACTCTGCTGAGCTCTGGGGGCACAGAGAAGAATGAAATGGGTTCTCCCTCTCTTTAAAATGATTGCCTTTAGTTAGAGGCAATGGGCCTAACAATAACAATAGCTCCCGTGCATTGAGCATTTGTTTCGTGCCACCTTCCCAAACGCAATTAATTTTCATCTTCACAATAGTCCTGTGATTTAGATGCCGTTATTCCCATTTTTCAGATGAGGAAATTTGGGCTCCCAGTTGCCCCGGCCCTCAGTGGGTATGTGTCAAAGCCAACATTTGAATCCTGGTCTGTCTAACATCAACACCTCTTCGCTATATGCTATGCTGGTTGAAAATATAAATAATAGTCTATGACTGAGGCACAGAAAAGATCAACAGAAAAAGAAATTCATCTCCTGGGTCAGAAGGATTAAAGTAGAAGCTGGAAGGCTTTACCCATTCCGGTGTGGCAGTGCCTCCTCTTTTAATGACCTCTCCTTGCAGGCAAAATTCTCCGGAAGAATGCTGTTGACATCCTTCAATGCATCATAAATAATGTCCCAGGTGCTCAACTACCAGACTCAGTCACACTCCTCTGGAAGCTTTGCAAAAGTCTTTGAACTTAACCCCCTCTCAGCCAATGTTTCTTCTCATTCCTTGCTCCCCACTATGAGCAGAGTATCATTTGCTCATATTTCATAGTTGCTTTGTAAGTGCTCTTAAATATTTTTTTTTTGTCTTTTTGTTTTTTCATTTTTTTTTTTTTTTTTGAGACGGAGTCTCTCTCTGTTGCCCAGGCTGGAGTTCAGTGACATGATCTCGGCTCACTGCAACCTCTGCCTCCCAGGTTCAAGTGATTCTCCTACCTCAGCCTCCCGAGTAGCTGGGATTACAGGCACCTGCCACCCTGCCTGGCTAAATTTTGTATTTTTAGAAAAGATGGGGTTTCACCATGTTGGCCGGGCTGGTCTCAAATCCCTGACCTCAAGTAATCCGCCCGCTTCACCCTCCCAAAGTGCTGGGATTACAGGCGTGAGCCACTGTGCCCAGCCAAATATTTCTAAAGCAATGATTAGTTCAAATGAGTGCCACCTGCACAGGTTCAGGATCTGCTGCTTCTGGGTTGTTACTGTCTAACAGTTCTGTGAAGCTTTTGTTTGCTTTTTTGTTTTTTGGTGGGAAAGAAAGGTCACCTAAACTTTAGGTTCCTTTAAGACTGGGCTGTGTTTTATTTGTTTCTGTATCCTTGGCCCCTAGGTCAATAGGGCCCAGAACATGTGTTCATAAAGGTTTGATGGACTAAACCAAATGTGGAGCCAATTGTCCTAAGCTCTGTGACAGGGAAATATAGACCCTCAAATCAATTTAGTCAGCAAAGACTGAAGTGTGGGGATCAATTAAGGTAAGTATAGATATAACTATAACAAAATGCAGAACAAGGTAAAACATCATAACAGGGTACCAAATGCCAGGGAAGTTCAGAGGTTGGAGAAATCTTATTCAGTGATCTGGAAGGGGGTATCAGAGGGCTTTAGGTACCGATCAAACTGATAACAAGATCACAGCTATTATAACTTGGTACCTTGGTACCAGTTTATTGTTTTCAATAGTCACAGTGGGAAGTGCGGCATAGAGAAACTTTTTACTTTATACTTTCCAAGTTTGACTGCATTTTTTAAACAATAAAATTCACTCCTTTTGCAACTAAAACAAAAAGGAAAGGACTTCATGGTGAAGGTGGCTTATGACTGGGTTTCAAAAACTCTGTGGATAGGCTAAGGGGGGGGGAGGATTATTTCAGACTGAGGACCCGGCACAACGGAAAGCACAGAGACAGGCAAGCCTTGAAAAGGTTCAGGGAGCTGGAACCAGAAAGGTGGGCTGGAGTGCTGGATGTGGGCAGGGGCAGCAGCAGGGAAGGCCAAGAGGGAAAGTCAGGCCATGTTGTGTGGGTAAGGATGCTGTCACTGAACTCATTTGGATGGGAGACCCTCTGGGTCTTCTGAGCTGAGCAAGGCACAATCATGGCTGGGCTTGAGAGGAGTCCCCCTGGACACTGCTCAGATTTGGATATGCACTGATGTTGTCCTTCTTCCTTCCTGAGCCTGATGGCTTGTAGCTCCTAAATGCCAAGGACTGATTCTACTCCATGTACCAGCCCATCCAGTGCTACAATCCAAAGGAGTGACTCATGCTGGGTTTTCCAAGAAATACGACGGGAGGAGAAGGGAGATGATAGGCACGTTCATAGCACTCCTCAAATCACCTGTAGGGGTTCCCCTCTCTTGCTGGTCATGGAAATGCAAGGTGGACGTTGAAATTCCCTCGGTTTCAAGTGTCATTCTTTGCTTCAGGAAAATAAAGGTTTCTTAAATATTTGTATTCCTGCCTTCCTCTCCCATTCCTCTCTCTTCCATTTAAATATGTCTGAAATATAAACACATATACACTTACATATTCAGCATGCCCACTTACTCATGCTACGCCCTCCTCTGCTACCCTGCTTCTGTTGGGAGCAATAAGGGCAAAAACTCAATTAATTCCTATGAAATTTCCATCTACTGCTTTAGTCAATAACAGACTTTTCATATGTTAGAGCTCTCAATCAGCCACCTCCTGTGGCTTTAATCATTTTCTAACATTTCAGTTTGCTATCCAGTCTGAATGCCCAACTCCACCTCCCCTTGCTTTGGTTTTTATTATTATTATTTTAACTCTGAAAGGAAAATTCATGACCTATGCCTGGAGCCTAACCTCTTTGTTGATGCCCTTTTACATTTCACAGTATTTCTTTGAGTAATCTGTTTGTTTTGTCCACTAAAAGCTTTTTTGATCGAAGAAAATCTGATAGCAACAGAAGGTCCCCAAGTGGGTATGATTCTATTTCTGGATAAGACTCTGAAGATCTTTGTGATAGTTGATCTCATGTGTCAACTGGCTAGGCCATGGGACCCAGATATTTGGTCAAACATGTCTGCACATTGCTGTGAAGATTTTTTTTAAGATGAGATTAACATTAAAATCAATAGACTTTGAGTAAAGCAGATTGCCCTCTGTAATGTGGGTGGGCCTCATTCAATCAGCTGAAAACCTTCAGAAAAAGACAAACTTCCTCCATGGAAGAGAGAACTATCTAGGCAGTGGCAGGGTGCCTTCTACTCAAACTGCAACACGAACTGTCCCCTGAATCTCCAGCCTGCTCTTCTACCTTGCAGATTTGGGATTTGCCAGCCTCCTAATTATATGAGGCAATTCCTTAAAATCAGTATTTTTTTTTTCTCTCTCTCTGTATATACATATATACACACACACACGTATACACATACACACACGTAAGTGTATATATAAACATATATACACACACAACCTATTGATTCTGTCTCTCTGGAGAACCATGACTAATTGACTAATACAATCTTCATGTCTATATTCTGTTACTCCAGAAAGATTGCAGTTTCTTATTTGATTCAGAAAATGCTTATTAGATATCCACTAAGCCATTAAAACAGCTCTACCTTAAATTGACAGTATCCCTTCCACTTCCTCCATTTCCTGATTGAAAACCTAAATACACGCGGACCCTAGTATCATCTAACTCTCACCTTGTTTCACATCTTTTTCTTTTGCCATCTGCAGAAGAAAGCACAGCTTGGCAGCCACCTCTGATAGATCAGACTTTCACAGCTCTGAGGACCCCTGCCTTCTAGTCAAAACCCTGATGGCTTCTTCAAATCTCTGTCCCATTGGTCCTGTTTAGCAAGGCTTTGCACATCTTCATTTATCTCCTTTGAGCACTCTCCAAGTTCACTATTTGACTTTATTGGGATCTTCACTTTGATCTCAGTGATAAATCTGATGGTATTACACTGTGTCCCTGGGATGAAGTCAAGTGTTGGGTATTGCCAAGACTTCTCATGGAAATGTATTCCTGGGTGTGGGGGGAACATCAACCTTAACTATAGCAGTCATTACCATTTACTGAGTGCTACCTACATGCTAGACCCTGAAATAGATGATTTACACCCATTATCTCATTTTGTCTTGTAGATTAGACAGGACAGACTAATTATCCCCCCAATACTCACACATATGTTTTAAGAAGAAATGGAAACATGGAACCTCTGAGTCTTAGCTGGGCCCATGGCCACTGGGAGTACAAGCTAAATCTACCAGCCCCCTACTCCCTTGCATAGAGGTATGGCCATGTGACTAAGTTCTGGCCAGTAGAACATAAGAGGAAGAGTTAAATAGAACTTCTGAGAAGTATTCTTAGAGGGGGATGATGCATGCTCTGCCTTCCTGCTGGTGGGAGTTTGGACAAAATGTCTAGAGCTTGCTGCCATTTTGAGCACACATTGGAGAAAGATAAAATAGCCAGATAAAAGGAACCTAGATCCCTGATGACTTGTTCAGTCCCCATACTAGTCCAGAACTCCTTGCATCCAGATTATTTTTATCCTGTTTAACGTTTTAAGTCACTATGGGTTTTAGGGTTTCTATTACTCATAGCTGAATCTAATACTAATTGACCATTCCCATTTAAAAGAGGAAGAAAGCAAGGCTCAAAGAGGTTAAGTTACTTCCTTCACATTATGTCAGTAAAAAGTTGTAAGTGGTAGAGCCTGGTTCTCTCTGATTCCAAAGCCAAGGGTATGGCCGCTTCCTTCTATACCATACTTCCTGCTAGTGAGAGCCACCCTCTAAAGTGAACTTGTTGTCTTCTTTCCTTGTTTGACGACTCTTCTAAGCAAGTATAGTTTGGCTGAGTTGTTACTTCCTGGAAAAAGGTTTTGAGGCCCTTTCACTGTCTCGAAAGATGTCCCAACCAATGGGACATCTGTGACCATTCAGGGACCTGGATACACTTATTCCCTAGCCACCCAATGCCAATACGTTTGCTAAGTAGCTCCTTCTTAAACTGCAGAGTAGAGTGGGTGTCTTGCACACCTTGTCAGACCACTAAGCCTGCCTGTCCAAACAAACGTACGCTGCTGTGACTGTATTCCTCTGGCGTGTTGGTACATATGCTTCTCCCACTGGCACTTGGGGCCCCAGCATGTCTGAGAAATTGAATGGCAGCAAGTTTTTCTGCCAAGACCAAAGCAAATATCCCTGGGGAAAAAAAAAAAAAAACAAAAAAACCAAGAGCCTCATTGCAAAGCGTCCTGGCTTCTGTGTGGATCTTCCACTAGGGAATTCCAAAAACTTTCTTCAGATGCAGAGACCCTAAAGGTCCTTCAAATGCTGAACATCAGTCTGTGCCACAGTCAAAATTACAATCCCAGCAGAAAAATGTGCCTGCTTTTCACTTGTGTTGAATTACAGGGGTCCCATACACTGGCTTTGATCTAGTTTACTATGTGATCTTGAAGAGAGACATCATGCTGTGTTGAAAGAGCACAGGGTTGAGATTCTGAAAGCCTGGCTACTGGCTACTACACTGACACTGTGTAGTTCAGTCCCGGGCAAGTCACTTAACCTCTCTGAGCCTCTCAGCTGTGAGTATTCATTCATTCACCCTGCCCCCACCCCCATCCATTCATCCATCTATCCATCCAATTCAATATTTATTAAAGGTGCATTTTTTCAGGAGTGGGGCACACAAAAATGAACAAGATATGGCTTCCCCACTGAAAGAGTTCCCCTTCTACCTGATAGGTGGTACCAAATGCAAAATTGTTAATAGATGTGATGGTACTTGAGAAAGCAGAAGCTTGTACATACAGTCAAAGAGTTATTTTTAAGTCACAACTTTGGAAACCTCAATTTCTGCTTCCCTTAGGTGGGACCTCCTAATTGTGCACCAGGGAGTCAATAGAGAAATAGGCATAGAATTCATGAACTGGCTACAGAGGTCCCTAGCAATTTCTGCATCATAGGTGGGGCATTTAATAGTGAATGTGACCCATCCTAGGAAAGCTGTGTACTGAGAAGCACCTTGAAACTCTCTGTCTTCAGAGACCCTACCCAAGCTCAGTATTTAATGGGAGCCACAGGCCACAGAATCCTTATCCTTATGATTGGAAGATGCCTTGGTCAGCCATGAAAGAAATTTCAGTATTTTATTGAAAGCATTTTGCAGTGGGAAATCCTTTCTCTCTCTCTCTCTCTTTTTTTTTTTTTTTTTTTTGCCAGTGCCAGCATAATTTAACTATGATTTAATAGCTTCTTTCATTTACTTATTAAATTATGCCTCTCCATCACCTTCCCTTTGGGTTTTCCTGCCTTTTGGTCCTACAACCTCCCATTATTTATTAATGCTCCATAATACATGATCGAGGTAGGCAGAAAGCAGTCATTTCACAGTGATTTAGGAGATTCCTGGCAGTGAAACAACAGGAACAGGAACATAAGCTCTGAGAGTCTCCCCTGTACTTGCCTTTTTGGAACAGAGTCAGGTAGTTCTTAGCCATATGAGTCCTCCCCTCCCCTTCCCATCCCACCCTCCTGGCCATTTTCCTGCCCTGAGCAAATTCAAAATACTTGGCTCAAAATGACTGGTGAGTCACAGCTCATGTTTTTTTCCAAGTTCCAACTGCTAGGATGAGTCTACTCCTCAAAGTTGTGCTTAATCTAAAGAGACACCAAGAGGTAATTTGGCTTTCCCTCCCAGGCAGGAGCCTTGTGTGAGATTAGATTTCAGATATTTAATAGTTTGAATCTTGAGGGAATCAGTTGCTGAAAGGAAGCCTGAAACAAACTAGGGAGATATTCCTTGCTGTCCTTTTCTTGGGAGAGCTTGGCGTGTTTTGACTCATGGAATGACTTTTATAGGGATGGAGTTAGGATGAGTAGTTCTAGAGTACAGATGGGAAAATAGACATGTTTTGTGACTTACTAAAAAGTATAGATTGGGCCACATCTGCAACTTCATCACAGTTCTGTTTCTCCTAGGCATCAGTGAGGGGCACATTCATTTGCTGCCCCATCTAGGTTTCCTTAACCTTATCCCTTCACTTGTGCTTTGGACTAGACTAGCACCTATTCAGTGACTCAGTGGATGAAGTAGGGAGGCTCTACAGATGTCGGGGCAGAGGGACACCTGGAGAAGTGCAGTGACCAACCCAATATTGTACAGTTGAAAAGTGGCAGAGCCAGAATTAGAGCTAAGCTTCCTTTTTGACTGTAAACTTTTACTGAGTAGGTCATTATTTTTATATATTTAAAGATATTTTTTATATATTTAAAGATATATTTTATATATTTTTATATCTTTTAAAGATAATGTATATTCAAGCCCTTAGCAGAGTGTCTGGCATTTAATGCATGCTTGCCTTCCTTTTACTACAGAACCACCAAAACCGATACAGTGCTTAATAGGAAGGGTAGTGGTGTATATGGCCAGATCCCTGGAATGATACTTGGACCTCATCCTGGTTATCCCCTTACTCATAGGGGAAACTTGGATGGGCTGCTTTGCTTCTCTGAGTCTCAGTCTTCTTATCTGTAAAATCAGAAGATTGAGTTAGATGGCCTCTGAGATATTTTCTTCCTGTAACTTTGTTCCTGAGACTGCTTTAGTCGAGGTTGGGAGTAACTTAGAGCACAGGGCAGGACTCTAGAGTCTGGGGAATGAGTTGCCCAAGTGGAGTAAGGGAGTCATGACAAAGACAAAGTGCTTGGTGGTCTATGATTGTTATATTGAGTGATGGCCAAATCAAACAGGAGAGTTTCTTATGCTTCTTGGGCAGTATAGCCTCTTACTCCTAGACAGCATCTGGCAGATACAGCATCGTGTCCCCACTGGTTCCCTTTCCAGCTTTTGGAGGAGCATGACTGCGCTAAAGGCTGGGCATGCTTGTCATTCCTCCTTCATCCCTGACTACACTCACCTGCTTCATCCCTTCAGATGGTAGCAAGGGCTTTGGAGCCTACGCATTGCCCCCTGGAGACATGTCCTGATGTTCCCTAGGGGCCTGGGCAGCCATTCTCCATCTGGTCATCTAGGCTTAAAGTCCAAGCACAGGAGAGAAAATCCGAGACAAAGCAACAGCTGGAATAGAGAGTCTGGTCTCTCTGTTTCTCTATGACATTACTTCCTACCCCCAGCTGTGCCTTGCAGAGGGTAGCAAATGGAGTAAGTCAGTCCAGAGGCTGGAGCTTTGGGTATCTCTTGTTCACCCACAGTGCTATCTTCTGCAGCAAGCCTGACTTTGTGATGACCTTTGCAATTTCTCCATCTGCATTTCTGCAGTGCCCTGGGTTTGCAATGACATGCTCCATTCCTCCAGAAGTTTTCATTCCTGTGGCACCAAGGCTGGGGAACATCAGAGGGCCAGGCTGTTCTGTAACTAATGTAAATGTGTAATCTGCCTAAGCCTTGACTAATGCATTCCTTGCATTATTAAACACAGATTAAATATATATGGATATTTAAATGTAATGTGTTATTTTCCTAAATCTAGCAATGCTCGATGTTCTTTTGACTTATGCCTTTTCATTGCTCATTATTATCTCAGGGATCATGAATTACAGGCAGAAAGGAGCCGGAGCTTCCTCAGCACCAGACTTTGCTATCCCATTACATTTGCCCAAGAGATGCAGCAGTAGTTCTCCCGCCCGGAAAATTACTGCTGGGGTTCTTCACAGGGGAATGTATTTTTTTTCCCTTCCTAGACAGAGCTTATTTCTCACCAATGATTCAAAGGCTAAGCCAGCCAGAGCCTGGCAGACTTTTCAGTTTGTTTCTATTCTACATGAAGGCTTACGTCTGCGGCAAGTTACTGAATAAGAAATTCAGACAGAGTCTGTGCCTTCTTGCTGGTGGTACATTCACCCACTCTCCATCAGCTGTACAGACAGTCACTTGTCCTCTACAGGTGCTTGGAGAGCCCCAGTGAATTCTGACTGATTTCCTTTTCAATCGTGCAGTTAATTGGCAACATTTCTGCCCAATACCCCAGCCCAATGGCAGGGAAACCAAAACTATCCGTGACAATGGTATGTTTGAAGCAAAGACAATCTAAAGCACTTCACATTTGCATGCCTCAGTTTCCCTTTCTCTAAGAGGCAGAGTGGAGGATTGATTCTGATTCTCTCCAAAGTTTTTGTATGCTTTCCCATGGTTCTTTGTGCTTCTGAGGAACCAGAAGGGGCAATACGGTCAGATACCGTTCACTTAGCATCATTTGCCCTGCTACCATTAAAATACGTTCCTCCTTGAGTCTTGGTTAAAGATTTTTCATCCATGTCAATCAGTCAATTGATCAGGAGGTGCTGCCTTTGTATCCTGTCTTTATGTGTATCAATATACTAGAATTTAAGCCACTGGTGTTCAGGAGCCAGCTCATACCACCTAGGAAGAGCTGACTATACACATATCTTCCCATCTCCTCTCTCAGTGATATCTTCTTGGTATCTAAAAATCAACCATTGTGGGAATATTTACACCATGGAAATTGGCCAAAGCTAGAAAGCAGAACTTTTTTCGCTTGAAAAACTGATCATTAAAATTCACCAGCACATCACTGCCATAAGCTCCCTGCAGGCACTGATCAGTTCCTATAGCTCTCTTTCTGTATTATGAAACACATATTGGGGTGTATGAAAAGCTTTTGTAGATGAATACAGAAGACACGTCAAGTCACAGATCTCTCCCAGTTCAACTGTAAATAAGTTATAATCTCCATTAAGTGCCACAGTCTTTCAAACTTACCTCTTTTCTATAATATTATACTTTTTTTTTTTTTTTTTTTTTTTTTTTTTTTTGGTGAGACGGAGTGTCGCTCTGTCACCAGGCTGGAGTGAAGTAGTGTGATCTCTGCTCACTGCAACCTCCGACTCCCTGGTTCAAGCGATTCTCCTGCCTCAGCCTCCTGGATGGCTGGGATTACAGGCACATGCCACTAGCCTGGCCAAATTTTGTATTTTTGGTAGAGATGGGGTTTCACCATGTTGGCCAGGATGGTCTCCATCTCCTGACCTGTGATACACCTCGACCTCCCAAAGTGCTGGGATTACAGTCATGAGCCACCGTGCCTGGCCTATAGCATTATACTCTTGATGTTATTTTTTTCATACTGTGGGGACATGCTTGACCTTACCATCATCCATCCCTCCGTGAGTAGATTCTCCCTCTCTAGGTATGTTCATCAGAACTTGCTGAATTAGGAATCAAAGGAGTTAAGACAGGAAACTCGTTTTCCATCTTCCCCTGGACCCAGGACAATTATTGATAATCTCCTTCTTCCAACAGGAGAGCAAGGTGACCTAAGGCTTGTACGGGAGGGAAGAAAGGAGCAGATGTTGGGATTTTGGATGAGGAAGAGCAATGCTTGGCTGGACTGACTCGAGCAGGCAGCCCGCTTGTCAGCTGGACTCATGAAAACTCCCCAAAAGGAAGGGAAACAACCACGTTCAATGGTCACAATGCACAACATTTACTGTGTCTGTCGTACAATCAGCAGCATGTGGAATCTCATATATCTTAGGCCTCCTGACTTGGACATTACTCATAATAGCTTGATTTTGGTTGTCTTCTGTAAATGCCTAGTATGGAGCTTGAAGTATTATAGGCCTTCAATAAGCACTTACTGAATTAGTGAATAGTTTTATTTGCCATCTACCGGTCTCAGGGTTTGGAAAATATGTGCAGGTTGTGGTTGGAGAGTGGGGAAGGTGTCGAGGGGGCTTGTTCTTTTCCTGAACCCTGCTTTATTCTTTACGCTGTAGTCAAAGTGGTTATCAGGCCCCTCAAAGGAAAGGAGGTAATTCTTAAGATGTGAAGGTGCAGGCACAGAAGAAAAATTAAGGAAGGAGGGCCACCAGGCCTTTGTGTACTACCAGTTCTCACTTTAAGGAGCCTTTCAACAAAATGTCTCTGCAGCTCAGGTAAGCAGGGAGTTAAGGTCTGAGGAGAGTGGAATTTTCCTTGTGGTCGTACAGACTTGTTTTAACCACAGGAATGAACACAAGATTCAACTTGTCCCCTCAGCTATTGTCTGGAACTCCTTTCCCTCCAGCCATCGGCAGCTGAGGTTTTAATGTGACATTTTTCTAAGTATTAGGATTGCTCTCTGGCCTTCTCTTCATAGCTTTTTTGCTTCCCTCCTCCCAGGCTCTCACCTCCCTATCCTTCAAATGCTTTCCAATAAGCAAGTGCTCTCCTCCTGTCTCCCAGGCAGGGGAAGACATACGGGTTTATTTATTCTTTTAAAAAATATGTGTCTCCTCTCCTTCCTGAACCTTCATCCTGCAACTCCTCCTTGAAACCACAAAGTATTACCCTTATCCATTCCCAAATCCCAAAGCCCGGTGCAAAGATATCTGAAGGACGTTAAGCTAACTTCATACACTGTTGAAGCCATCCTAGCAAGGGTTTCAACAGCCTTATCAACACAACCAAAAATATGGGCATATTTTCTCTCAATTAGTCATTGGGCCCAAGCATAAAAGACCTTTTGAGCCTTAGTCAGAGGTCTTACTTTGTGAATTTTTGCTTTAGATTTTCTAGTATCTGTGTGGTTTTCTCTAAGGTCTCTAACCAATCCCAGCCCATCTTCATCCATTTATCTTTAATGTAGAGGAGCTCAGAAAAAGTTACCCCCAAATTGATTGACAAATTGGGGTGGGAGGAGGTGATGGATTATTTTACGGATCCTCTCCCTTGATTGTCTTGATGTTCCCGCTGCATCTTTGTCACGTTGCTGCCTGGTTTCTGAGTTCTCTCTGTGTCCGAGGATAACAAATGGCGGTAGAAAGTCAGCATGCCTTGGAAACTCAAGCAACCCGAAGGCTCAGTGCTCACTTCTCCCTGCCAATATTGCAATGGAAAAGCCTTCCTGCAGACAATTTTTAAAATTTTCTTTTAAAGCAGCATTAGAGAGATTGAAACAGATTTCTTTCCAAGGCGTTACCCTTTGATGAGGTACAAAAAAGGTTAAACAAAAAGCCAAACTTTGGTTTCAAATGTAAGACACCTTTATTCTAATTATAATCATAATGATCTAATGTGTTTGGGATTTAATTATTTGGAATTAGAATAAAAAAAGACATCCTGTAATTACTATTCAACTTATCTTGAGGCATAAATCTAATAATTAAACACTTTCAGATTGTATTCAGTGAGTAATTAAAACAGAAAAAAAAATACTGTGGATTCCTTTCCACCTCGGTAAGGAAGTTTCTAAAATTATCAGTGGATTTCAGTGGAAATATCTAGAAATTATTGTGTATAAAATATAATTATTAACAAAATTATAATTTCAGTTATTTACAGTCTTTTCCCTTGGCAGTCAGGATGTTTGAGCAGGTGAGAATTGACAGAGTTAGGAGTTGGATCTGAATGAAAAATATTTCCTTCCTGAAAGATAGCTCCCTGAACTCAAGTTTAATTTTCATTGTCAGCAAGGAAAGAGAAGTAGGTACTGTGCAATTTTTATGAGAACTGAGTTCTGTTCTCTGATCAGTTTTTGGCAAAAAATAGCAGCCCATATGCTTTCCCCTTTTGGAAGTGGAACATGGGAGTGAGGTTTGGCAGGAGCAGATGCTGTAGCATTCAAGGGAAAGGTCTTGGGAGACAGCGCGCTACAGGGAATTTAGCTTTGTTCGCGGGACTAGGCCCCAAATGTTAACAAACCTGATTCATCAGCTTCGGGTGGGGAAGGGGAGGAGCTGGCCGGTGTGGGGACAGTGTATGCTCAAGTGGCATATTCTCTTGGAGCTGAGGTGTACCCCTGCTGCTTCTTCCTCACCCCCATAGGGAACAGAAGTCAGAGGATTGGCATTGTTAGGCAGGCAGATCAGAAAGAGGAAAGGAATGAGGGCTTGGGCCAGTCTCATTCATCAGCTGCATGACTTATCTAACCGAGTTTGAGTGGGCCAAGTTGTTTCTCCCCAGGTATGCAAACCCCTTTGACATTCTATCACCATTAAGCCCCGCTGTAAAATGCCGCTTCCCTGGCGATAAGCAGTCCATTCAATTAAAAAAACACCACAGATGAATGCTACCTGAGAAGTCAGATTCACAGACAGAAATTTAGACTAGGTCCATGGTGAGGAGGGAGTTATCAATGGAGGTGGGAGAGTGCCTATCAATAACAGCAATAATAGTAATAGCAAAAGCTCCTAGGCACTTTACTCATACCTTCCTCATTTAACCTTTATACTGATCCTGTGAGTGTTATCTCTGTTCTGAAGAAGAGGTAGCGAAGACCCAGGAGGTTGAGCACTTAGTCCAAAGGCACAAGTGCTGTTAAGGCAGAGGCCAGATTTGCTACTCACCACTGCAGTACATAGCAGGATTCTCATATAGGGTATTTCTGGGATCACACGTAGGGCTTTAAAAAATAAAGATTTTGGCCAGGTACAGTGGCTCATGCCTGTAATCCCAATACTTTGGGAGGGCGAGGTGGGTGGATCACCCGAGGAGTTCAAGACCAGCCTGACCACATGGTGAAACCCCGTCTTTACTAAACATGCACACACAAACACACACACACACAAAATTAGCCAGGCATGGTGTTGGGCGCCTGTAATCCCAGCTACTTGGGAGGCTGAGGCAGGAGAATCGCTTGAACCCAGGAGGGGGAGGTTGCAATGAGCTGAGATCACACCACTGCACTCCAGCCTAGGCAACAGAGCCAGACTCTGTCTCAAAATAATTAAATAAATAAATACAAACAAAGATTTTGCATCTTATCCCAAAGATACTGGGGACTTATTAAAGGCAGTGCGACAAAGAAGTTAGAATTTGATTTTTGGAGCCACACAACCTGGATTGGTTTATTACCTGTTAAACCTTAACTAATCATTAAACCTCCCTGAATCTGAATTCTCATCTGTGGAATGGGTATAATTAATGCACTGGCATCATGTGGTTATGGGAAAGAGATAATATACATAAAATAATTTGGGTGATGCCTGGCACCCAGTACATGCTCAATAAATTCAAACTATGAATAATTACTTTATGTTAGTATTGTGTTATACCTTGAAGAATAATGGTAATGTAAATAAGTAAAGTGAATCTCATAGAATGAAGGAAAAATAGCAGATGAAGGAAAAATATCACAAGCAGATAGGGATGTGATATTGCGTTATCCTGGTCTTGCTTCCCTTTCTTGCTCCCTAAACTGTAGAAATTACTTAAGATTCTGTCACTGGTCTTCTTTTATATTTTGGATGTCTCATCCATCCACATAATTCCCACTGACTAATTTATGTGAATAAACTCCAAAGTTTTATCTTGTGAGCCAACCATTTTCCTAACCTCTACTGCTTCTAATTCCCACTGGATTGTTTCTTCTCCTGGGATCTCCATCCCAGCATGTCAAACAGTGGTTCTCTAAGGGTTTATTTATTTTTCTTTAATGCCCCCACCATACCACCATACTCCAAGTTCTCTTTAATATCTCCATCCATTTCCTCACATCCAGTCAAGTTGTAATTTGGGTAATTTGTTGTAATTTTATTGGCTCCAGAATTAAGTCTGGTTTTGTTTTGTTTTGTTTCGTTTTTTCAATATGGATGATTGTATTTCCTTCTTATCTGGTTAGTGAATACCTCTAAACTTTATTCAATCACTAAGTTGATCTTTCTCAAAATAATTCTAATGATAGCAGTTTATGCTTAGAGATCTTTAGTTTCTGAAGCTTTAAAATTTAAAAACAAAATTCTATTTTGTTAACAGTTCTGCTGAAACCTATTTCCTTTTCTCTGGACACAGTCTGATTTTTCCTTCTTTACTTTTGGCTTACAGAGTTCCCTCAATCAATCCTGTCCTTCCCACAAGCTTTACCTGGTAGACTTTGCCCCTTAAGAGGCTTAACGCTCCCGCTTCCATTAACTTTTCCTGATCACTCCAGCTTGACAAGACCTCTTTTTTCTCTGTACTGCTGAAGCATTTTGTGTCTCTTTTCTGATAGTGTTACTGTTTTGTGCTATGGTTTTAACCAGTTACTATAAGCACATGGAAGCCAGAGACCTTCTCTTACTCATCTCATCCATTATCTCAATTAATTCACAAAGCAACACCCTTCTGTAAGGTAGTGTCTTTTCATCTTCTAGATGTAGAAGCTGAAGCTCAAAGCTGTTAAGTCAATATCCCCCAAATTCTAATTGTACCAAGGATTAGGTGGAATAATCAGTTTAAACCGAAGTTCATTTGGTTCCAAAGCCACTAAACAATACTGGTATAAGTGGGCTTGAGAGGAGGAAGATGAAGAGATGGAAAGGTTGGAGGAATGTTGAGTAAGGCTTTAAGTTAGAGGCAGATGTTGGGTTGGAGCTTGAAAATTATGATCTCATGGAGTGGGTGCATAGGAAGGCATGCTGGGCAGAGGGAACGGCATAAACAAAGGTGTGGAAGCAGGCCTTCGATAACTACCTGTTGGGAAAATGAACTAAAAAGCAGGTCCACTCTCCTACTTAATGAGGGATGTCCTTGGTAATGGGGCTTTGTCCCCAGTGGATTCTTTACTCCCACATTTGCAGACCTAGGCGGGGAGGAAGTTAATTCTGTATGCAATTCTTCTATTCAATGGAAAGTTCTGGGACTCAGACTTTCAGGAAAATAGAAGTACTTTCATTTCTAAATCTAGGTTTTTGCAGTGCAGCAAAACCTGTTTGGTAAGCAGGGTCCCCTCCATGCCAGCCTGGCTTTCCTTCAGCAGCCCAGACTCAGCAGAAAACACATGCTGAATGAGTCCACAGCTACCCCTCCAGGTGGGACAAGAACAAAGAAATGTCTCCCCCCGAGCAGTGGGCAGTAGTCCACAGGTCATTTGCAGTTACTTCTTTAAGTTCTACTTTCCTAAACCCTTCACCTCCCTGATCCCTATTGGCCTTAGCCTAGAGCGGCACAGCCAGAGCCAAGAACTCCATGGGCCTGGACCTCATCTCATAGAATCTCTGCCCACACCTCAGTGATCCAAAGAGCTGGGGAAATAAACGACATGGAATATTTAAATAAACTGTTCCACCATGAAAAGCACAAGCTGGGTCATATTTATCACAATTGAATAGAAAGAGGTGGTAGGTCCTTTCTGTCTGAAGGTTCCTTACTCTGTTTAAAAAGCACAATGAATTAGGACCTCGTTCATAACCCCAATTAAAGACACCGCTGCTAAGGCTTTGCACATAACCACACGATATACTTGTTATTTAGAACCTGTTGTCAACCTCACAGGGAGTTGCATCTTCATGTTTCAAGTGGCTGCTTTCATGGAATCCTTGTAGCAAATGGACCAACATATATTTTGGGCAAAACAATCAAGATGGATGACTAACCCCAGCAGAGATTACAATATTAGAGTGAGTGAGGCTCATGATACCGTGATGCCATGATACTAAGCACGAAACTCAAGGCAGACACTTTAAATAAAAAGATTGACAGACTTAACTAAAAGAAAAATAGAAACCCTGTGCAATAAAAACTAAATAAAAAATTTAAAAATGCCAAAGTGAGAAAATTGTTTGCAGAAAGTATGACGGAGGGTTAACATACAGATTTATTAAAAATGAAGAAAAATATAAGCACTTTAATATAGAGAGGACATAAAGTGGTAAGTAACAAAAGAACTATAAGTAGAAAATAAATATATGAGAAATGCCCAACCTTACTGTCTATCAAAGAAATACAAATTAAAACAAAGATGGAATTTCAATTATCTATCAGTTTGGTAAAGTACTGAACGTCTGATTCTGTCCAGGGTTTTGAGCTCCTGGGGTAGTAGTCCCCAGCTCTGAAGAAGAGTCTGTGAATTGGCTCAAGCTTTCTGCAGGGAACTTTGGCCATTGATATTGAAAGCCTTAAAAGGAGCCACAGCTACTGGCACAGCAAGTACGTTTCTGGAAACTCACTTTCAGAAAATATCAGACAAATGTCCAAATATGCATAAGCAGGGTTGTTGATAACAGCATTATTTGAGTGTACAGGAAACTGTAAACCTACATGTTCAAAAATTATAGTACAATATCATAGTAGAACATTGTACAGTCATTAAAATGCTGATATATAGGGTTATATCTATTGATGTGGAAGGATGAACATATATTATGAAGTGAGAATATTTAGTCGGGTTTTCTTTTTTAACAAACAAAGTGGAGCTATTTTGAAGGTGGTTATTTTCTGTAGTCTGTAATTTTAAACTTTTCACTAATTTTTCTATAGTGAACATGGATTATTTGTTTTAAAAAACAAATGACATATGTAGTAGGCAGACTAACGGCCCCTTCTCCAAAGTGTCCTCACCTTAATTCCTAAAACCTGTGAATATGTGAGGTGGTATGGCAAAAGGAGCTTTGAAAATGTAGTTAAGTTAAAGAGCCTGAGATGGAGAGATGATTCTGGTTTATCTGGGTGGGCCCAGTGTAATCACAGTGGTCCTTATAAGAAGGAGTTAGAAGGGTCAGAGTCATAGAGATTTACACTGCTAGATGTTACACTGCTAATTTTGAAGATGGAGGGAGAGGCCATCAGCCTAGGAATGCAGGGAGCTTTAAGCAGCTAAAAATAGCTAAGAAGCAAATTCTCCCCTAGAGCCTCCAGAATGCAACACAGCCCTGCCGACACCTTGATTTTAGCCCAGTGAGATATCTTCTTCTTTTTTTAAAATACTTTATGTTCTAGGGTACATGGGCAGAATGTGCAGGTTTGTTACATAGGTATAAAAATGCCATGGTGGTTTCCTGCACCCATCAACCCATCATCTACATTACATATTTCTCCTAATGCTATCCCTCCCCTAGCCCCCGACACCTGGGCAGGCGTGGGTGTGTGATGTTCCCCTCCCTGTGTCTGTGTGTTCTTATTGTTCAACAACCACTTATGAGTGAGAACATGCGGTGTTTGGTTTTCTGTTCTTGTGTTAGTTTGCTGAGAATGATGGTTTCCAGCTTCATCTATGTCCCTGCAAAGGACATGAACTCATCCTTTTTATGGCTGTATTGCATTCCATGGTAAAAAGGGAATCCTCCCTAACTCATTTTATGAGGCCAGCATCATCCTCATACCAAAACCTGGCAAAGACACAACAAAAAAAGAAAATTTTAGGCCAATATCCCTGAGGAACATAGACGTGAAAATCCTCAATAAAATACTGGCAAACCAAATCCAGCAGCACATCAAAAACTTATCCACCACGATCAAGTTGGCTTCATCCCTGGGATACAAGGCTGGCTCAACATACACAAATCAATAAATGTAATCCATCACATAAACAGAGCCAATGACAAAAACCACATGATTATATCAATAGATGCAGAAAAGGCCTTCGAGAAAATTCAACAGCCTTTCATGCTAAAAACTCTCAATAAATTAGGTATTGATGGGATGTATCTCAAAGTAATAAGAGCTATTTATGACAAACCCACAGCCAATATCATACTGAATAGGCAAAAACTGGAAGCATTCCCTTAACCGGTACAAGACAAGGATGCCCTCTCTCACCACTCCCAGTGAGACCTCTGACCTAAGAACTGTAAGGGAATAAATTTGTATGAGTAAATTTGTGGCAATTTATTACAGCAGCAGTAGAAAATGAGCACGTTTCTCAGGCCTGTAAAATCACTGCCCTCTATCGGGCTCTGGTGGGTGGAGGAGGAGTAGGACATGGAAGAGCTTTTGGTTTAGGGACAATCTTTCTTAGGCCATAGTTAAAGTTGGGGAATGTACATAATCAGCAGTAGACTAAGAGATCCTCCTTATGAAGAATCACTACTCCTTAAAGTTGGCTTCAAGAATATTTTTAGTTGTTTAATTGTTTCCTTCTCTTTAAACGTGGGAATGCTAGGGATCTGTGCTTACTTTGTGCATTCCTATATCCCTAGCACTTAGCACCAAGCCCAGGAGCTACTCAGCCCACAGTCACTTGCTTTTGAATAGAAGGATCAAATTCCAAGAGCTACAATCTACTCTCTGAAGCTGACCTTCCACCTGATGCAGAAACTCGGGCTAAGTTTCTAATTTTCTTCTCTTCCTTTTGTGCAGATGGTGTAGAGTTTAAAGCAATTGTGTTCTTTCCTTCACACTCAGATGGTTTTTCCTTCTAGATTTCAGATGCCTAGAATTGAGGTTTCAGCACTTGGACACCCACTCACCCACATTTAAAATCACAAAGAACTATGGCTCTGAAGTGATAGTTTAATACTTGGTCTGTGGAGATAATACACACAAGTCTCCGTAGGATCCTGTTTTCAAAAATTTCAAGAGTGCCATTGGCTGGTGTCTACAAAGAAGAGTTGCAGGATCTCAGAGCAGAACTGAGCCCTGACTCAAGTGTAAGAAAGAGGTTGTCCATTGTCTTCTAGGCTCAAGCGTCCCTAGAGTCCTTCGACTACCTCCTTTCACAAAAGTCTGGGATCCTTGGAGGCATTTCGAGAGGATAGAGTGGGGCTGGTTGTTTCAGTGTCTCTCCAAATAATGTTGTCAGTTCCCTGTGGAATCCGCCAAGGCCCAAGGCCGTGTGGGGCTCCCAGTGATGTCAGAAAGGAGTCAAATGCCTACTCCCAAACACAGCATCACTCACTCATCTTGGTTTAAATCTTAAAGGGATAGGAGAAGAAAGAACTTTCTTGCAGATGTGCTTCTTTACCACTGAAAGGAAGCAGCCTTCCTCAGAAAGTGACAACTTCCTTGTTGAAGAAGTAGAACTGAGGCAGGGTCTGAAAGAGGCTTGGGAAGAAGACTCTGGCTCTGGAGGGAGCTGGATTCTGTTCTCTCCCAACTCTGAATCACATGACCCCATAATCCTTAGATATAAGCTGGGTCAAGCAGGCTTGCAGTAAACTGTGATCACAAATAGTTAATGGGGGAAATGGTCTCGGCCAGTGCAGTTGAAGATAAAATTAAAGAGCTTGAAGAACACATAATGGGAGGGAGGAAAAGAAAGACTAGTTGGTAGAGTAAAACCCTGCCCTAAATCTACAGAAATCTTAAATCCACGAAGGTGCAGGATTATAAAACCCATCCATAAGTAGCAAGGTGATCAACATAGATTTCCTTCAGCTGTGTGAGAGAGCAGGCGGCTAGCTACGCCCGCTGTAGCTTCTTCCAGCATGAATTTGCGGGTTCTTTTTCTTCTCCAGTTTATCCTCATTTAAATGAAGCTGGTTATGTTTGCACCTCCTGGTTTTGCCTCTGTGCTCCTACACCAAGGAGTTGCCCGTCCCTGCTAAGCAGAGGCACAATCCAGGCGGGAGAAGCAGGGGATTAACATTTGCATGTTGTGTCTCTTTTCCAAGAGCTGTGCAAGGGGTTTCAGCATTTATGGTCTGATGTAATTAAAAGTCATTCTCCACACCCTCTTCTCTTCATCCCCAGGAGGGATTCAGGGAAGGAAGGGCATGAAACTTGTCATTGGCTCCTTGTCTGTCAGCAGCTCACAGAGCTGTGGGAGGTCAGGGGCCTTTTCTGGGAATTGCATTAGGCAGCACACCTGACCAGGAGTTTCTTGTTTTTGTTATTTTAAAATAAAATCTTGGGGCCGGGCACGGTGGCTCACACCTGTAATCCCAGCACTTTCAGAGGGTGAGGCAGGCAGATCACTTGAGGTCAGGAGTTGGAGAACAGCCTGATCAACATGGCGAAACCCCATCTTTACTAAAAATACAAAAGTTAGCCGGGTGTGGTGGTGGTGCATGCCTGTAATCCCAGCTACTCAGGAAGCTGAAGCAGGAGAATCGCTTGAATCTGGGAGGCGGAGCTTGGAGTGAGCCGAGACTGTGCCACTGCACTCCAGCCTGGGCGACAGAGCGAGACTCCATCTCAAAAAAATAAAAATAAAATAAAATAAAAAACAAAATCTTGGTACTAAGGTGTGATAGATCCTGGCCACAGTTTGCCTGTGACTCTTCTACATAAATTCAGCAGCCCAAGGCTGCTACTTTACATGGACATAACTAAAGACTAGTGCTTGTGGTGGACTGATCCCCAGAGGCAACCAGACGCAAATATCTCCAATGTTTTCTCTTCTATGGCCTTCCTCTGCTTTCCTGTCTACCTACTGTAGCGGCCAGTAAAGGCACCAAGCTTAGGGCCGAGGAGCTTTTCGAATATTTTTCTTAGGAAAATATTAAAAAGCCCTCCTCCCCACAACAACAACAACAAAAACCCCTCACATTGGATCCATAATTCAAAAAGAAAACCAATGTTTAACTACTGTCTACAAAACATGCCAACTAACTCAAAAGCAACTCAACTCTTAGCTACATGTACATTTATTTAGTGTGGGATGTGGGTGCATTTTAGTGTCTTTGAAGTAATGCAGGATGCGACCTCTAAAATAAGCTTGCCTGAGGCCCAGGAAAGCTTTGCAACGTTCTTCTATGTGGCTTCTGGGAAGGCTCCAGCCCCTACAGAAGTAGCTAGGCCTTCAGCGGTTTCTCCTGCACCTGCTTCTGAACACTAGGTGGCAGCACGGAACTTCCTAAGCCTTCTCCAGAGGCTGAGTACAAACCTGAGCAATTCCACCTTAAGAAGGGCCATGCACAGAACCATGCAAAAAGTGCACTAATTCTTGGACGTGGCTAATCGCTATAATTCACCCGATTGCAGATACAAGTGACAGCTGCAATAGGGGTGATGTTCTCTCATTCGCTGTGTCACCGGGATGCTATTTGGAATCTTCCCGAGATTAGAAAAAGGATTACAATTGCCCCCAGGGCCTTGTCGTGTAATTTTTATCAGTCTTGATCTGTGAGTTCCCCTAGGCAGCGCGTGTGCCTGTATGTGTGTGTGTGTGTGCGCTCGTGCGCGCGTGCTCACACGTGTGTGAATAGGTCCTTGGTGAGATATGACGCTCTTGTGGACCACACAGAAGTTGTTTCAGAGGATGAATTTCCAGATTCATCCTCAACTCCAAGACTCTTGCCTTCTCACTTGTTCATTCCTTCAGATTCAGTGCTGCAGCGCCAGCTTCATAGCCATACAATTTGTGCAGTTGTACATTGCCTGGTGTTCAGCAGGTCCCTATCTTCGATTTCATATTCTGCTGTCACTGTCTTGAAATTCTTAATACTTCTTGAACAAGGAGTCCTTCATATTTACTTTGTACCGAGCTCTATATATGTTATATAGCTGGTTCTACCGTGGAAAATTATGGCCAGAGGTAAATTTCTCTCTAAGATGTGACTCTGTTCTTTCTCAGCATCATCTCAATGACGGGCTTGTCTTAGATTTGGGAATGGGAAAAACGTGGGCTTTTGGTCAGACGTACTTGGATGCAGGTTGGGAGCCTGCTACTTACTGCCTATGTGACCTAGAGCACATTTGTTAACCTCTGCAAGACCGCCTCATCCTTTAGAAGAATACAATCATCCTTTCCTCATAAGATGTGGTGAGTACAAAGTGCTAGGATCCATGCAAAATGCCTAGCAATAGTAGGTATTCAACAAACATTCCTTTATTTGCCCCCATCTCTCCTGGAAATCAGTGTCAATTCTTTCTACATTATCTCCCCTGTCCAGAGTACCCAGCCTTAGTTGGAGTTAAAGCTTAGTTTTATTTACAGTGAAGCAGGTTTAGGGCAAATGTTCAGTCTCTAACCCATCTCGCTGTGAGTTGAAAGCAGTTTCTTATTCTATTCAGGCCTCTGTGTTGAGCGAGATGCATGACCAAACTGTGGTTATGGTTTCTGCACCACGGGAAAAACTGGCTTTACAGAGCCACCTACTGTTTGGGGAACCTCTAAAGAGAGCTTCTGATTGAAATGCCATCTTCAAGGAATTTCCCTTGTACTAATTAGCTTAATATGTTGCACTTGTATAATGTGTTTTTCTCCTAGGATCTGTGGATACTTGGCAAACAGCCATTAATCATGTCCTCTTACCTTGATGTCAGATGACTGCAGTTGACACATTCATCTCCCTGCCTGGAGGGCCCTGGGTCCGAGGCTTGCCTCTGCTCACCATTTTTGTGTGGTCTTGAACAACTTTCCTGGACCTCAGTTACTTCATGTGTAAATTGAGGTTAATAAATTATATTTGGAAATTGATTCTATGACTAAATCCTATGAAGATGAGATAGTCTCCAAATAGAACACTCTTTATAAGGTAGAAATAATTCCGCAGTGCAGAGGATGACAATATTACATTTTGACAGTGAAGTTCAGGTTTAAATTCCAGTGCTATATTGAACATTATGCTTTTGTAGGCATTGAAATTTCCTCTTTTGAGGACTGGGATTGGATATCCAAGAGGCAAGTGGAAAATTCCTTTGACCACTAAGATGTTAATTGGCTTTAAGATAATGTTCTGCAAACAGTGCATTTGCCCAACACTAACAAAAAATGAGTACACACCGGAGGCTTGATGAATTCTCACTGGGCCTTTTCAGGACATCCTTAGGTCCAAGTGACTCTGTGTCATCCCACCTATCTATTGATGAAGGTCAGGCAAACTAGGGTCACCACTTGTGACTTGAAGCATCGCCCTGTCTTCTCATCTTGACAGTAAGCTCCTTGAGGAAAAGTCGGGGGTAAAGTAGGTATTTGCCGTTACATACTGAACAGAGTCTCTGCACCAGTAGGCCCTCAACAATGACTGCGGTGTGAAAGGGGATGGCTGAGTTAGTCCACCACTGCCGACTTCAAAGGTTCTCCAAAAAGCTCAGCAGCTATGTAAGAAGAAAACCGTCCGGTAGTGCCTCTGTGGCCTGAGCTAAAGTCTCCCATTCAAGAACAGCTTTCCTGTACCAGGCTGATGCTGACTTAGCCTTTAATCTGCAAGGTTCTTCCTTGATAAATGCAGTTACTGTTGGTGATTTGGTTAGTCTTATGAAGGATTTTTGGTAACTGGTGTGGGAAAGTTTATCAAAATCATACCCCACATCTTTCAAAAAGGCCAAAGTGCTATTATCCTATTAAAAATCCGAAGGCCTTTCAATATGAGATTTGAGAGAATAAGGCTGTAGTTATGAAGTAGCTGGAGCTTCTCGCTATTAAACTGCAGATACGATCTCAGATTGCTTCATCATTTAATTCATTATGCTAAGTGTATCTATATGAATTTCTACTGATATATTCTTGTATGTCTTTATGCTTTTTAACATTTTTGAGCCTATCCCTTTCTACCAGCTTGCACAGTTCTTCCCATAGACATCAGACAGGAGTGAAACTGACATTATATGTTACTGATCATTAAAGATTGATACTATCTCTCATTTAATGAAAGGAGATAGCTATTTACAACATTGATTAAAAGATTAATTTAGTGTATATTGTGTAAGCTATAGGAAGAATGGGGAATAGACCTTAAGCCATCTGTCCCTGACTAATCATTCTGTTATGATAATTAAGGCCGCAGTGTTTTTTTTTTTTTTTTTAACTTGGCCCCTGGAAGGGAAGCAAAGCCTGGAATCTCTTGGAGTTAAATGGCCTCTGAAGCAAAAGGTCAATTTCTTTTAGCCCCAAATCATGAACCCCCTTTGGTATAACACTCACTCCTCATCCTAATTGTCTTTCTTCCTGGCAGGAGGCAGCTGACCTTGACCTGATCCACGGTGCTTTAACTCTGGTAGAGATGGGGCTGACTATGCCATTGAAACCTTTTGCTGGGGAGGGGGAGTCATAAGGAATCTTTATTTTGGGCTGAGGTTTTTCTGAAAACTATGAAGCTAATATCCCTAAAGACAGCTTGACTTCACTCCCAAGCTTTGAATAATCTATTTCTGTTGTCAAAAAAGGAGCCACAGTAAGTCATTTAGTCCATTCCTCTGTCTCTGTGCTGTATTTTGTATAAAAAGTTCCAGAAAGGTGGAGTAATAACAATCCCCATGCTTGATAGCACTTTAGTGTTTACCAAGCATTTTACATACATCATTTCATTTATTGCTTTCCACAAATACTTCAAATTAGTTATTACTATCTCCATTTTACAAAGCAAATTGAAGGTCAGAGAGGTTGCAGCATGCTGAAAGTCAGGCTGCTTGAAAGAGCCAGTGCCTGGGCATGGACCTTATCTAACTTCCTTTCTACAACATGGCTGCACCAGACTATCTGGTGGATTTAGGCTTTTTCCAGGCAAAAAATTTCCACCACTTCCTTTTAGGTCCCCTGCTCCTCAGAGATGCCTAATATCAATTTCTTCTTCTGTACCTAAACCCATAACTTTTGTTCTCTTACCTAATGCAAATAGATTTCCAATCTTTAAATAATAATCTTAGACCTGCCTAAAGTTTAGAGGAGCTGTTTTCCTAGTCCTATCTTCTCAGCACTGACTACTTCAAGCTGCTTTAGCTTTTTCTTCTCCTGCTTTGTAGTCAATCAATTCTGCTACTGGACAAGTCATTTAACTGGCATATATTTTGTCACCTGCAACAGGAAGATGATGCCACCTCTCTTACAGGATTATGACGAGAAAATTAGAAAATGTATGTAAAGTGCACATATGAAATTCACAATAAACCAATATGCTGTACTTACATTTTTTTCCCCATTCCTACCTTTCCTTTACCTTCCTCTCTGGTGTTTTTATTGTCCTTGAAGATACCCAGAGAGAGGACGCACTCCCCATTTAAGTGTGTAAATTGATAGCCTGGCACTTTTCTAGGAAAGGGACTCTATTTGGACAAACTTCCCCAAACAAATCATGGAGAGAATCCTAGAAGTACTTGAGGGGCTCCTCAGAGGTTAGCAGTCTCTCTGCTGACTCAGTGCCTTGTATTCTTGTATCATCCACATGCACCAATTATGGGCCTAAAACAAAGCCAGGAGGCGCCACCTAACAGCATTTGATTTATTAGTTTTATTAAACACAGATGCCTTTAATGTGGAGTTGTTTGTAGCTTGTGCTGGATTTCCAGCTACTTTATCGCATCTATTGGCCAATGTATGAATTATCTTCAAAGGACACGGCTTTTGCTTTTTATCACACTTTCTCTCCAACTACCAAGGAAGAGGTCACTTGGGAGACACATCCTTTCATGGCAAGAAAGTAGCCTCGTAGATCAAACGTCGGTTTGTTCTGGAATGGCAAAGCAGCCAGGCCAGGCCTAGAGGAGGGGCTGGCATCACTCAGAAATGCTCATCAATCACTCACCAAATGGGACCCATGGATAAAGGCTTTGTTGGGAGATGAGTCTCAGGAATCAATTTAGTGGAGGGAGGGAGTGTGGTGCAGTAGGAGGTGCATCTGCTCTGGGGCCAGACCAGGTTTCAATTCTTGTATTTGCAGCATACTAGTTTTGTGTTTTTAAGGCAAATTATTGAAACTCTCTGAGCCTCAGAAACTATCTGTAAACTGGGGTTCATACTGGCTTCCTGCTAGCATCCTTATAAGCACCGATGAGATCATCAACCAGTATGCATTCCTTTCCCCTTCCCTTGATAATTACAGCCTCAGCTGAGGGTCTAATGTTGAGGGCAGGGGTGAGTGAAAGGGATGTTTGTGGGAGGCCCAGGAGTCTTTGCTTCATTGCAGTTTGATGATTGTATTGTGCCTACTCCTTAAAAAGATAAAAAGCCTTTCCTGCAACTTGTATTAATACTCAACACATATTTCATTCTTCCATTTTCCCCTATTATGTTCTAAGTTGCATGAAAACAGTGCCCTGTTTTTATTCATCTTTGACTTTCTTGCAACACCTGCCATACAGGGCAGGTGGTCAGAAAATGTTTTTGAGATAAAGTCAAATGGACTCTTTTTTCCACCTCTGTGATTACGGTATTTTGTTTAGTTTCTGTCTGGCCCAGCAGACTTAGGAGGAAGGTTCTAAGCGTGTTGGCTGCTGCTATTAGCTTTTGAATTCTAAGCAATAGCTTTGTATTGTGAGGGGGAAAAGTCAAAAACCACTGAATGGTGACTAAAGAGACCAAGGGTCCCGCCTCATGTGAGCAGGCATGAGTCCTGGCTTCGCATGAACTGGGGAAGGCTATGTAAGCTCTCTGAACTTCAATTCCTCACCCGTAAAATGGGGATGATAATAATGGTATCTACTTTACAGGCTTGTGGTGCAGATTAAATGAGTTGCTATCTTTACAACCTTAGAATAATGCTTGGCCATAGTGAATGCTTTTTGTGTTTGTTTATGTCACGACTACTATTATTTCTATCTAGTTGCGTGATGGGTAGAGCAAGGTGAGCAGGGCGAAACTCTGCCAGCCATACTATTCTGTGGGCTTTGATGAGCTCAATGGAATAAAAAGGTACAAGAAAGACAAGAAAAGGCAGAACTTGTGTTTGAGTGGCCTGAACCTCAGTCAATCTTCTCTGATGCTGGGCTCTGAACCAGGGTGGAGGTGAGTTCATGATGGATTTGGGGTATCCAAGGGAGAGAATGCAGTAATGGATTCTTAGTTTCTATTTCTGATTGGGCCAGTAAAGCCCCTTCCTCATCCCTCTTTTCCACTTATCACTAGAGGCAGAAACTAAAAGCCGTGGCTTCAGGCTGCTAAGAGCCTAAAACAAAACAAAACAAAACAGAACAACAACAACAAAATAAGATGAGTTGGACAAGCTTGATGACAACATTTGTCCAGGTGGTTGCTTTTTCTTTGGGTTGGATGCTGAACCAAGTAGAATGAGTCCTGTGATCCTCTTAGCAGATAGCTCTTCTGGCTTACAGAAAGCTAATCACGTAAACACTGGGAAGAATTCCAACTCCCCAAAACTGGAAATAAAATTTAAAGATGAGGGTCAAGGTGGGAGCTCCTATCTCAGGAATTTTTAACTCAGAGAGTTAAAAATCTGGAGGCTGAGGCTTAAACTTGTGGCAAGAATTGTTCAGGTTTTGTTATTATTCCAAATAGTTTTTACCTTCGGGGAAAATGGGGCTGCAATAGAAGTGTGAGCTTAGCTGTCATTTTTGGCCTTTAGCACACTCTGTCATCAAATACTTACTACTTTGGTAAATATGACTCGGTGGTATTGGGTGGTGGGGGCAGGTGGGGTTCACAAAGCTTCTTGCTTCGAGCAGCAACTGTCTTCGGGATGGATAAACCCTCAAAGGAATAGCAAAATTTGATACCTACCATAGAGCTATGGAATGCAGCCCCAGGAGAAACACCTACCATAGAGAGCAGCACTTATAACTTTTGTGGGGTGGGCTAAGAGGGTGGGGATAGAAATAAAGTAATTTATTGCTGGCAAAGGAATGTTTTTCCATCAAAAGTAGGATTTATTGTCTGTATAATGTGTGACATATCCAGATTGGAAGAGTCGTATTTTGTTGAAGATGGTTTTGCCTGGTAAATCCACTTAGGACACCAAAATTATTTAAAATATTAAAATAAACATTTTGTCTTCTTTACAATGAATACATGCTATTATAGAAAATTCATGCATGAAAACATAAAGAAAAATTAAAGCTTTTCATCATCTGACCATCCAAGATAACCAATTAGCATTTTGTTACAATTTTAGATGTTTTCTATAATTTTTAAACATGGTTCAAAATGACACATTAACATTTTAATTCTGACTTTTAACTATGAAGCATAAGCATCTTCATGTTGCTAGAAATGTTCATAAAATGATGGTGATGACATTATAATATTCTATTTATTTCTGTGCTTGAATTTACTAAACTATAATAATGCTGGTAAACATTTCATGTCACTTCCTATGTGCCAGATATTGTTCTAAGTGTTTGACATACATTAACTCATTTGATTCCCAAAACCACGCTGTAAGGCTTGTACTGTTAATATTCCCCATATTACAGAGAAATAAATTGAGAGGTTAAGTTATTGCCAGAGGTTACTTGACTGTTGAGTGGATGCGGTCAAGATTTGAGCAAAGGTAGATAGTGCTCTATGGACGATTCATAGCCCCTCTATGCTGTTCAGCCACTGTACTACTGTGGACCCTCAGATTATGGCTAATTTTTTAAGTGAATAAAACTTTTATGAAGGATGTGTTCTCTTTCCCTTACAAGTGACAACTCGGGGCACTAGGCCCAGATTGGCCCTTGGGGTTGGGTGTAGAGATGACAGGGCTGCTGAGCCTGGGAGATAATTTGGGGAACAAATCTCAACACGAAACTCCAACTATGATGGCAGAGTCTGAATTAGGACCTTTATTTTCTGATTCTTTCCTAGCCTGTTTCTTTCAATGAAGAAAGGCAATGTAATCTTTTGAAAGTTCAATGTCTAGAATGAGCTTTTGTGGGCAAAAACTGTGGCTTATTAATTACGGAGTATTTTCTCTCTATTTCCATGTTTATAATCTTACTTAGCAAATATTGAGGTTTTTAAACAGCTTTTTAAGTATTGGGAAGGGATTTCGCATCCTTCTCTTTGCCTTGGACCATGGCAGTAAGACGATTTATCTGACTGGGAGACTGGATGACAGGCAGGGGCACAAGGATGGTTTGACCCCTTGCAGGCCTTCTCAGCCCTCTGTCCCTGCCCTTCTGCAAGAATGTCTAGTTGTCCATCTGTCTCTTGGGCCTTGAGATCTTTAGCTCAGGAAGACATGAGGCAGTCAGCTCTTCAATCCCCACTTCCCCCAACTGAGCCCTATGGATTGATTATGAAAGAAAGCTGTAAGGACCTTTATTTTGACCACAAGTCTAAGATTTTCCAATCTTGTTTCACCAACAAATAAATTTATATTTGGATTTCCTTATACTTCTAGGGCCTATTTCTCAACTGGTTTAGAATCCATAGAGAGAGGCATATGATTAAAAGTCCTTTTTAAACTCGGCCTTGATCTTTATGCATTAGAGACAAAAAGTGTTAGGTTGGTGCAAAAGTAGTAGTTGTGGGTTTTGCCGTTAAAAGTAATTACTTTTGCACCAACCTAATGTTAATGGGAGAGTCACAGTTCCCCTTTACCCCAAACCCCAAACACTTAAGAGAATACAGTCTTGGCATGCTCAGCTTCTCCCACCTCTCATTCTCTAGGAAGGTTTCTACCTTGTGAGATATATTACTGAATCACTCTGAGGCCCAACTCTTGGACTTCTGTGATGCAGAATTCTGGCAGTGAGTGGTGAGAGACTGAAAGGAGAAGCAAGGATAGAGGGGTTGCATAAAAAATGACAGATTTACTCATGGGAGGAATGAAAGAATAGAGACAGAAGAATAGAAGAAGAAGGAGAAAAGTCAAGAGCTCACCCAGACAACCAGAATGTCTTCTTGAGGAAAGGATTCAGATCAGCTAGGGCATGTGGGAGAGAGTTAGAATCAGAGGAATGGAGAAAGAGAATTTTAAATTTTTACTGGGGGCTGTGCATTGGGTTCCTTTGACATTTTTATTGAAAGAGACTCTGATAAACATTAAAATTCTCGAAAAACCTAAAGAGATTGGGTTTCTTTGAACGTGAATCTAGTTGAAGAGTGGGCCATTTACTGGGTAACATACATCTCCCCAAATGTTAAATCTAACTTGATAGATGTGATCAAATGGGAAATGGAAGAAATGCCCCAAAGTATCATGAACCCTGGGATGGGTAGCTGTGGATATATTCAAGCCCTGGGGTCGGTCCCACTTTGAACCTATGCTGTTTTATCCTAAAACTGGGCACCTGGGGAGACACCCTCAATGTCTCCCTGGTATCCATTTGTATGAGATACTGAGGATATGTTGGGAGAGATTATGTCCTAGAGAAAGAAGATCTAGGAGTACAAGCTTGGTCTGGGACAATACCTCAATGAGAAAGAAAGGGAAAATTCTGATACTTGTTCTTCAGGGTCCGGATTCTACAATAAATTCAATACAGAATACAGAATACAGAAGGGGTGTAAGAGAAAGCTCTGCTTCACTGGTTGTCACCAGCACCAGGCAACGTCAGAGAGTCCTGGAGCACTGCAACCAGCTTTGGCAGAGAGATGGTGCGAGATCTGAGGCCCCTTCCTAGGGATCTGCACCTCGGTCTCAGGTGTCTGTGGCCTCAGCAGCTGTCAGAGAGGAGCTCAGAGAATCAACAGACACCACCTGCAGTTAGAGAGATGTTTGTAATCACACGAGGACAGAGGCACAAAAACTGTTCTGTGACTGCCATAGAACAGGCTAATGGAGAGTGAGCAACACAGCTTACTGTTTGTTTGTTTTTGAGATCTCACTCGGTTGCCCAGGCTGGAGTGCAGTGGCATGATCTTGGCTCACTACAACCTCCACCTCCCAGGTTCAAGCGATTCTCATGCCTCAGCCTCCTGAGTAGCTGGGATTACAGGCGCAAGCCACCACGCCCGGCTAATTTTTGTATTTTTGTAGAGATGGGGTTTCACCATGTAGGCCAGGCTGGTCTCAAACTCCTGACCTCAAGTGATCCGCCTATCTCGGCCTCTGAAAGTGCTGGGATTACAGGCATGAGCCACCGCTCCTGGCCTCACAGCTTACTTTTATTTTTGTTTTTCCTCTGCACACAGGTCAGATAAACCTTATATTATCTCTCTGGGATGAAGGAGGGAGAAACTTTCAAATAGGTGTCAGCTGTACAGCAAAAAGTTTTGAAGAAGTTTGGCAGGAACCCCAGTCAGCAGTTCCATCTGAGTTCCTGACATCAGGTTGGCAATATTTGGATTCTAGACCTAGGCAGATGGACCATTTACCACATGTCTGTTTTTCCTGGCTCTTGTTTTCCAACAGCACTTGCAAACTTGGATCAGGCTATTAATGGATCTGACTCCTAGGCACTCGGCACTTTACACAGATAGGCATCCTTACACATGCGGTTTCTGGTTATTGTAAGGACATGGAGGAGTAGAGGAATGAGGTCCTTCTTCTCTAGTCAAGTATGGTACCCTCTGCACACCTAAAGCAGGCTTGGCTTTGCATTGGTGCTACTGGCATAGATCTTCACAAGACTCTCAATGCTGTGTGGACACTTGGCAGCGCATTCTGTGGCAGTGTGGGATGGCAGAAAATAATCAGAGATCTGAGCCCTCACCTTAAGAAGCTGGATTTCAAAGTGGGAAATCCAGTGGGGGAGGGGAGGGTGGTCACTGAAAGATTTTGAGTTCATCTCCAAAACCACAAGGCAACAAATTTAAATACAGATGGTACACACTGGCCGTTAGGCAGACCACACTGGGCAGAAGTGCACTTTGTTCCAAAGAGTTAGCAGCATGGTTTAGAAGAGAAACAAAGACACACATGTACAAGTTAAATCTCCATGAGAACTTCCAGAACAGACAGCACTGACAGCAGGCTCCATGGCTCTCTTTGTTTGTCTTGTGCTGGTATTGGGTCCTAGATTGTTGAGGCCAAATCTGGCTTCACAAGGCCATGCTCTTGTCAGACCATGTGCAGAAGCAATATGTCCCCATTTGGGTTGGGCAATTATGGACGCTATGCTCATATGTCCCTAGGCAAGTACCCAGCTGTCCTAAGCTATCATTTCCATATAAGGAACAACACAAAGTTGAATAAAAATGCAAATCTAGCTGATTTACTGGATTCTTGATGTTACTGCTGGCAACAAGTGCCTGGTGGCCACATTGTTCAGGAGGCAGGGCTCAGCTCTCTCTAGTGTATGCTATTGGAACTTGCTGGAAATCAGTTTATTTGTGCTGTGGTCTTGAGATTCCGTTTTCCTCCGAGGCTCAGATCAGAAGCGGGGTATTAAACTTCATCCCAACTCTTTGCTCACACAGAATAGTTACAAGATATCTATGCTTTTAAACCAGGAATATCAGATCATGGGATAAAGGAGGATTGTGAGAATTTCTTAGCTTAGACTACCTGAAATGTCTGGTGAAGTTTCACATTCTAAAATAGAGAGGAGTTGACACTTCACTTAGGTTCGGTGGAAATGTAGCCTTCTGGGTTTCTGGAAAAAAAGTCTCAGGATCTTACAAGCAGACTTTATATCAACATTTGGAGTTGTGAGAATGAATCAGACAAACACGGACCAAACGTTCCTAGAAAAGCAGAGGGACTGAAAATGCAACTGCAAAGTGTTTTGGCAGTTTGGGATTTTGGAATAATATGAGCACTCTCCCGCCCCAAACACCACCACATAATCGACTGTCTGTATTCGGCTAGTATTTGTTTGTCTCAGAGACAAGTGATTTTGAAGCCTATTATGACACACATTTCCCTTGAAATGCTTCCTTTCCTTTTTTGTTTTCTTAAATTTGTGAAGGGTGTATCAGATGCAGAGTTCAGTCCATTTGCAGGGTGATTCTGGTTTTATATCTTTTCAGACACCTGCCTCCAGATCAGAGCTCCCAAGAAAGGGGCCCATGCTGTAATACACACAAAGCCTCATTTCCTGGCTTTGGTACCTGGGCCCCAGAAGCGAAGGAATCAGGAAATTCAAGAGAGGCTGCCTTCTTAAATCAGATATCCATTCCAAGCTTTCCTGCTCAGATGGGTGGGTTATTGATTTTTCCCCTTGCCAGAAGATGACTTGTAATCTGGGAACCAGAGGAAACTGTATTTACTTTAATATCTGCACTTAATGCAATTTTGAGTCCGAGCCTGATGGGCTTATTGTCTCCTTTATTCTAAGAGGGCCAGTGTCAGGCCAATCTAATGTTGGGTGGAAGTGATCAAGCTGCTCCATTAGCTGGATAAATTGCACAAAGACAGCCTCATTTTAAGTCTCCCAGAGCAGGAGGGAAGACTCGAGAAGGTCTGTGAGGGATGATGTCTGGTTGTATAGAGAACAGACTCTCAGTGGAATCTTGAGGGTTGGGCGTATGCTGCCTTCTTCTACCTCTGCAATGGGACAGTGTCGACTAAATTAGGTTGCCCAGTGGTCTGATGATGCAGCTATCACAGCTAGCATTCCTGAGTCCTGTGGCTGGGCGAAAGGTGGTGGTGGGGGGAGGGCCATAGCAATTTATCTGAGTTTCCTGTTTTATTTTTCTCTCACTTTCTTTTCCACCTTCTCTACTTTTCCGTTAGGAAACTGAGGGCACCGTCTCCAACTTTCTCGGCTCCTTTGCTGTCTCCACCTGCCTTTTTGGACCTGTATAGATTTCTCTTTTCCAGTTGGAAATCACACATTATTGCTATCTACACATTGTCACCAAAACCAATTTGTGCAAACTAACAGGCTTATCATCAGTGCCGCTGAAATGAGATTAAAACTGCTTCCAATGAAACAGATAAAAACCAGATGAATGAAGCCCGCTAATAAGACATTAAAGATAACGACAAGAATGATTAACTAGCATGATGTATTGAGCAGTTATGAGGCTTTGGATGGCCAGGATCAGTAAACTAATAAAAATAATCTACCTTTAATTCCTTTTAGTCGGTGAGATATAATCACATCAACATTATGACTTTTTGGTTATTTGTCTGTGAGAGCAATATCACACCTTTCCACCAAATTATTCAAAGCTTACTAGTGAGAAGAAAACAGAGAGAGAAAGAAAGAGAGAGAGAGAGAGAGACTGAGAGAGATTGCCTTGGGAGGGGGAAGCTCTTCTCATTTCAGCTCTTTAAAAATAAAAAGGAATGCGGGTACCCTGCTTGCATTTATACACTGATTATGCAGACAGTCTCTCATTTACGTTTCATCTCTGAGAGTGGCCTATTCATAGCCAGACTGTTTTGCATTACACAATCAGTCAGTTATCACATGATCAAGTCACATCAAGACAATCTGAAAATTACATTTCTACTGGGCAATATCTCGAGGTTGGCCGGGGCCACCACCACCCTGGAGGCTGGCTCTTCTCGCAGTTGTGGGGATCCCTTCTGGCCATCCTTCAGCTGGGTTGAGGAAGGAGCATGAAAGAAAGCTTCACTTATCATTCACTTAGGATTTCTCAGACCTTACTGTGTGACACGGCCAGGCCTATGCTCCAGGAATACAGGCAAATAGAAACTTGGTTCGGCCCTTGAGGAGTCTACTGTAGTGGTGCAGGGGAAAGTAAGGGAGAAAGGGGAAGACAAGTAAACAAAGGTGATAACAAGTAAGCAAATCCATGTGACAAATGACTCTGTTAATACACGGCACCATGGGTGCCTAGAAGAGGGAGTAACTCTCTGGAGAAGCCACAGAGGGCTTTCCAAAAGAGGAATCCTGGCCGGGCGCGGTGGCTCGCGCCAGTAATCCCAGCACTTTGGGAGGCCGAGGTGGGAGGATCACCCGAGGTCAGGAGTTCGAGACCAGCCTCAACATGGAGAAACCCCATCTCTACTAAAAATACAAAATTAGCCGGGCGTGGTGGTGCATGCCTGTAATCCCAGCTACTCGGGAGGCTGAGGTAGGAGAATTGCTTGAACCTGGGAGACGGAGGTTGCGGTGAGCCGAGATCGCGCCATTGCACTCCAGCCTGGGCAACAAGAGCGAAACTCCGTCTCCAAAAAAAAAAAAAAAACAAAAAAAGAGGAATCCTTTGAAGTAGGTATGAAAGGAAGAGTGGGGTTTTGCTAGAGAGAGAGAGAAAAAGGATAGGGCAGAGATGAAGTATGTGAACAAACAGCCATGAAAAGGACAACTGTGTTGTGGGAAGAAACACTTGGCTGGGAACAGCAGCCTGGGAGGCCCTGGCAAAGGAGTCTGGGGACAGTCAGGAAGGACCCTGCATTTCATGCAGAGGTTTTCACGTTTTATCCTAAAAGCTGAGCTGATCCATTAATACTTTGTGAGGATAGCTACAGGATCAAACCTGTGCTTTGAAAATAGAACTTTGGTGAAGCTGTGGAGAACGGATTAAAGGCAGAAGAGAATCGTATCTGAGAAAACCTGCCAGAGCCATGACGTAGTGAAAAAAACACAGACAGGACCAAGACAGGTCTGCGTGGGTACCTGAACTCAACTGCTAACTAGCCTTGCAGTCTTGAGTAAAATCATCTCCTTAACTGCAGTTTTTCCATCTGTAAATCCAGGATAGTAATACCTACTTCCTGAGGTTACTGGAAAGACTAAAAATAATATAAAACAAGGCCCAGGTGTCTACCATATAAGCACATCACACACAGTAATGATAATTCTCAATTAAGCACTGTGGTGGAAGAGTAGGAAGGGATGGAATCGGGGTCGGTGGTAGCAGGGTGTGTATGTTTGTGTATGCATGTGTGCATCACTGTTAGGAATATTAGTGAATAAAATAATACAAAATTATTATGTTGTGTTGAGAACAAAAGGGAATCTGGAATAACAAAATACATGTTCAGTTATCTGAGCCATTGATGTACTTTGTTGAAGAAAATTGCATGAGTTAGACATGTTTGCAACATGGGAGAGAGTCAGCAAGTTATAAATAACACCCACTTCACCTATCTCACAGGGCAGCTGCAGGGACTCAAAACTGATTGTGAGATTTCTTGATTGCTGAGAATGTCAGCTCCATGAGGATGACAACATGTTTACTATTATATCCCTCATGCCCAGAACTCATGAAAATAAGTATTTATTGAATGAATGAGTGGAAAAACGGTGGAAAGTTTAATTCAACTGTGAGCCAATAGGGTCAAAAATACAGTTTCAGTCTTTCTCTCCATTCCCCTCACCAACTACGATTTTTACTCATGACTTTCAAAACATAACAAAAATTATCGAATCCCTCTAAATATTGCTGGCCTCTATATGCCATGTGTATAGAATGGGGTACTTAGTATATAGTGGTGAATGAATAATACAGACATGGTCTTGCCTTGAGCTTACGGTGAACATGGGCAATTGAGTCTCATGAAGGCTTTCAAACGTGTGTCTTTCCCTCTCTTCCCTGCACATCATTATCATTCCAGGTGAGATCTGAATAAAGAATAGATGTGCAAAGACCCTGGGTAGAAGGCTGTGTGATGGGATGAAGGAGGATGCATCCTGGGGTCGCATACATTTGGGTTTGCCATCTCACTCCATTGCTTACTATATGGGAGACTTCAAGCCAGCTACTCAGCCTCTGTAAGCTGAAATTTCCTCATCTTAAAAATGATTCTTTTCAGTAGAAATTAGTAAAATTAGGTATGCAAATCATTCGATGCATAATAGGCTTTTAATATTATTTTTTCTAGTAGATTTCCTTGTAGACAAGACTCATAGCTAAGGAAAGACAATTGTGTTTGAAAGAACTTAAAGCTTTGCTATCCACAGATTGCTCCTCCTGTCTCTACAGTATGTTAGAAAAGACAATGAACTTATTCAAAGAGTAGAAAATCTACTTTCATATCCTCTACTACCTCTTGAAAATGTTTATCGTTTCTGGTGGTTTATTAATATTGCAATCAAGTCCACATTCAGAAGGGTACATATTTTCAGATAAGGCAGCCCTCTTAAAAATTGACAAATAGGATATGCTCCAATAAAGAGAAACATCTAAAAACAGTATGTCTAAAATCAGTTCTCTGCTTAATAAAACAATCCCGCTGTTTAAGATACCAAATAAAAGGACTTGGAAATGCTAATTCCATAATTTTTACACTGACTGTTAAGTTTTATAAACATGTTCAAAAAGCCATTATTTCTGTATGTAATAGAAATTTTAAATGTATCCTTTTTGGTATTGATTTAAAGTTCCCAATCAAGACTTTCTCCCAGCTTGAGCCAGTCCCACACCTGCCATCTGTCCTGTGCCTTTGCCCTCTGTAGAGAAGGCAGATTCTCATAAATGTGTAATATGCTGATGAATTCCAATTTTTATAACCAATATGTTTGATTGAGAGAACACATTGAGAGATACTTAACATATCTATATTCTATGAATGACTTTATTTAAAAATACATTTATTTTTGCAAAAATCTGCATGGTTACAGAATATACATTTTATAAAGTGGGCACTTACTCCTGCAGTGAAGGCCTAGTGTGTCCATAAAATTACATTTGCTAATGTGATGCCTCTATTGAGAAACTGCTCCCCCTCTAGTTTCCAAGATCTACTGTTTGGAAAAAGAGTTGAGGCTGATTTTTCTGGTGCACTATACTGATCTAAGAGTGGAAGTTGCAGTTGTAGGACAGGTCTAAATCGCATTCTTTCTTTAGTTTCTTTCCAGCTTGGAGTTTATATGTTTCCGCGAGTTAATGTTCTAAAATCTAGGATGAGGCTCCAGCTAGCGTCTGTTCCATTTTCTGGGAAGTCCCTAAATCACGACTGTTTCAGGACAATACAGCCACTAGGGGCAGGAGCTCTGAGATAGAGGCTCTCCTTGTTACATTGAGAGAGAAATTGTCTACCACTTTGTCCGTGAGAAACAAGACTTGCCCATGAGGTAAGTGTAAAGTTGGTAGAGTGGAAGGGAGTACTAAAATAATATAGACGATATAACTTTCAAAATATGCATTTATAAACTTACGAATGGGTTTATGATATGGGAGAATATATGAATTAGTTCTATTCAACAATTACTTCCAAAAAAGGTGAATGTTTTAAAAAAATACAAGGAACAAGTACCATATACTTAAAGTAAGATAAAATATCTTTATGTTGGTTCTGTGAACACAGAAAATAACATAGGTCAGTCATTATTTTTGGTATATCTTTACATACATGAATGAGTGCAAATTTCATTTATTGATTGTGTCAATCTCTAATACTATAAGTATTTTTCTAAAGAAGACTTTTTAATATGGTTTATTATTCAAATTTTTTAAAAAAAAAGTTGACTGCAATCTCCCTCAAAGCTACATTTTATGGTTAATAAATTTAGAGTTGTTGATAACTTCAACTGACTTTTCTTTATAGACAGTACTATTTCTAATTGAGAAAATTCCTCAGGTATTGGGGTAAGTGGTAAACTCAGAGAGTGTCTGCTGATTGGAAGATATTCTTGAAACCATTTAAAAGTATTTAAATATATAAATATTTTATATTAAATGTTTTCACATGTACTATCTTTTTGCATCCATTTCTTCAAAAAATAATTTTACAAAACAAAACTTGTCAACAAATTATCTGCACATTTGAAGGCTACCTCAACATAGTTCTATTCCAGTACAGAATATAAGATTATCCAATAGTAAAAAAGGAAGCCCCATCACAAGATTCTTCCCAGAGGTCAACATATTCCAAAGTGTAATTATAGAATTTCAAAATTAAATGTTTTATGCCTTTCATCTCCTATCACCTAGTTTGTTCAGTTCTTCCTTTGCTTTTGTGGGGTTAAATTTCATCATTTTTCTGGTGTCAACTTTTTCTTTCAATAGTTACAATTTGCTATCCATTTCAAAAGTTGAAATTATTTGGTGTTCCTTTAAATTTTTTTTAATGAAAGCAGTTTTATTTTATTTTATTTTTTAATTTTTATTTTAGGTGTAGGGGTACATATGCAGATTTGTTATATAGGTAAACTCATGTCATAGGGGTTTGTCGTACAGATTATTTCATCACCCAGGTACTAAGCCTAGTACTCAATAGTTATTTTTTCTTCTCCTCTCCCTCTTTCCTCCCCCCACCCACAAGTAGGCCCCAGTGTCTGTTTTTCCCTTCTTTGTGTTCATGAGTTCTCATCATTTAGCTCCCACTTAGAAGTGAGAACATGCAGTATTTGGTTTTCCATTCCTGCATTAGTTTGCTAACGATAATGACCTCTAGCTCCATCCATGTTCCCATAAAAGACATGATCTTCTTCTTTTATATGGCTGCATAGAATTCCATGGTGTATATGTACCACATTTTCTTTATCCAGTCTGTCATTGACAGGCATTTAGGTTGATTTGCCTTTGCTGTTGTGAATAGTATTGGGATGAACATACTGGTGCATGTGTCAAACATTTTGAATAAAAAATTGCAACTTCTTTCAAACAAAATTCAACCTCAATTTGGAGGACTGTTTTACAAAAAGTTTCAATACCACTGTAAGATACTTAGGTTGATCTACAAATTAATTCTTTAAAAATGAAAACATTTTACAAATCTGATGATCAGTGTCTTAGTCTGTTGGAGCTGCCATAAAAAATATACCGTAGACTGGGTGGCTTATAAACTATGGAAATTTATTTCTCACAGTTCTGGAGGCTGAGAAGTCCTAAATCGAAGTGCCAGCAGATTTGGTGTCTGGTGGAGGGCTGTATCCTGGTTCCTAGATGAATGGCCACTTTTTTGCTATGTCCTCACATGGCAGAAGAGGTGAAGGATCTGTCTCTCTGGAGTCCCTTATAAAGAAACTAATCCGATTTATAAGGGTTCTACTATCACAGCCTAATCACCCTCCAAAAGTCCCGCCTTCTAATACCATCACTTTGGGGTTCGAATTTCTATATATAGTTTTTAGTGGGACATAAACATTCAGAATGTCCTTTGTAGTAAAAAGAGAAAACATGCACTGCCATACTGAAACGTAAAAAAAATTAAACACGAATGTTGTCACAAAGATTTATAATTTAGCTGCTTTAAATACTGCTTCTATTTTGATATCTAAGCATGTTGGGACACACTTTATGAATAATAGGTTACTACAACCAATCTTAACTAGAGTTCTGCTCCAGAGGTTTCTTAATTTTATTAGAACATTGATCCAAATGAAAAGTCATGCTTCTCAGAGTTGATTATGAAACTTCTGCAGCTGTATATACTTGTTAAATTGACATCTTTCGAAATAGTCTTCTTAAAATAATCACTAACTTTTGAATTAAATGCTAATGCATCTTCAGAATACGTGTGCCTTCTGGTAGATTTCAGGTAGACGGTAAATGCGCACCAATAATTTGTGCAATTTGCATCTTCAGCATCAACTTTTTTAAGACATGAAAATTCAATATTTAATATTTCTTTAAATGTTACACTTTTTGAGATTATTTCTTTGAAAGGGACAAAATAAAACAAAGCATTACTAAACAGTAAAGTACATACATAATTGTAGATTTAGATCATACATACTATAAATACCACACCCCTGAAAAAAAGTGTTCAGACGATTCTCTCTGTGGTCTATGTTATGACAGTAAGGTCTATATTGCCTGTACATAGTTTACATATTCCAAAAGTATGATTTCTGACAATTCCTACCATCCTACTGAGTGGTGGCTTGATGACTTCCTGCAACTCACAGGCTGTGGCTTTGGGCAATGTCCTGGTCACAGCACAGCTAGCTGCTGATACACCAAGTGGCCAGAAGGGGCAGCAACAGTGAATACTTCTCCCATTGCTGCCTGAGATCAGGGGAGTTAGCGGTCCCTCGCCACCTATTACAAGCCTCCTTTTTTTTATCAGGGAGTGCATGCTGTCCTTGAAAAGAAGGTGTTGGCACCATGTGTCTTGAAAGGGAAAGGAAAAAGAAGTTGAGCTACCACTTATCATCTGTCAGATTAAACCATGTGTTAATCAGAACACTGTCCACTACGTACTATTAGACAAGACCCTCGCAGAAGCTAGACGTACAAAGTGGGAATTACCAAACTCATCTTACTATATTTTCAGGCTTTGCTAAAAAATGAAAATTATAGGATGAATGTTAAGCTGTGCTGGATCTGGGATAATAGATATAAACTAGGAGTATTCAAAGCAAAGTAGGATGCATGGTCACTCTAATAATAGAGATTATTTTCAATTATGGAAGTTTAATAATTACTTAGTGTTGGTGATTAAATACAGAGTTAGAAATCTAAAGATGTATTTTATCTACCCAAATATATTAGCAGAAAAGTGCAAATATTAGACTAGCCATTGTTCTCAGTTTTTTATTGTGCTGAAGATACAGAGTTGAACACTAAAAAAGAGAGCAAAGCAAAGGTTGCTAGCATACAGCACAGTCTCCCAGTGTCTATTCAGTCGCTGTAGCTCCAGCCCTATTCACCTGGTTGTCCTTCAGCACTGGGTTACTTTTGAGCTGAGTTGCTTCTTGTCCTGGCTATGCTTGTGTTTTCTTAAATACCCATGCGACAATGTTCTCACACTTTGCAGTAAATATTTGATATTTCTTCGGTGTCTGCTTGATTATGTGCTATGGGTCTTACCCATTACTCTCCTGCAGTTGATCTTCTGTCTTGCTTCACTTATGCCAAAACTCCTTCTGATGTGCATCATCATAACATCGTGTATACCCATTGTAGCAGTATCTATTTTTATCCATTGATAAAACTTGCTGATATATAGTGAGAAGAACCTGTAATTTAGGCTGAATTGATTAGATCAACCTCAACTCTCATTCCCCTGCCTCCGTAGTCCCATCTGAAGAAAATTTATGTCATGGGCAGGGAACTTACACATATCCAGAGGGAATTTATCCCTTCTCAGATGTCTACTTAGCCTGAAGAGGTAAGGAAAATAGGAGAGGTAAAGCTGGTATTATGATAGGTATCCTAATAAAGACTTTCCTTATTCCTGCTAATTTATCTCAGAATGTGAACACTAAGTTGGCATGCTGTATTATTATAGGTGGCAGCAGTTTTAGGGGAGATCTCCACAGCCTTATCTTTTATTAGTGCTTATACCAAGGTCCTATAGAAGTGAATATGTAAATCATTCATTATAACTCTCGACTTTTTTTTCTGAGTCACACTAAATTTGTATACAACTGAGGGTAAGCAATATATTGTCCTAATTCTGTCACTTCATTCATTCCATTTATTCATCATTCAGCATTCAAGATATATCAATTGTCTACCTAGCCCTTGGCATTCACTCTTTATGCCAGTGCAGTAGACATAAATGTAAATAAAACACAACTCCTGACTTCAGGGAATTTAGATTGGTGATAGATACAAGGAGGAACCCAACACTTTTACAGTGTGCCCATTGCTAAAACCATAGAACATATAAAGAACCAATGGAAGAAAATGCCTAGACCTGTGGGGGAAGATTCCATGAGTTTCTCAAAGAGTGGGTGAGTGCCTGAGTTGAGAATTTTGCCACAGTTGGTGGATTGGGAGTGGTAGATGGGAGGGCATTCCGAGCACAGTCAATATTCATGTGTGAAGTTTTTTGTATGGGCAGGTGGGAGCCACTTCTGAGGCTCTAGCATACTATTTCCCCTATTTGGAACACTCAATCCCACCCCACCCCATGCCTTAATGTGGTTGATTCTATTTTATTTCTCAGATTACTTCCCCCAGTAGTCCTTCCATGACATACAAAGTCTGGTTTCTCTTCTTTTCTTTTTTTTTTAATGTGCTCTCTTAGTGTCCTGAACTTCTAACAGTGTGCAAATAAATTCAAATTTCACATGGTAATTTTACCCATAAATTCTAAATTCCTTGAGGATGGGACTAGAAGACCGTTTTTGTTCACGGTTCTTGCCTTGCTACCTGGCATAGCCTGTGGTAAATAATAAACTTTCAGTATTTATTACAAAAAAAGAATGAATAAATGAATGTATGAAGTCAGTCCCTGTAAATTGAAAGATAATTTCCCCCCAAAGCTGACCAACATCCTTTTAGAATGCTATCAGCCACTGCTTTTTATTTTTCTTAGCCCTCCTTTCTCATAAAACTTGGTGATATTCTCCAAAGGACATTTACCAGTATTTTTCTAATTTTGCAGAGGCTGGCAAATGGAGACTTTCCCCCTCATTGGCCATCATCAAAACGATAGTTGGAAAGTATATAAAACAATGAATACCTGGTGGCAAATATATGGGAGTGGGCAGGTTCATCAGCTGAGAGGTTACAGCACATCAGATAGGATGAATGGCAGCACGTTCACAGAGGTAACAGTGGGGGAAGCGGTCCAGGCTTAAGCATTTGCTGGGTGAGGCTGCAGTGCAGGTAGGATTGGCATGCTGATTAAAACCTGGACGCACTTGCAGCTTGGTGTTGGTAAGGAGGGCAGAAGGGGAAAGAGTAATTGCAAAGAGGTGGGTTAATCTATGATTCATCTGTGGAAGGCTTTGCTGGTTGCATCCACCCTCTCCTGTCCTGTCCTGTTCACAGAATGACCAGCAAACTCCCTAGGAAAACATCTAGATGTTCTTCTCTAAAGATGAATTTCCTGGAGTAACCAAGGCTTCTTAATTGGGAGTGGTGACCCAGAGTAGTCTTTCTTTTCCTGGTCCACGTGGAGCTTGTGGTCTGCGGCTGCTGACTCTCCCATTCTGATTCCAAGTAACCTAGAGTGAAACTGCTAGTGGATAAGACCACCCTTGTACAAAGATGTCAGCTCTCCCGCCAAGAAAGAGGGCTGCTGGGGGTATTAGGCCTACAAGCCCACAGTAGTTGAACTCAATCCATCTACTCAGAATAATCAACCTACATCTCAATTCTTTAATATACATAAACAAGGATCTCCAGAACAAAGGAAACAACAGCATGAATGAGAGTGGCCGAAATCACTGGGAACAAGTATTCAAGATAAAATTGGCTTCAAAACTGCAAAATAAAAATAATTTTAAAAAAGAATGGCCAAAATAACAAAGAATAGCCAATCTTAGACAAAAGTGCCACTCCTGTAATCTCAGCACTTCGGGAGGCCGAGGTGGGCAGACTGCTTAAGGCCCGGAGTTTGAGACCTGCTCGGGCAAAACTCTTTCTTTAACACAAATACAAAAATTACCCAGGCATGGTGGTGTGTGCCTGTGGTTCCAGCTACTTGGGAGGCTGAGGCATGAGAATTGCTTGAACCAGGGAAGCAGAGGTTGCAGTGAGCTGAGATGGCATCACTGCACTCCTGTGCTCTAGCTTGGGTGGTCGAGAGAGACTCTGTCTCAAAAAAAGAAAAAAAAAAAAGAAAAAGATGCAATCACTTATGAACAAAAGAGATAAGTATACTCTAGGCAAGGAACAATCAGAGAACATGACTGAGTTCACAAAAATAAAAAATATATATAATTACTACAGCAAAGACTGCTAATGGTCATCAATTGAACACAAAATTTGTGTTCCTCCTTCCCAAGTATATAGTTATTATGGGGAAGGAGTTGTTAACCAGGAACTACATTTTACAGTGCACCCTACTCCTCCCTATTGCATCTAGTGGGACCAAATGACTATTTTCACCAGTTGGAATGTGAGCAGAAGAGACATGTGACATTTGCTTGTCAAGGCTGTTGAGAATAAGATTTTCGTCATCTTCCTCCCTCTTCTGGCTGAATGCAAGGGGATGTGAGGCCTTGGAGGATGGCAGAGTCAGAAGTCAGATTTGGAAAGAGTCCAAATCTCTGATTCTTCTGATTTACCTGCCTGCTAAACAGGGGACCCTGTGTTCAAACAGTTATGCTAGCATGAAGTTAGTGATTATTATGATAAGACACTGAAATTTGGGGGTTTATTTATTACAGCAGCAGATAGCGTTGCCCTAACTAATGTAAGCATTAATATTTAATTTTTTAAAAATTAGTAGAATGATAGGAAGATGAGTTGAAGAAATTTTCTAGAATCTAGAACAATTAGGGAGATAAACAGAAAACTAGAGAATGTATAGATGACATAAGGAATTGATCTGGAAGCTCCAAACGCTAAAACAGATTTCAGAAAGAGACAGTACAGAAAATTGAGGACAGAAAACTATCAAAGATGTACTAGAAAAAATTCTCCAGGGCTAAAGATTCAATTTTCAGATTGAAAGGGATCAATGAGGTCTGAATAGGGTAAAACAATGATAAATCCCAATTTAGAAAGTCAAAACTGCAGAAGATTAAGGTTAAAAAGAAGATCCTAAAAGTCAGTGCAAGAAAAAACAAGTTATACGTAAGTGAAAAGAATAAAGCTGGCTTTAAATTTCTCAGCAGTATCACTGGATGCCAACAGGCAATGGATAAATGACTTCAATATTTTGAGGAAGAACATTTGTAACCTAGATTTTCAATTTAGACCTAGCCAACTGTTAATCAATTGTGAGAGTAAAACAGGAATATTTGTAGACATTCAAGAACTTAGAAAATTTGCTCCATGTATCCTTCCTAAGTTATCTACTCCAGCAAACTGAAAGAGCAAACTCAAGGAAGAGGCTGATGTGGGATCCAAGAAACAATGTGCGGTGTGAACTAAGAGAATCACAGTGATTCTAAAGATCTGAACCCTGGTCTTCTTACTGGGTGAGTGTATCAATGTCCCTACTGTTGAAATTAATTCAGTCAGAATTTTCTGTCTTACATTTCTCAAAGTATTCAGTTCTATACAGAGGATTTCTTTAAAAATTATAAATCGTTGTACTAGGTTAGATCTGAGCCTCTTCCTACTTCCTTCACTCCTACCTCCTGCGCTGTTTCCTACCTCAGGGGGGCTAGTTTCCAGCCCATTTGGGCCACTCTTTCTGGGATTTGGGGCCAGTTTTTTTTTAACTTTGTCTTATTTGTAAGCCTTAATTTGGTGGCCCTGTTTCCTGGGCTCAAATATCAGTCCCAAAGTACTTAACATGTCTCCCATGAAGCTTAGGAATCTTCATGCAAAATGTCCCAGTGGTCTAAGCCATTTTCCGAGCTTCCTGATGTAGGTATACAGGTTAGGCTTCTAAACTGACCCCCGCTCTGTTTTTTCCAGAACTTGCAAAACACTGGTGCCTCAGTGCTCCAGCAGCATAAAAATGGATCTGTAGATAATGCTTCCCTCCATTCTCTTCACTTGAAAAGTCATATAATGCAGTAGTATATTAAGAGCTCTGAGAACCCTGGCAGAAAACAAACAAACCTAATTAACACTGTTTAACCCAGCATCTCCTAAACATAATTGACCGGAGAACCTCCTCTTCCCCCTTTTATTTTTCTATTGTAGGGGAGAAGTAATATATTTACCTTACCCATTTAGGTTCATGGCTGAGACCGCTATAATAAAAGGCAGATTAACAAGAGAAAAGCATACAAATATATTTAAGTTTTACCTAACATGAGAGCCTTCGGAAATGAAGACCTAAAGGAACAGAAAAGATTGCATTTTTATGCACAGTGGTGCAGAAGTATGATTGGAGGACGAAGGAATATTACTAATGGTAATAATTTGGGGGAAACTTAGCAAGTCCCGTTTGTTCAGATTCTTTTAAAAAAAAAAAAATCCAAATGAGACAGGGTATTGCTTTGTCACCCAGGCTGGTGTGCAGTGGCTCAAACATGGCTCAATGCAGCCTTGACCTCCTGGGCTCAAGAGATCCTTCTGCCTCAGCCTCCCAAATAGCTGTAATCACAGGCATGTGCCACCATGCCTGGTTAGCTTTTTAATTTTTTTGTAAAGATGGAGTCCTTTTTTTTTATTTTTTATTTTTTATTATACTTTAGGGTTTTAGGGTACATGTGCACAATGTGCAGGTTTGTTACATATGTATCCATGTGCCATGTTGATTTCCTGCACCCATTAACTTGTCATTTAGCATTAGGTGTATCTCCTAATGCTGTCCCTCCCCCCTCCCCCCACCCCACAACAGTCCCCGGAGTGTGATGTTCCCCTTCCTGTGTCCATGAGTTCTCATTGTTCAATTCCCACCTATGAGTGAGAACATGCGGTGTTTGGTTTTTTGTCCTTGCGATAGTTTACTGAGAATGATGTTTTCCAGTTTCATTCATGTCCCTACAAAGGACACGAACTCATCATTTTTTATGGCTGCATAGTATTCCATGGTGTATATGTGCCACATTTTCTTAATCCAGTCTATCGTTGTTGGACATTTGGGTTGGTTCCAACTCTTTGCTATTGTGAATAGTGCTGCAATAAACATACGTGTGCATGTGTCTTTATAGCAGCATGATTTATAGTCCTTCGGATATATACCCAGTAATGGGATGGCTGGGTCAAATGGTATTTCTAGTTCGAGATCCCTGAGGAATCGCCACACTGACTTCCACAATGGTTGAACTAGTTTACAGTCCCACCAACAGTGTAAAAGTGTTCCTATTTCTCCACATCCTCTCCAGCACCTGTTGTTTCCTGATTTTTTAATGATGGCCATTCTAACTGGTGTGAGATGGTATCTCACTGTGGTTTTGATTTGCATTTCTCTGATGGCCAGTGATGATGAGCATTTCTTCATGTGTTTTCTGGCTGCATAAATGTCTTCTTTTGAGAAGTGTCTGTTCATGTCCTCTGCCCACTTTTTGATGGGGTTGTTTGTTTTTTTCTTGTAAATTTGTTTGAGTTCGTTGTAGATTCTGGATATTAGCCCTTTGTCAGATGAGTAGGTTGCAAAAATTTTCTCCCATTGTGTAGGTTGCCTGTTCATTCTGATGATAGTTTCTTTTGCTGTGCAGAAGCTCTTTAGATTAATTAGATCCCATTTGTCAATTTTGGCTTTTGTTGCCATTGCTTTTGGTGTTTTAGACATGAAGTCCTTGCCCACGCCTATGTCCTGAATGGTATTGCCTAGGTTTTCTTGTAGGATTTTAATGGTTTTAGGTCTAACATATAAGTCTTTAATCCATCTTGAATTAATTTTTGTATAAGATGGAGTCTTGCCATGTTGCCTAGGCTGATCTTAAACTCCTGAGCTCATGTCATTCTCCCACCTTGGCCTCCCAAAGTACTGAGGTTACAGGTTTGAGCCACTGCACGTGCCCTTGTTCATGTTTTTCTCTGTGTCCCTGTGTCTTCATTCCTTTTCTCGGGGTACAGGGAGGACTTCTCTGGAATGAGGGTCTTATGCCCTACCCTAGAGAAAAGTCAGAGAATTATTTTATGGCCCACTTCAGGGGAGAATGTCAAAGGTCATAGAGACCTTCCTGCTTCTGCTGTTTTCTTAAATGCCAAGGTGCCATGTTTTGGAGTAGCATGTTCTGAACTGCATGACTATAACATCCTTTAATATTCTAAGAAATTAGGTTTTCTTAGAATACATTTTCACAAATGTTATTCTAGCAACAAAACCCATCTACAGAGTGGCATGTGTGCTCATTGCATGTTTTATCTGTGGCATAATTTTAGATTGCAAGCCCTCACCTATATTGGTTAATTCTGCTTCACATGGAAGAGACAGCCATTGGGCCAGCCCAGAACCAAGATCCCTGTCCCCAAGATCCACTGCTTCTGCTGTGGTCAGGCAAAGAGAAGGGTAAAAATCTACTCTGTGAACTCAGAGGGGTCTGGGTCTGGGTATTTTGAACACTGTATGTGAAGAGGTGTAAAGATGATATAAAATTATGTCAAACCACTGGAAACAAATAGAGTGAAATTACATAATGTGCCAAGGGAGCAAGAACAAATGGGGTGGCCAGAACCATATGTATGCAGCAGCTTAGTAAATATTTTTGATGGTGACATGATGATGATTAAACATAGAGTAGCTCAGATACATAGGATCCCAAGAGGGTAGGGTGGGACTCTGACACTGAGATCACCGACTGTGAGCTTGCTCTTGTTGTGGAATTAGCTCTTGCTCCCTGCCTTTTGGCAGCTCTTGCAGCAGCCGTGCTTCCTCTCCCTGTGGTCGCAGAAGGAACAGGAGGGCAATGTGCAGAACATCTGCTTAATGGAAGAAATGGGACACTCTGATTTTGCCCATTATTTTGAAGATGAATTTTAAAAGGGAAGTTAAATTAATTAAATGCAATCAGACTTGCTACTTTCCTTACAGATCAGGTATTTACTTTTGTAAGTCACTGGGCCCTGAATATTTACAGCCTGCCTTTTCTATTCATGTGTTCATGAAAGGCAGTGTGCGTGGTGGTTCGAAGTGATTGTGGAGTCAGAGACTTGTGTTTGCATCCAGCTCTGCCAGCTACTTGCCGTAATTGAACTAGTAATTGAATAGCCGAGTCCCTTTTTTAAGCCTCAGTGTACTTGGTTATAAAATGGAGTTAACATCCTCCTCATAGTACTAATATGAGGATTACATTAAAATACTGCATATAAAGTATTTAGTACACTTCCAGACACATAGTCAGTACTCAATACATAGTAGCTTTCGTTAATAGTTCATATGCTATCTCCCTACTAAACTGTCCCTTGAGGGCGTAGGCTCCATGTGCTTAATCTTTGTAACCTAAGGCATGGAGCCTTGAACACAGTATACAGCAATGAATTATTAATTGGTAACCTAAGATTATGCCACCATAGCTTAAGGGAAAATATGGGCAATTATCCATTTAACCTGGAAAATTCGGCCTCCCAAATGAAATTTTGTTATGGTTTAATTTGGTTATGCTCTAATTAACATCTAAATAATGGCCACATCTGTTATTCCTGAAGACTGGTATTGGCATGTTTGCTCCCTATTGCATACAAACAGATCCGTATATTTGCTTCATAATCTAGAATCTGCTTTCCCATCCTTTGCCTACATGTCTTGCGGGGTGCAGATGAGAATCAAGTCTTCCTCAAGTGGGCAGAGTGTTTCAGGTTGACCGCCATATTTACTGAAGTGCTGGACCACTTGCTCCTCACCTCTCTGTCAATGCTGTGCTGGCTGGAATGCAGCAATGACAAGCTCAAAAGTCAGTTCATCACCCGGACAGTCGCATGCATTCACAAAACAGACAACACATAGGAAAACACATCTAGATGACAGACCGCATTTTTCACTGCCCAGCTGGACTTCTGCATGTCACATAAAGGGGGCCTTGGGGACTTGCAAAATGACAATCTATGCTGTTGCTAATATGCCCAGCCCACCTGGGAGTGGCAGGGGAGGCGAGTGGCAAGAATCAAGCCTTCTTGGGAGTGCCATGGGTTCTTCTGCCTGCCAATCGCAACGGCGATGTGGCAGGAGCCACCCCCACCCAGCAAGGCTTAATGGCCGCATGCTGACTTAAAAACATAGTCCCAGGGAAGGCATTAACATTCTGAGCTCAGCTGTGTCATCTCGGTTGCCATAGCAATGCTGAGAAATATATTTTGTGTCCAATGGTTATTTCTCCACACTAATGAAATGGACATTTTTCTTCAGTGAATTGAATGAAAACTAATTGAGTAGTAATCAGCACAGACTCTGAAGTTCAGGGGAATGTAGTCTGACTAGTCTGACTAGCGCTTTGTGGAAATGCAGAAACCATTAACTATCTTCAAATGAGATGTTTTTAAATTAGTGGAATCTTAGCAACCTATTGCAGGCTGGCATGTGTTATCACACCAAAAATTTGTCATTTGTTTAGTGCTGGGATGGGAAATTTATTTTCAATTAATTCAAGTGCTGATAACTTTCTATGGTTCATTGTGTCCTCTCCTCCAATAAATAGCCCAAACTGATTGATGTGTGCTTCTAGATGGACTTTTAAATATATATATATATATATATATATATATATATATATATATATATACACACACACATGCACACACACACATATATATAATATATATAATTTATAATTTGGATTCTCAGATGTTTTCAGAAAAGAGTGTTTTTTGCTGAGACCAACTGTTCCTGAAGCTCATTGAGCAATGGAGATGAAAAAGTGATTTTTAAAAACTATATCTTATTGCTTAATCTGTTCAATGTCAAATATCACTGTGATGGAAGAAACTACACAGAGATGGCTGGAAGCCATATGGAGTCATCATTTTTGTCCTTGGATATATCTACAAATTCATCTTTGATTAATCTTACAGTTCTTTTTGCTTTCATTTGGATCATGAGTATAAACAAAAATACAAGTACAAACTATTTCCCTAAGTATTAACACTCCCCTTCTGAGAACATAATATTGAGTACTGTTATAAGTAGATCTTCATCTCCTTTGAATATGAGCCTAATTCACAGCAAAGAGACATTTGGTTACATGCAAATATGAGTGAGTTCCTTCACTACACTGGGATAGACTGGAAAGTTTCCCCTGAATCTTTAAGACAGCTGGCTTGTCAGGTGTGGTTCAATAGTGGGTTGGGGGTGGCTAAATGAGTTCCTAATTTCAGATGTCCTGTTTCTCTTGTTTAAGGAGTCCGCTGAGATGCGTCTGAGCTCTCTTTGCCCCCTGACTCTGTTGTGTCACCAGGCCTTGGGAAAGTAAGAGTGTCCATTCTTCTTCCCCTGTGCTCTCCAGCATGGGGCTGGATCTACAGGGTGCAGGTTCCTGAGCCTGGCATGAGCAGCCTCAGTAAGACTGTGTGTGATCTTAGGGGCAAGAGCACAACCAGGTTAAGGCAGGTGGGGTTTGAGAAAACCACACCCTAAAATTTGGCAAATGAATAAACAGATGAATCATTTTCCTAGGACTCAGAGTCTAAAGCTTCCAACCAGCACTAAATTCACATTAAAAATTTATTGTGCCATAATTTTTAAGTACAGCCAGACCTGATGGCGTATGTTGGCATTTCCTTGAGGTGAGATAAAGCTGTGTGGAGTCAGTCTCTCAGCTGATTGGCAGGACAAGGTGGAGAGGAGGAAGCCAACAGGGAGAGGGAGCAGGCACTCCTCTTCTCCGCAGACACCTTCCTTTTTTACAGCCTTTGGGTCTCAATGTGGGAGAAGACACAGTCTTCTGTTGCCATGGCAACATAAGTGCATCACAGTGGGATTAAGGGGTTGAAAGGCAAGAAACACCAAGCTTGGAGGAGTTGGGGCAATTGAGAGAGGATGGACTTTTGCTAGAAATAAACACAATAAGGTGGCAGGGCAATAGAAGAGAGTGGATTTATGGTTTATGACATTCCTAAAATATCTTTATTTAATAATGAAAACTTCATTATCCGGGCCCGGGTTGAAGTGTTGCTGTGGGCCCTCTGAGGATCCCAGCAAAGATCTTTCATCTTGACAGAAGTTCTAAATTACAACATTAGTGTTCTAACCGAGAGGCTGTTATTGCCTATTTGGTCTGTCCAGGGAAATGAGACACACATTGCTGGAGAGTGGGTTATTGAAATCTAGTAGCTTGGAATATTAAAAATGGGGGCTGGGTTGGGGGGAGGTCTCTTTCCCCATGAGCTAGGGATAAATTAAGTGATAAACCTGGGATGTTTACTAAAGTTTCATTATTTTTCAAGATAAAAAACCCCTAATTCATCTTTATTATGGCCAAAGCCATTATTATGTTTCACACCATTAAGAAACAAACGTAAGGAGATCCCTAAAGCTAATTTTCAGACCAACTATATGAACCTATTATGCCTTTATTTTCATCCCAGGTATCTCTGACTCCTTCTCGGTTATGCAGCCTGACCTCCAAAAAAAAAGTATTTGGTCTTCAGATTTTTCAAAGACAATTAGGTCTAACTGGCTCCCGGTGTTTGACTAATGATCAGAACAGATAGCTCTCCAGATCACAGTTCAATTTCTACTCCTTCTGGCAGGGCAAGAAAATGGCCTACCTGTGCTGGTGGAATCAGAAGAGGGCCAAGTGAGCAGAGGGCTTTGCAGTCTTTTCTTCCCTTTGCTCTCTCAATTCTTCCTCCTTATTTTCCCACCTCCCACTAATGCAAACACATCCATTTTCATTTTCTGTTGACTGTCTCTAAGGCCAATCTCACAAAAAGGAAGGCAGTTGCCTAAGTGGTTTAATAACAACAATTAAAAAGTAGGTTTAATATGTGCTAGACACTTTGTTAAATGCTTTCACTGAATTATCTCGTTTAAGCTTTACACCCATTTTATGAGGTCGGTACTACTATTAACCCCACTTTCAGTTGAGGAAGCTGGAGTCAAAGAGATTAAGCAACTGGACCAAGACAACACAGTTAATACATTGCAGCACTGGGTATTGAACTCAAGCCTTTTCATTCAAAAGCCCAGACACACGGCTCTTAATCCCTGTACTATATTGTCTCCCATATATTGTAGTGCTAAAAGTTTCCTCCTGCCCAATTACCCTGTATCCCCACCCTAATCTCAATATCAGCCATTCCTCTGCCTTAAGAAGGAGGTTGGTGGCCCCTGGTAAAATGGAAATGTATTCCCTGGGGATAGAGTAGCAAGTTTGCTGCCTAACATTGGTCAATGATGACACATCACCTGTTGAGTATGGCTAGTATTGCACAACAGTTTAGTTCTGCTAGAAATACCAAATGAGATAGCGTTTAAAATGCCATTTTAAGTTATGGTACCACATATCCTTACATGTAAGTTATCATTATAACTATCTGGAATGATTTTTACCAGTCAATATGTAACTATAGATAACTTTATTAATTAGCAGATAGCAGAGTCCTAAGTGATTACAAAATGGGTCAGTTCAGTGTTCCTGCAGAAAGAGATCATGAAAAGCCCTCAGTCCGGGGTACAGCTTGGGAGAGCAGGCCAGAGAGAAGGACCTCGGAAGACATCCTGGCAAGCAGAGAAATGGGCACCAGAAGTGTGTGTGTGTGTGTGTGTGTGTGTGTGCGTGTGCGCGCCTGCACATGTGTACTCCTGCACAGGATAGGCATAGACTGTGGACGGGAAGGGGATAGAGGGTAAGGAGAAGAAAGGTGGTGGCCTCTGACAGCAGAAAAAGGCAACACTGAGAACAAAACTTTCCTTCTTTATTTAAGGGAGGCCCTAGATATCTGAGCTAGTGGTTTCCAAAACTGGCCAAGGTTCAGAAGGAAGACTTAAGAATCTTCCCGTGTGCTACTCAAGACTGATTTAGTAGATCAAGGTTAGGCCATACACTTGCTACTCTATCCCCAGGGAATGCGTTTCCATTTTACAAGGGGTCTCCAATGCATGGGTAGAACCTAGGCATTTATACGTTTAAAACAGCTTTCTAGGCAACATCCACTGAGTGCTCAGCCCTTGGGCCCATGTAGACACTCTGACTGCACTACTCTTCTATTCCATACACCTTGCTTCCTTCTTCCCTATCAAAGTGCCCCTGCTTAACTCCTACACATCCCACAGCTCTCAGAGCAAACATCCCCTTCCAAAGATGCCTTTCTTGACCTTGTCTAGGTCAAGCTCCTTCATTATGCACTCTAGAGAGACAAGTTCTTTTCCCTTTGAGCACTTGTCTCAATTTATAATTACATAGTTAGAGAGTGAAAATCCATTAATATGAAACAGGGATAATATTTGTTTCCTGAAACTCCAATCTCTTTCCAGCACCTAGAAAAAATCAGAATATGGTTGGTGATTAATAATGTACATAATTTTTATCCTTTGTCTTAACCTGGGTTTTCTGGACATCAGGCTTTCACCATGCCAGTTCTTTGCTCTCTTTTCAAACTATATCAAGTTAAAAAGCCTCTACCCATCAGCCCAAACTCTCCTTCATCAGACCCACACTCCCTATTCAACTTGATTTCGAAGAATTTCCTCCTTAATTAGCTGGCTTCTTTATTGTCCCATGGAGTAAGCTTTTGCTTACTCCAAACTCTATGTCCTTTTTAAATTTAGTTTTTATTTTTTGAGATGGAGTCTTGCTCTGTTGCCCAGGCTGCAGCAGTGGCGCGATCTCGGTTCACTGCCACCTCTGCCTCCCAGGTTCAAGCGATTCTCCTGCCTCAGCCTTCTGAGTAGCTGGAACTATAGGTGCCTGCCACCATGCCCAAATAATTTTTGTATTTTTAGAAGAGACGGGTTTTTGCTCTGTTGGCCAGGCTGGTCTTGAATTTCTGACCTCAAGTGATCTGCCTGCTTCGGCCTCCCAGAGTGCTGGGATTACACGCGTGAGCCACCATGCTCAGCTTCCACGTCCTTTTCATGTGCCATTTTCCTTCCTTAGAATGCAACAGACTTTTTCCTTACCACCTATATAAATCCTTTACATTCTTCAAGATCCAACTCAAGTTCGAAGAGCATCATAAACCCTTCTGTTTTGGGTTGAATTGTGTCCCCCCAAGAGATGTTGAAGTCCTGACCCCCAATACCTATGAACGTGACTATATTTGGAAATAGGGTCTTTGCAGATGATCAAGTTAAGATAAGATCCTTAGGGCAGATGAGCTGAGCTGGCCCAACATTCCCGGTTCCAGACTAGTGCTATTTGTAACAGGCATGCTGGGTTTTAGTCAGCCAAGTGGTACTTGAATTTTAACCCTGAAATTTTCTTGGTTCTAATTCCTGAAAAGATCTTAAGGAAGATTAATAAGCTCCTGGCAGGCTTTCTAAGACCTGACTTCTTAGAGCTGGAGACCTCATAAGTCTACCAAGAGCTTTTGCATCAGGAGACATGGCCAAGGAATATGTCTATATCTGCGGATTGTCTCTTTTCTTAATAGCCATATCAGTAGAGTCAACCAAGAGAGTTGGAAAGTGAAGCAAAGAAAAGCCAATAATATATCTATCTACATATCTTTACATTTCTAAATTATTATTTTAATTAATTAATTTTGAGATAAAGTCTCTCTCTGTCACTCAGGCTGTAGAGCAGTGGCACAATCATAGCTCACTGCAGCCTCCAACTCCTGGGCTCAAGAGATCTTCCTGCCTCAGCCTCCTGAGTAGCTGGGGCTACAGGCATGCACCACCATGCCAGGCTAATTAAAAAAAAAAAAAAACAAACAACAACAACAACAAAAAAACATTTTTAGGGATGGGGTCTTGCTATGTTGCCAAGTCTGGTCTTGAACTCCTGGGCTCAAGTGATCCCCCTGCCTCAGCCTCCGGAGTAGCTGGGATTACAGGTGTGACCCACTGCACCCATCTTCTATAATATATTTTAAGAGTGCATTCTGAAAGTAGTCTTAACTACTCACATACCAGGGACTAGGCTTGTCATGAGAATATACAAGTGATTAGTCAGGGCCTTGCAGCTACTGTTATTTTGCTAACATCTTCCCAGGGCTGGCTCACACGACTGCTTCCTTCTGGTGACAATGTCTGACCTAGTAGCAGGCCTAAAGAACCGGACAAACTGGACCACTATCGCTATTTAATAAGGCCTAAGTGAAATGTATGTTAAGGTCACTCCTAGACCAGCAGTCTCTACAGAGCAGGAGCTGCCTTGGCTCCTTTCAGTTCAGCTCAGGCCCTCCTGTGCACTTCATGTGTGTCTCTCCAATTTGCCACAAGAAAAATTTCTCCTTTTCTTTTTTTTTCAGTTATGTCTCCTGAGTTCTAGTTCTCCGTCCTGAAGACCATGTAATGTGAGTTACAAGCTGTCTACAGAGGTAAGCATTTGACTCTGGCCAGCTCAAGATATTCAGCAAGATGTGATTGTCCAGTCTTGAGGCTGTTTGCTGGGAGAAGCACTACATAGGCTATTGCCAGTGCCAAGGAGAACAATCCTAACAAGACTGACAGCCCTGCCCAAATGACACGGCATTGAAAATGACACCTGACTGAATGAAGCTGACGCTGAGGTAGGTAATGAGCTTCAGAGAGAAGGGAGGGACCAGCCACAGAGGAGGCATGATGCAAACTGCTGGGGTCCTCAGAAATGTATGAGTGACTCCTTCTTGCCCCAAATCTCAAAACCATTTTGATAAAATAAAATATACCAGATTCTTTCCATGACATTGAACCAATAATTTTTTTTTTCTGAGGAATCATGAAAAAGAAGAGAGTAGAAGTGATAGGAAGGGTTTTTCAGGGTTTGGAGAATGACTTATGCTTGAGTTACGATTTTCCAACTACTAGTTAATATCCTGCCTTTGGCACTGTCTTTCCCCAGGAAGAGATACAAATAGAGGTGGGGGGGAACAAGGCTATGAGACCTGAGAGGAGGTCTTCCCCGAGGCCGAAATTGGGAGGATAGTCTTGAGCTAACCCCACCCTCTAGGAGTCTCAGGTTTCCCATAGGTCATTTATTTGCCCGGGTGGGTGCCTTAATTTCTTTCTAGGCTAGGAAGTAGAAGGTTGATTGAGATCTGGAATCTCCACTGTTTCCTGAGCATAAGAACTCTCAATCACTAAGGATGGGTTCCCTGAGCATTTATAATGCTATGCAATGTTGTACATCTTTGCAATCCACCAAGCCCCATGATACCCTGGGCTATATTCTTATTGTTCTCTTTTTGAGGATGAGGGAACCATGTCTTATAAAGTGGAGAAATTGGGATGAGTCATTTTGAGTGACAGGAATAGTAGAGAGACATCTGTTGTTTTCATGGATCCTAGCATAAATGACATTATAAAGCTAAGCATCATCTCCTAAATTCTTTCTGAGTTAAATCTGGGATAACATAAGGGTATACTGAAAAGATGAATTTCTAAGAACAAGTCTGATAACATAGGTTGGCTTTGGAGTTGAATTCTTATCTGTTTTCAAATGGGATACAAATGTGTCAAGCTGTTAATACAGACTGCTGGGATCTGAACACATAGCAGGTGTCCCCCCAAAATTTACACATTGAAACCTAACCCCCAAAGCGATGGTATTAAGAAGTGGGGTCTTTAGGAAGTTTTTGAGTGGTATCATGAGGATGGACTCCTCATGAATGGGATTAGTACCCTCATAAAAGAGGCCTAAGGAAGTTTCCTCAGCCTTTCTGACATGCAAGGACACAGCTAGAAAGTGCCATCAATGAAGAATGGGCCCTAGCCAGACACTGAATCTGCTGGAGCCTTGGTTTTGGACTTTTCAGGCCCCAGAAATGTTAGCAATAAATGTCTGTTGTTTACAAATTACTCACTCTAAGGTATTTTATTATAGCAGCCTGAATGAACTAAGACACTCACCTATCAAGTTTTCCCTGATGGTTGAGTAAAACGAGTGTATGAAAATCAGGGATGATGTACTTGCACAACCCTGGGAGTGAGAACCTCCTTAAATTTTACACCCTCGACACCCCTCCTGCCCAGCCTTGTTGAAAATACCCAGCATGAGGTTTGGTGCATAGTTGATAATAAGTAATTAGATTCCTACCTTCTTTCTTCAATCTCAATTGATTAAATTGATGAGGCTTACTTACACCTTCTCCGTTCTGTACCTTCCCAGACTCTTCAACGTTCCCATTCTACTTCTCTAGATCTCAAAGTCTAATGCACAAACAGGGTCCTAGATAGCACGAGTTCACACAAGGATGGACAGAGTGAGACTTTTGGTCTTTCGGAAGAGCCCAGGGAATTGCAAAGTTTAAGATGAACTCTAAAATGCCATCCATCTTGTTTTTCTGGCAGGATGAGTAGCCAGGCGGCAGATTTTAATTGTGGTCTAAGGGGCAAATGCAGTTTTAAAGAAAACTTTAAGAGTACGATTACATGCTTAAGAACCTTAAGTTGAGAGTACAATTAGAGGTTCTTCAGATGAATACAAAATACAATTTAGGTTCTTAAGAAGCCTTGGGTTAAGGGAGATAGTAATTTTAAGTGTTTCTTCTGGGGTTCCATTTAAAATGAGCTCCCACTCTAAGGTCTCTCAGGAAAGCTAGACTGCTAGAGTTTAAATTTGAGCTTGCCACTCACTATGTGACCTTGAACATGTTGCGTGACCTTTCTATGTCTCAGTTTTCTCATCCATAAGATGGGGGATAATATGGTATCTATTTCACAGAGAATGTAAATAATACAAATAAAATACTAGCAAAGTATACATAGTAAGCTCTCAGTAAATGTTATTAAGTGACAGTATCATTATTTCAGTGACCACAGAGAAGAGGAAGTTCTATAACTCTGCTCTAGAAAGTCTGTTGTACAACAATCTATTGCTTTATGCACACTTGTTATGGGTAACAAGGTGATTTTGTTTCAGAAGAGAATGCAACACATCAGAACTTTAAACAGCATATTCTCTACTACATTTAAATTATGACTCATTTCTCTAATTTAATTTACACCCTTTATTTAGAAACACACCTTCTGTGTACAGCAGCACACACCTGCAACATATACTAACAGCATCCACTGCAGAAACAGGTTGAGAGACAGGAAGAAGCTGAAAGAAGCTAACATTGATAAAGTTCCAACCGTGTGCTAAGGACTTTACTTACATTATGTTGTTAATTCTTTTAAACAGCCATTTAAAAGTCTATTCTTGTGTCCATTTTATAGATGAAGACATCAAAACTAAAAGCACTCAAATTTTCCAAGGTCAAAAAGCTGGTAGGTGGCAGAGCTGTGATTTGCATCAGCTTCTGTCCATGCTCATTTTATTAGATCACAAAACTCTTGGGTAGAAAGAACTTTAATTTCTTTGCCTAATCCTTTCTTGTCTTCCCCTGTGACTCTGCACCCACTAACCAATTCCAGTCTCCATGAACCGTCATCCAATGACCCTCCATGCTTCTCAAAGTAGAAGAATGAGCTTTGTCAGCTCAGGAACTCATTCTTTTGGGGTGTGGGAGAACAGCATGATGAACAATAGAAAGCAGGGACACAGGGCTGTGGTGCTGTTTAATTAAATTAGCTTGAGATAATGGTATATCCTGAAATGGGAACATATCCATTAATGCTGTTATTATTATCAAGGACACGAATGGCCCACTGAGGATTGATGAGAGAATAAACTGTCCATATGCTACGAACCATAAGGGAACAATTGATAGGAAAAACCTCAGCGAGAAACTTTGGATGGGACTGATAATGCATCCTCCAGCATAAAACACATACACACACAGTAAAGGGGATGTGTGCTTGGCATCTGGTAAATCAGTGAACTGTGAAGGCACTGAGGCAATAAAGTGAGCAGGTTTCACATTAATATTATAATATGATATGTTTATAGGATGGGGACATTCAAAAGTGATTCCAGCAGCAATGTATAGGAACTGTTTTAACTGAGTTCATGTTCTGCAACAGAAGTGCAGACTTCATCAGTCACGCAAAGAAAGGAGTCATGAGAAGGGAAGGTTTTGGATTTGTTTTCCCCTGTAAGTGGCCTTTGAATTTTATTGGATGTAACCTACATAATGCATTGTTTATCCATATACTATTTAGCCAGGAGGGGTGTTTAGGAAGACACAAGCCTTGTCTACCTTATACCCAAAGGATGATAAAATAAAATATGCATATCTTGATGCCTTCCTGAAGCCATAAGCTTGTTCTAGTTCACTAGGGATCCATCTCTTCCTGTATGATCTATGGTGTTATGGACAGAGGGTAGCGGAATGCAGCCAATTATAACCATGGAGCAAATCCTGGGAAGAAGAGATGTAATCCAGGCTCAAGGAATGATTTGCTGCTGAGAGGGGTTCTGTTAGCCCCGGAAAGGGTTAGAGGGAAAAGGTTCACAGCAGAAGAGTGCAGATATGTGCCTGAGAATGTCAGGAAGGGCTGCCAAGGGTGAAACAAAGGGAAATTTCCCACCTGGAAAATGTTCCTCCTGACAGCAATCTGTTCCAAGTAAAATCAAATGGTTTGCAAAAATGTGTCGGGAATCACAAATGTTTTGTGTGCTTGGGATGTGAAATTGTTCAATGATCAGGCCTTATGCATAGCCTTTGGATAGCTTATGGGTATTGATATTTGGATCTTCATAGAGCCCACCGGGTTTGTTCTCAGGCCCACACATCAAAACTGAGATATTCTCTCTGAACCTGTTCAAATAAATGAAGCAGGGCCCTCCCACCAATAGCTATTACCCTCTGCTGTCAAGCTCTGACATATCTTGGAAAGTAATCCAGCACCAGACTTCTCTGTTAGTCTCCTGCAGTGACCTCAATAACTAGGTTGAGGGCTGGGGAACTGCCCTGGGTTAGGGGTAGGGGTGGGAGTCAGATGGTGTAGTTCATATTTACTCTACTTCTTATCCACGGGCACGGAGGGGATTTCTTCGCACATTCCAACATGAAGGGAATATTTCTGGTCCTTCTTCCTTTCATTTGTACCTTCTTGCTAAAAGAGGAGTGATTAATCTGATTGATGAGAGTGATGTCCTTCTCCCCTTTCCTTCCACTTCTCTCTTTCCATTTATCCTGACTTCCCTTGAGTGGAACATATTCCCTCTGCCTTGATTCCCAGGAAGTCAACACATACAGCCCTGGGTGTCCCTTGTCATGGAAGCTCACAGTATCCAGTTGGTCTGCAAAGACCTTCCCAGGTGGTGGGAGACCTCACTGAGTCAGACATATCCCTTCTCCACGTCTTCACTCTCTCCCTTTCTAATGGCTTCTCACCCCCAGTTTACTTACATCCTCAATCTGATTGAATCACAAAACAATTCTCCTTGCCTTTTACATTCCCTTCCTTGTTATCTAATTGTTCTCTTCTCTTCACATTGACACTCCTAGAAAATTAAACTTTCTCAAATGCTCTCTCGAATGCCCTCATTTCCCAGCCTCAGCTCAGAAAAGGCCTCTGTGTCCACTGCAGGCAAACTGCTTTTTCAAGGCCATAAATGACCTCTTATTTCTAATCCCATGGAAATCTTACTTCTACCCTTGGCTGAATTTGAACGTGTTGATCACATCTTCCTCCTCCTTCTATAAATTCTGTTCTCCTTCAGTGTCTCTGACATAGGGCTCTTCTGTTCTTCATATTTCTCTAGACGCTTCCTCTTGGCCTCCTTTAATGGACTCTTCTTTCCCACTCATCTCTTCCATGTTTGCTTTCCTCAGGTTTCTGCATCAGCCCTTTCCTTATGCAGGTCTCTCATGAATCCACTATGTATTACTTAAATGCTAATGACATCCCATCATTGTCACCTTCTTGCTGTAGGACTTCATGTCCAGGCCACTGTGGCAGCCTTCTATCTCTCTGTATTTACTCTGTTCCTTCTAATTCCCTTTGGCCCTGTAGCCAGAGACATGGCTCCAAAACATAACCTTGGTTACATTGGTCTAATATTTAAATTTATCCAATAGTTCCCCTTGTTTTTAAGTAATGTCCCTGTTTGCTGTCTAGACCATGCCACCACTAACTGGGTGGTTGTGTGTTCAGATGCCAGCCAGTTTTGGGGTACCTACTCTGTGCCAGGTCCCATACTGAGTTCTGGGAATACAATAATGACTTAGATAGAATCAATCTTCTGCTCACAGAGCTTATTTGTAGTTAGAGATGGTTAAACCAGTAATTACAGTAAAGTGTGATAAGTTCTAAGATCAAAGAAGTACAAGTTACCATGTGATGAGATCACAGAGCCTCTTCACCTGGAGTGCAAAAGTAGAGAAGGCTTCCCCGGCAACCATGTTTAAGCTAGAAAAAAAATTATTTTACAAAATTGCCTATCATCCTTGCAACGGGCAATGCTCCCTTTTGCTCTTTTTTCATACACCCCTTTTCTGTTACTTTCTGTCCTCCAGCGGTGAGGAAAGCTTAGAAGTTCCTGAAAAGACCATGCACATCTTTAGTCTTTCTCAAAGTTAGCTGGTACCCATCCTTTAAAGCTCTTTCATTGAGTGGTTTACAAAGGGCAGTGAGCTTGCTGGTTAGTGCTGCAGTAGAGCAATTCAGGATTCAGTTCAATTGTGCCCCTGAGTTGTGCATCCTTGGGAAAGTTATTTAACTTTACTGAGCCTCCTTTTTTAACTTGTAAAATAGGGATAACAGCGGTACTTCCCATTGGGATTCGAAGGGACCCAGTAAATGGCAGCCCTCTTTCCTATCCAAGTTTTGAACAAATTGAAAAACACAACAAAATAATAAAGCAGTTGAGAAACTGAACATCCCTTTCATTAGTGATTAAGCTGGTACTAAAGAGTATGGCTACTGTATTTTATTGATACTAAAATGTACTTTCCCTTCACATTTAACATCTTTTCACTGAGGGTGCATTTTACAATCAATTGGCATGTTACGGTTGCTGCTGGCCAAGTGGCAGTCGTGACATAGTTGTTAGTGCCTGCACACACATGAACTTGGGTTATTCTTGGTGGCAAACCAGGCCACTGCATCTCTTGATGTTTCCATCAATAAACTACTAAGAACCATTTAGGGAAGAATAAGTAAAAAAGTCCTGGTTGTTGTCTAAAACCTTCCTTTGCTGTCTTCTAAGAGACAGAATGCTAACAGAATGGATGTCTTCTGCTTGGAAGAAAATTCCAGAATAATAAGAAACCAAGGCTGTATCTTGATGGCAAGGAGGAAATATATATATATTTTTGTAAATCATGTAGCTACATAACTCTGAGTCAAAATGTGATTCAAAACAGACTCTAAATGTGAATTTTAAAGGTATGTTTTAGCCAATTTATTTTCCTTTTTATGTACACAAAAGAGTGACATGTCATAAACATGTAATTTTGAAAGAAATAATCTTATTCAATAAGCATTAAAAAATTCAAAGTGATAGAATGGAATGTATTGCTTCATGGTCAGTGTTTTTCTTTTTATGTGATACATAAAATCATGATGCCACTTTCACTGATGGTACCTTCCATGAGGTGAAATAGCATGTATCTGCAGGCAAGCAGGCTTCAAATGCAGAGCCATAGGACTAAGCAGACCTCTCCATGAGGGGTGAGAGCTGGTTGCTTTGCAGCCTGTAGAGGCAGAGCGCAGTTATGCTTCCTGTGGGAAGCTTGTTCCTAAGAAAAGGGGAAAGGAAGGAGTTGGAGTTGGATTTCCACATGTGCAGTTCATGTGTAACCCAACTCACAAATTGGATTAAGTCACTCCTCCCTGAGAAGAGATGGAGAGAGTTCAGGAATGTTACCCATGTGGAGTTCCCTCGACATGGAAGGACACATCAATAGAGTAGCTATCTCACAGGTTTGGCGTGACAGCAAAATTAAGTGGGTAATGTAAAATGTCACTCAGTTGTCTTTTAGCATTCAGTGTTGCTGATGAGCAGTTTGACATTTGACATCAGTCTGATTCTTCTTTGATCAATGGCCTATTTTATTTTGCTTCCTCACCCTTGTGGGAAGACTTCATCTTTGCTTTAGTCTTAGTATTCTGAAATTTCAAAAAGATCTGTCTAGGGGTGGGTCTTTCTTTTTCTTTTATTTTAAGTTCAAGGGTACATGTGAAGGTTGGTTACATAGGTAAACTTGTACCACGGGGTTTTGTTGTGCAGATTATTTTGTTGCCCAGGTGTTAAGCCCAGTACCCATTAGTTATTTTTCCTGATCCTCTCCCTCCTCCCAATCTCCACCCACCGAAAGGTCCCAGTGTGTGTTGTTCCCTTGTATGTGTCCACGTGTTCTCATCATTTAGCTACCACTTATAAGTGAGAACATGTGGTGTTTGGTTTTCTGTTCCTGTGTTAATTTATTAAGGATAATGGCCTCCAGCTCCATCCATGCCCTGCAAAGTATATGTTCTCTTTCTTTTTATGGTTGCATGGTATTTCATAGTGTATATGTATCAGATTTTCTTTATCCAGTCTATCACTGATAGGCATTTATGTTGACTCCATGTCTTTGCTATTGTGAATAGTGCTGCAATGAACATACCTGTGCAGGTGTCTTTCATTTATACTAATTAGAATTTTGTTGGCACTTACATTTTGAATCTAATGTCTACGTTCAATTCTGGGAAATTGTCTCTTGTTATTTTTTTGATAGTCCCCTCTTCTCTGTTTCTCTGCTCTAAATTTCTGGAACTGCTCTTAGTCAATGCTGGATCTCCCGGATTGAATGGCTATGTTTCTTATTTTTTCCAGCTCTTTTTAATTTTTTATTTATACATTTTTTGAGACTGTCCAACCCTTTAATTTCTAACTTCTCAATCCTTTTTTTATAGCATCTTGTTCTTGTTTTGTGGATGCAATATTTTTCTGAATCTCTCTGGAGACTTCTGCGCAGGCCAGAGAAAGTCAAAATGTGAAGCAAAATGGGTTTAGTGCTGGTATGGTGGACGACAAATTCTGTTGAAGTGGTCTTGAATGCTTCCCCTAGTGATGTGATGGTTTCTAGTATCATTGCCTGCTGGGGCAACACATCTTGTGATGGCAACTTAAAAAGTTTACTGCTTTCTGTTGCTTCTCCTCTTCAGAGAAATCTAGGTTAAGAAGTCCCACAGGCTGGGCGTGTTGGCTCATGCCTCTAATCCCAGCACTTTGGGATGCCAAGGTGTGAGGATCACTTGAGGCCAGGAGTTCAAGATTGGCCTGGAAACCACAGCAAGACTCCATCTCTACAGAAAATTTAAAAAGTAGCCAGACGTAGTGATATATGCCTGTAGTCCTAGCTACTTGGGAAACCGAGGTGAGAGGATCTATTTAACCCAGGAGTTTGAGGCAACAGTGAGCTATGATTATGCCACTACACTCCAATCTGGGTGACAGAGCAAAATCCTATCTCAAAAAAAAAAAAAAGAAAGAAAGAAAGAAAGAAAGAAAGAAAAGAAGTTCCATAGACTTCTTGGCACTCTGTGCTTCACAGTATCGGAGCACATATTTACTGAGTACCTACACTATGCTTGAGTCTCTACTTTCTCCCTTGCTTTGATCTAGCAACTGGATCATAGCATGCGTTCAGTAAATGCTTGTTGAATGAATGATTTCACTTAAATACATTTCAATAATTACTCATTAAATACCTCCCAATATATTTCCAGCAGAATACAAAGCATTTTGTATTGTTTAAAACAAAAACAACAATATCAACAACAAAATAGTGCAAGTCACACCCAATGCCATTGTGGAATTTAGAGTTTAGTAGAGTAATTAAATTAACAAATAAAATTCCAAAGTGATACAAGACAGTATTTAGGTATTCAGAAAAGCGTTAGAATGCAGTTTCCAGGCTGGGCGCAATGGCTCATGCCTGTAATCCCAGCACTTTGGGAGGCCGAGGAGGGCTTATTGCCTGAGGTCAGGAGTTTGAGACCAGTCTGGCCAACATGGTGAAACCCCATCTCTACTAAAAACACACAAAAAATTAGCCAAGCATAGTGGCATGCACCTGTAATCCCAGGGCTCGGGAGGCTGAGGCAGGGGAATTGCTTGAACCAGGGAGGTGGAAGTTGCAGTGAGCCGAGATTGTGCCACTGCACTCTAGCAAGTCACTAGATGTCACAGTACTGGAGGACAGGTGACAGAGAAGAAGGCATCTTTGAAGGGATCATTCACATCAGGGGCCCCAGTGGCAGGTCTGCATAGACATGGCAACATGCAGATCTGAGCTTTACCCCCTTGTCATTTACATTATTCATGCCACGTGGTGCTATCTACATCACCTCTTTTCCTTCTAGCCTTCAGAGAAGAGGAGGCAAGTTTCAGGACATTAAGTATGCTTTGCCACTTCCTGCTCAGATCCAATTCTAAAATGAGTGGTTATCATCTGCCCAGCAGTCTTTTGACCTGTGGCAGCGGCGGCTTTGTAGGAATCTGGCCATTCTTTTTTTTTCTCTCCTGCTCTCTGTTCATTTCCCAGGCTGCACATAAGCCCATTGATTGCCGTCCTTTGACTTGTATTCCTATGAAGCCTTGTTATTTTTCCTTCCTTGTGTTCTTTTTCTGCATAATGGCTGGTGGCAGTCACTTGGACAGGGCTCAAACCATTGCTAGTTCTCCTTGTGCATAGATTTCTTATATTATTCCTACCAAAGCTATTAAATGTTGCTGTTGACATTTTCTTTTTGGCCACATGACAATAACAATATCCAGATCTCTAGCCAAACACCTGCTCAGGAAATATGTTACTGAGGAACTTGAAGCCTTCATTCTTATCCCACACCCCTGGGCAATATTGTCTTCTTCCACAGCATGGCTTTGTAGTTTACACCTCTTTGCCTGGCACTCACAGCCTTCCGTGGTCTGATCCATGCCTGCTTTGCCATGGTGTTTGTTCCCTATGAGTCTTCTCACTTTTGAACACTGATGTCTGAAGTTGCAGGACTAGGAAGAGGCTGGGTCAGGATCAGAACCCAGCTCTCTGATTTCTAGAATGAAAGTTCCTGTTTACCAGACAGCCTGCGTTTAGTCTTCCTCTTCAGCCAATGGGGCTATTTCTTCCTGATGACATCCTCTAGCATTGACAATGACTCTCAAGTGACATTTACTCAAGTAGTGCTGTGTATTCTTGCTTAACTTTGTCTAGGGTTGATACTCAGCTGGTATCGTCCTACATGGTTGTATAGGTTGTTAAAATATCAAAATAATTCTTTGGTGGTTAGTAAATATCTGTTACTCTAAATTCCTAATTAAACTGTCCAACCATCATCCAGGCTGTCCTGGCACCTTCTCTGGCACCTCTCTAGTTCTTCTTGTGATCTAACTATTAAGGGTTAACACCTGGTGCTGTAAGGCATCTCCGTTACCCAGCTCTCATCCTATGGCTGGTGTTTCTTCTTACCAGCTGATGCCTATGTCATAGGGGTTTCTTAGAACTTTTGAACATCAGTCATGATGTTGTGTCTGTGTCATCTAAATGCTTGCAGGGCTCATCAGTCTGTTTGGCAAATGAGATGGCACTAATATGGATACCCAGCTTGGGGGCCTGTACCTGCAACGTTACTGGATGCCAGGAATCTCTGCTCAAAGGTCTCTTGTGCCGGTAGAAATTGGAGTCACTTCCTATGCCACTGCCCTCACTTTCTGCCTAGCCATAGCTCCATAAGTCTCTCCACGGCTGCCATGATTGGAGCATTTCCCACTTGCCATCTTCCTCCTTTCTCCAGTCAGCCCAGTGCTAACTACCTGTGCTTCTGTATCAAGCCACAATCGTGTCATTCTTCTTGGGATGCAGCCTATAAAGTGGATGCATTCCACTCTCTGACCACTAATGTTTCCTCTGAGAGCTGCATGCTTTGTTATTCTACTTGGGTTGGCACCATTCACTCACACTACAGCTCTACCCACTGCTGCTCCCCCTGAGCTGCTAACTGATAGTCCTTCTTCTACCAGGTCTCCGGTTGTCACCTCACTTTCTGGAAGGTGAATAACTACTTTTTCTCTGTGTAGTACTTCTTTAGAGGGTCTCCAGAGCAGTGTTGCTTGGGCCTCTAAAATTAAAGATTTGTTAATGCTCATAGACAAGCTTTTGTTTTCTTGGAATAAACGTGTGCTTGCAGGAGGCTGCATTCAGTCGCTCCCTGCTGTAGTGGAACCAGTTCTCTTCCCCACTCCCTGTGCTATGCTGCTAAGCCCACCTCATCATGCCAGGCAGGTTCTTTGTTCTCTCAGAGTAGACTGCTTTCCAGAAGTGGATCTCACACACCTCCATTGTAGTTTGGCCTTCATCAGGATCTTTCTCAAACTTATCCCAGTTTTTCAGAAAACCCTATTTGTCTCTGAATTCCCCATACTGAGAATTGAGGTATTTTTCTGTAGGGAGGTCCCCATTCCCACAGGAATCAGTCAGTGGAAATGAGCTCTGGGGAAAGGGAAGTCACCAGCCCCGACTAAGTCATTCAGCCGGCATTCCCTCTTAGCGCTGTCATACCTCACTGAACTTTCTTGGGGGATGAAAAGTGTCTTTTTTTTCCTTTATATTCTCCCATGTCCTCTAGCATAGGTCTAGGCACTTTGTACAAATTTAATATAACTTTGTGGAATGAATGCATAAATTGATTCATTTCTCTGCTAGGCATTGTTGCTGGAGCTTACATTAGAGGTTTCTTATTTGGCTGTGTGTCATGAGGCTTCAGGGATCTCATGAGTTTTTTTTTGAGACACAGTTTTACGCTGTCGCCCAGGCTGGAGTGCAGTGGCGCAATCTCAGCTCACTGCAACTTCTGCCTCCCCAGCTCAAGCTATTCTCGTGCCTCAGCCTCCTGAGTAGCTGGGATTACAGGTGCACACCACCACACTAATTTTTATATTATTCATAGAAACAGCGTTTCGCCATGTTGGCCAGGCTGGTCTTGAACTCCTGACCTCAAGGGATCCACCCATTTCAGCTTTCCAAAGTGCTGAGATTACAGGCATAGGCCACCACACCTGACCGAGCTTTTTGAAATTATAAATAAAGATTCTGTATATGTGAGATTTTTTTGAAAGGGAGAGTCTATAGGTTCCCTCTTCCCTTGTCCCCACAGATTTTCAAATAAGTCTATGCCCCTCTACCTTTAAGCATGTCTTAAAGGTGGATCTTGAGCATCTTGAAGGACCTTCTTGCTCAGAGGAGGCTTTGTGGTACTTAGTGTCTCTGTATCTAATTGAGTCTGGGCCGGTAGAACATGAAAGTGGGTGACTAGGTAGGAATTTTCTAATGGATGTTTATCCTTTAAGAGTTCTCCAGGGTTGCTCAGTCATAGAAGAAAGGACTGAGAATGCTTTGCCTACACGCTGATCTGATCTAGCACCTTTCTATCTTTGCCCAAGCTTTTTGATGTAGAATCTTCCTGGTGACTGCTCTCCTTTGTCCCTTTGGCAATCCACTGTCTCCTGTCTCTTTCCTGGTCTATCTGTGTCGTTGTGATCAGTGTCTCCATGTGTTTTTCAAATGGGCTGTTTGTGCTTGCTGTTTACATAGATTTTTATAGATTTTTAGGTCATCTACTTTTGGCAACCGATGGAAGGCTCTGTAAGTACGTGCCTGAGTCCTTGCCTTCAGAATTATGCCCAGAGGGGCACTGAGCAAATAAGGTGAGCCATGTTAATGACACCTTGGGTTGAAGACACATTTGAGATTACTCTTTTGCTGTCTTGAAATCCTAAAATCAGGCTACCCTGAATCCATTATGCTTTTCCTAAACTAGAATATTGTAGAAGTTAAATATTCCAAGTGGAAATGGGGATGGAGTCTTGAATTGTGAAGCATTTTATCAAACTGATGTGATTATAGTGTTTTTTACATGAGACATATCCTCTCCAACAAGTGAAATATCATGACCTGGCATTACCCTACCCTTTCAAAATAGCAGGCAGAGAGTTTAGAGCAACTAAAAACAGTGTAAGTGCCCCAAGCACTTCAGGAGCTGAAATAATCACAACTTTCCTCTTGCAACAATGCCTACTGGTTAGACATTCACAAGACTTTTCACTGTCTTTGTACTTCACTGTTTGTGGGAGGGGTAGATGAAAAGAAAAAAAGAAAGGGGAGAGGCAGGAATATAGCCCAAGATCTCAGGAGGAGGGAGCCTTTAGCTGGAGCCTCCCTCTTTTTCTTCCAAGAGGATGATATCAGGATAGTAAATTACCAACCCTGGGGAATCAGCTTGTCCCTTTAAGGCTATTAAAGGGACCAAGCTGAGCTGGATTCCTAAATGAGCTTTGAGGATTACTCTGCCAGGTGGAAGGTGACTGCCCATGGGGGGAAAGAGAAATTGGCTCCCAGTATACCATTTTTGAGCTGTCCAACGGTAATCCTCACACTGATTTAAGCAGGAGGCATTTGAGATAGTAATGGACAATTGCCTCTCGCTTTTTTCTGATAACAGCAGGTGCTCGCAGCAGCTGCAGCTTATCCTAGGTATGGAGAATGTGAAAGGTGGGAGCCTTGGACAGGACATGAGTATAGAGGGGAGATGTGGATTGGCACCTGGAAGGATGCGGGACAGATTTGGAAATAGCAGGTATCATCTCAGTCCCCAAAGGGAGCTGCCTCTCAGACTGAGTTTTGGGAAGAAAGATCAGGACTGCTCTTGTTCAGCAGAGGGACTATAGCTTCAGGGGCAGATGTCATTCTTCAAAGGCAGGAGCTAATTTTCTTGCTGGATTAAGGAAAAGATTCATGAGGTCAATGGTGTGGGCCGTGCAACCCACTCAGTGGCTGTCCTGGAAACATCAATCAAGTCCAGGCGTCCAATCTTGACCACTGGCAAATATCTATTTTAGGTTGACCCCATCCTCACTTGCTGGAGGGAGGAGATGTTATTCAATGTGGCAGGGAACTTATTAAACTACTAGATGGCAATATTTTAAAGTTAACTTTAAAAAAAGTGTCCTTGGCATATGAGCTCTGAGAGGATATTGGGATCGTTTTTTGACAGGTGAAAAGTCCTAACACAGGCCTTTGGGTAGAAGGATGAGTTAGAGGCCTTGTGGGCTTTCACCTGGACGATTGTAATATCCATAATGGTGGTCTCATTCTCTGAAGTCTCCCCACATCAGTCTGCCACCATCCACACTGTTTTCAGTGTGTAATTTCTAAAAAGGCATTAAAACAAAACAAAACAAAACAAAACAAAACAAAACAAAACAAAACATAAAAACCCTTTGCTTAAAAACCTCCAGAGACTCCTGGTTTCTATCATTGATACAGTGTTGGTTCCCCAGCATGCCTATTACCGTATTCATCATCTGATTTCAACATGCTTTTCCAGCCTCATCTCCCATTACTTTTTGCCCCGAATGTCTGCTCCAGCCCCTAGGAACCACATGTTTCCCTGTGGATGTGCTCTCTCTTTTCTACCTGAGCTTGTTGCTGGTCCCTCTCACTGAAATCTGTCTCCTCCACCATGCTCTGGCAGGGGGATGCCCAACAACCAGTTCCAATGTCACCTCACTTAAAAGCCTCCTCTGGTAGCTGCCTCTCTGCACACTTCCCAATTAAGGCAGATTTTACAGTTTCCTCTGCTGTAAAAATTACAAATAATTTTTAGTAAATTTCTGCTAGAACACTTGCCCCTGCTGTACAAATTATATTATAATGTTTTGTTAATATGCCTACCTTCTCCAATGGAACTGGGAGACTATTCTTACTCACTTTTTTCTTCAGTTTCAGCATCTATTACAATACCTAGGAGAGGTGCTCAGTACATACTGGAAGAGAAAATGAATGAAGGCTTGAATGAATGTAGAAAAGAATACAGCACAGAAACAGAGGTCACCAACGTATAGATAGGAAAGGCATATAGAAGGTTATGTGCTCCCCCGCCCCCAGCCGCTCTCCCCCTTCCAACTTACTGTAGGCAATTTGCACCTAAACTGTCCTTTATTTTTCTGTTCCATCGTGTCTTGTTGCCCTCAATTGCTGTAGTCTGATGTTGACCCTGCATGACAAGCAGATCAACTCCTAATCTGCCAGAGCCCTAGTTTTTCTGGGACATTTGCAAGCTCCTGACAGAACCCGAGGAGAGGAAAACTGTCAGCCCTCACTTGTCAGTTCTTGGAGCAGCCAGTCCAAGGCTTAATTTGCACCTTGAAATCCCCTGGGGCCACCATGGCGCTGATTGCTGGTTTAGTTCCCTTCAATAGTTTATCTTAGGGGATAAGTAGGATAGAAGGATGGAGGATGAGGACTATCACCACTTTATTGTGGCATCTCCAAAAAGCTGGGATGGAGCAGGGGTGTGGGGAGAGGGGTGTAGACAGGGAAATAGAAAATGAGGAATGAATAGACTGGTTTTAAGTTTCACACCAAATTAGAGTACTAATGGGGAAATTGAGTTGGGAAACATTAAAAAAACACAAAGATGACTCAGTGTAAACAGCACTGTCTAAAAAGCAGCAGAAGATCCACACAGGGAGAAGCTGCACTTGAGTGATAATAAAGGAGGCAGCTAAAGCAAAGAGATCTCCCCGTCTGCACTAGGTTTCTATCACTTAATCAAAACTGACTCCAGCCACTGCAGCTGCAAAAAAATGTTCCCAACCTTCCATTAATTTCCATACAATAACTCTCTAATGGGGGAGCTGTTCGGGGGAGGAGCGCAATCAATCTGGCCTAATGACACACTGGAGACCTGGGGAAAATGCAAACTTGGAGCAATTTCATGGCAGGTGCAACCTTGGAAAGCATTACCATTTTTCTAAGTTAATTTGTTCCCTTGATATGTTTGAAATCCATATTTGTACTTTAAAGGTCTAAAATGCAAGATGATTAAAAAATATAACCGGATTTTTGTAAACCTTTCAGCAATAGCGGGTGATATATTGGCTGCCTCCCTCCTTCCTCTCCTCTGTGAGCAGGGATCACTTTGCCTTCTTTTATCCTTTGCTGTCATCTGAGGTGGCTGTAGATTCCCTGTTTTGTTTACTATTTTTAGGTTTTCCCTTGGCTCCCGCCTTCTGGAATGCTTTTGCACTCTGGGCAGAGCCAATCTAGGAAATGGCAGCCAGACCTCTGGGTGGGATTTAGACCCTAAAGGAGGAGGAGCAAAGAAATCTCATTACCGGATTGGTTGTGGGCGGAGAGACTGCAATGTCTTCTTCTTGTCTTGGGCTCGTCCTCCGTGCCTAACTTCTCTTCCCAGACAGGTGAAGAAAGGTCCAAGGAAACAAAAACAAAATCTGGCACTTGGCCCTCATTCAAGAAATCGAGAATTCAAGAAATCAAATCCCTTGATTTCTCCGTTTCACTGGCTCTTCCCTGGCCTTGCAGCCTGAAGCTGGCCTCTGGAAGTCATCTAGGCAGAAGCCTAGATGTTCTTGGCAAATCCTTTTCCTCTTAGAACTTGTCCTAGGAAGTAAAAGTATACTCTCTGCCCCACTGAAATACACACACATTCTCTCTCTCTCTCTTTTTCTCTCTCTCCCCTTCAAACATCTACTTGGAATAAAATGATCATGTGCAGATTTCTGCTCCCTGGTTTGCCATCTTGCCAAAGGTCTTACAGACTTGCACTGTTTATGGAACATGCAGGTAACTTCCCTGCCTCTCCTCTACTTTAATCTAGGGAACTTTACGTTGAAAGAACCCTTCCTAGACTCTTGCGGATTATTCTTCCCATGCTTCAAGTGGCTTTTCCCATTCTGAGAGCAAGGCATTTTGGGAGCCCTGGGTATATCTCTCATTGGTAGGGCATTCAAACAACCAGAACCTCATAAGTTCTTCCAGCCTTTGAAATAAGGTATATTTCATTCCATTTAGCCTTAAGGTTTATAAATTAATCCAAAAACTCTCTGAGAAATGCATTTGCCATCATAATTGAGAATCTGATGATAACTTACTCAAGAATCCAGCTCTAAGGCTCATTGATGGTGCTTAGAGTTCAAGGGTTTCATGCTGCTTAACTCTGTTAAGTGCTCTGGGATGAATTGCCACTGGAGAGAAACACAGATCTTTTAGGGCCAGAAGTTAGCAGACAGTCTTTTTTTCTGAACTATCATTAATTAGCTCTTTGGGAGCTTTAATTCCTTGCTCAGAAAGAGGGAATTAACATTCATCCCATACTTAGGAAATATTCTCTTTACTGTCTTGCACTGATGCTATCCCAGCACCTTAGTGTAGTAGCTGTGAGAATGCCCCATGCAAACCTCTGACTCTGGGTGGGGGGCATAGTTAACCAAGAGTCCCAGCTGCTGGGCTCTGAGCTGCATTACTGTGTTTATGCCAAGGCCACACCTCCCGGAGGTGGCTCCCAGACAGTGACTGAGGTTGGCAGGGATACTAAGGCAAACCAAACTCTAGGAAATGCCAGATTCTTTAGATTTCATCTTGATAATTGCCCTATGGCCCTGCTGCACTGTCCTGAGTCTTCATGGTGATCTAAGACAATCCTACCCCATCTTTCTTCCTGTCTTTTTTCTTTGGAAGTCTCAGACTTGCATGGTAGTCTGATGGCTCTTCGAGTCTCCCCAGCTCCCTTCTTATTTTCTCTTACGGGTATATTCGCTATAAAAGTATTTCACCATATTTAATCTCAGCTTGGTGTCTGTTTATCAAAGAACTTGGACTAACACGCATAGTCACAGGCACCGGAGAGACTATGTCTCCTGGAAAATGAGAATTCAATTGGTTATATTCCACTAGGCTTCAGGAGTTCAGATAGCATTATTTATTTTGCATTTAAAGGTAAGGACGGCAGTATAAAATAATGCCCAAAAAACCTGTTGAACTCTTAGATTTTTCTCTTGGTTTTGGAACCTTCCATCTGTGCAGAATTCATTTTATTCTAGAAATGTGTTACCTTTCTACTCCTCACCATGTGATCTGTGTATGGCACTCTAGGTAACAGGAGCTGACATTTATTGTTAAACCTGCTTCTTGAATCACTCTGAGGGAGACCATAAATGTCTCTGATGTGATTCCATATAGAGACTTAAAATGGCAATGTTATCTATATGTGCAATTATGATTCGTCTATTTCTCTCAAAAGATTACAAGTGCTGGAAAGAGGCTGCAACCTTTTTTTTTTTTTTGGTGAAGTGGGGTGAACAGTGGATTTATACAAGCACTGTTGGGTTATGAAAACATTATCTTGGATCAGCTTCTGGGAGTAACTTTATTTATCAGGAACTCTTCTCTAGATCAAGAGTTGAAATAACCTGGACAGATTACAGTAGCTATAGTAGGTCTTCCATCTGGGGCAGTTGGGTATACACAAGCTCTAATGCTATCATTTAATCTTTTTGCAAACCACACATAGCAAAATTTTGATTCATATCCTACTGGAGACACTCAATAATTACTTCTAGCGCCTCAGTCTCTCTTTTAATATTCTGTCATTTATTACCACTTGCATGAAACAGGAGACGCGTAGATGTAGCTGTGGGTTCCAATTTTTGTGTTTTTCTTTTCTCCCTTTCCCTGAAAAAAAAAAAAAGACAGGTTTTGTTGGAATGAGTAGTATTTTATTTTATAGCAGAAGCCAGTATTTAATCAGAATATTTAGTCAGAGAAGTTTTATCCGTTTATGACATCTTCTATCTTCTGGACAAAATGCTTCTAACATAGCTTACTTTTTTATGAGATGGACAAATTTAAAAACAATTTTTCTTTTTTATTATAGAAGTATTCCATGTTTGAGTTCTGCATTCTAAAGTATTAACCGAAAACAACATTGTTGGCTCATTCCAAGTGAAAAACATGGTAACTGCTGTTCCCTAAATTTATTTATCTAGAGGACAAGTCTGAGATCCCATGCACTTATTTGTTCTTTCTTTCACAAATATTTGTTTAAATTTTATTCAAGAAATGTTTATTGAGTTCCTGCCATATGCTAAGTGCTAGGGGTACTTGAATTAACGAAATGGACAAAATTTCTAGCCTCACTAAGCTTATCCCTAGTGGAAGACTCAACAATGAGCAAACAAATATTTTATGGGTAAAACCAACAATATTTCTGATGAATTAACTACGGGGATGTTAGACAAAAAGAAGAGCCAAGGATGAATGCAGTGAACTTAGCTTGAGCTAAATCTACAAAACAGGAGACCATGGAGGAGAAGCAGGTTTGGTGGCAGGCAGACTGGGACTGGGTCAAGAACCCTGTTTTAGACCCTTAAGTGTGAGATGCCTGTGAGATGTCCTGGTGGAGATTTCACGGAGGAAGTTGGATGTATAAGTTAAGTTTATGGTGTAGACTGAAACTGAGAATGTGGGTTTGGGATAGTACTTATAGCTTTGGGGCTAGATGAGAATTTCAGGAGTATGTTGGTAGGGAAGATAAGCATTATAAAAACTAAACTCAGGGGCTCTCTAAATTCAAGAATCAGGCAGAGGAAACATATATTATAGGAGGCATGTACCATGTGCCGGGCATTAAGCTAAGGGCTGAAGATACGAAGAAGAGAAGGCATTAACTAAACTCATTGAGGACAGGGAATGTGTTTTATTCTCTTCAGATTCCCAGACCCTAGCACATTACTAGCCACATAAAACTTTAACAACAACAAAAACATTGAAAGGAGGGACTACAGAGTCTAGTGATAAACCAGAAATTATAATTAATCCAATTCTGTGCATATGAAATCCTATTAGAAAAAAATAAAGCTCATATTCCAGTGATAGAGGCAAAGAAGGCATTACAACACAGCATGAGTGTTTATCAAATATAATTTTGTCCAAAATGTTTTGGGAGTGTAAGGTAGGGACAGCTATGTCTGCCCTGGGTTATCGCCAGAGGAAGTGATGCTTCAGAGGAGAGAATTCTCACCAGGCACACAAAGCTGAGGGAGGGCATTTGTCAGATTATTGAAGTCCAACAATTTTGCTGCACAATTTGATGTCACTGGTTCCTGGGTGGAGTGAACTTCTCCACTATCAACTCTCTGTATTTTCCAACTTTGACTTTATAATTAATCCATTTTCCATGACAAATATGTTTGTCTCTTTAAGAAACTGATTTAAACAAATAAACATCTATTTAATGCCTACCTTACATATTATATTCCTATCTGCCTTCAAGAAGCTTTCAAGTAATAGAGTGAGAAACAGATGTTAAACAAATAAACATCTATTTAATGCCTACCTTACATATTATATTCCTATCTGCCTTCAAGAAGCTTTCAAGTAATGGAGTGAGAAACAGATGTTAGCAGTCAACTACAAGGCAGGCCAAGATAACGTCCTAAACAGAAGTGCGAAGAGGTGTTGTAGGCATGCATCAGAAAGAAGAAATGCTTTTGGCCAAGGATCAAGGAAGGCTACAGAGAGGAAATAACAATGAGCTTATTCATGGGACTATATAAGATAAGGGAGTGGAGTATATTTCAGGTAAAGGAAACAGTATGAGCAGGCATAAATATAAGAAAATGTTCAGTGTGGGAGAAGCAGTGAAATGTGATGTCAATGATTGGGGGGATGTTCCAGGAGACTGGCTAAAATGTTGTTTGCAGAAAAATCAGGAAGGGCTTAGGATACCATGCTGAAGAATTTGGACTTTACTTTGTAGGCAATGGGGATGCTTTTCTGCAAAGGGAAGAGAACTTTTGGGCAACTCCTAAAATATCAGATCAATGGGAGACAACCCTGAGTAAGGTTGAAATGTTTCTCATGACTAAAAAGTAGAGTGAGAATATTATAGCCTACTTCTACTGGGAAGGGTTTGTATAAACCATAATCATATCTTTTAAAGTCCCATTGAGCCTTGCTTCTAGTCCATTAGTTTGGGAATGTTAGGCTGACATTTTTATTCATGTAACCCCATAGTACTCTCAGATATTCCTATATCCAAGAGAGATAAGTAAACCCTTAACCTGACCATAGAACTTCTGAATATATATGGTTAGTTGATGACACATTTCTCTCTCCAGTTACCCAAGGTCTGTGAAACAATCATAAAGGAACAAAAGAACAAAGTCATTGGGGGACTATAACAACAATGAACACATGTAAGTTACATGTTTGTTCACCTATGTTCCCTTAGAATCTGGCAGATTGTAGGTAAACAATTTTTGAATGATTACAAACTCAATTAAAAGAATCAGATAGACTCTTTTGCAAGATGAAGAGCTGTTGAAGGAGTGATAATAGAACATGGCAGATAGGAGTTGGTTACAACCTATGAACTCGAAGAGGAGGTATTATTGATACTGGGAAAGATTAAACTTTTTCTTTCTGTCTTGTTGCCTCCCTAGGGCTAGAGTGTGTAATCCTGTTGCTGTCGTTAATTCTGTTGCAGTTCACTCTTATCCAATTCTGTATACTTCTCAGATCCAGAAACAGGCATGTTATGTCCTTGTGCATCTGCTCTGCCCAGTTAGATGCTGTCATCCCTACCCAAGAAGAATGCATTAGATCTAGTAAAAGCTTCATGTTCAGTCTCAGTTGCAAAGAGTGGAGCATTTCAAAGTAGGGGTCATGAAGCCTGCTCCATGGGCTTTACTGATTGTCTGCAGGAAACCGCTCTCACCTTAACTTCTGTGACCTTGAATCAAAAGACATTTTTGCTGGTCACACAGAACAACGTTTTCTCTAATATTCCTCAAATTTCCCTACCAAATCTTAAAAGTATGATTCTCCTCTGAGAGTTAAAATAGCAAAACCTGTATATGATGCATGTGATTCTTCATTTTTTAGAAGAAACCAGGAAGACATTTTGTAAATGGCAGCTCAGTGATATGGGGCTAGTAATGGAAGGGAGGCTTTGGAAGGGCTGGCCTTGAATGTGATTAACTTAACAGTAAAACCTGATGAAATCAATCAGTTCCTTTCTGAAGAGACCACAGCATGGTGCTGAAGAGCATGATCTCAGGAATACAGATCTGGATTTAAATCCCTGCCTCGGGTGACTTTGTGAACCACGTATCCTCTATGGAAATCAGTTTCTTCATCATTGAAATGGAGATAACTGGTATGTCATTAGAGTTGTGTGCTGATTAATGAGGTAATGTCTGCAGTGGTTAGTATAGTATGTGGCACATTTAACAAGTAGGTCTTCATGAAGCTGAAAAAAGGACAAAATTTGTCATTGTTCATCTCACGCACCCAGAGGACACAGAGTCTGAGTGGGAAGGAAATGAGCGTTCAGGTCCCTGGGGAGTTGAACTCATGTGAGACAGGTGTAGTACATCAGGATTTCCTGCGGCCTCTAGGAGCCACCCTTCAAGGCCACCCACTTCCCACTATGCTCATCAAAGCAACGCTGTGGTGAGGAATTTTGCTTCCAAGTTTTCTGCTGCCTGGGAGAGCTCTAAGTATTGTATTCCAGTATTCTGTTCACTTAGCAAACAGTATTCCCATTCCAAATACATGAATTGCAGTTTGATCTACATTTTAGATTCTCATTTGTTTCATTTACATGAGTCACTATCTAATCTTGATCTTGACTAGGATGAACTCAATAAGTGATAGCTGCTGTGTGGAGTCATAAGTTTTTCCACACTGCCTCCATTTCATGCCTCTCCTTTCCCTTTCCAGGGGTGATCTCCTGTGTCCAAATGACACTGGTTTCTCTCTGTAGATTCTCCCACCACCATTGACCTTGCTCCACTCTGTGGCTACTCGGACCCTCTCTGGTGCCTGAGACCCTGCTCCATACCATGCCTACCATCAATTCCGGGGAAGCAGCTGTTTTCAGGGCTTCACTGGCTACGCAGGAAATAGTGGTTCAGAGACACACTGAGCCCAGATATGTCTGCTGTCTGATTTTACCAGAGTACACACATATTTGGCTGATGCTTCCATATCTTCTTGCCTCAAAGGGCTAATTTCTTCTGGAGCTGAGGTAGTTTTCCTCATTCAGGGGAGGAGATGTAATTCCTGCCTCTGCCCCTTTAAAGGGTCTCTCTCTGAGACTCAGATCCTGCTCCTTAGCTCTAGCAAATTTTCCCCCAAATTTCCATTTTATTTTCTTATGTGAATAAATATGATTCTGTCAGAGGGTCTGATCTTAACTGTAGGAAACAAGAAATCCCACAGCTTGTTGGGATCCCTCAGGGTGTTGGCTATTATCCCCTGTCTCTAGCCAGTTCATTCTTTTAGACCTATTACAACTAATTGTGACTACTAGAATTTTCTTTTTTAATACGTTCATCTCAAAGGAAGTCAGCTTCTTCCATTATCATTCCCCACCTCTCACCTCACCCAGTCTTCTGTTACAAGAACCCAAAATTTTTATTCTTACTGAGTTACTGTCTGGCTAGTCATCGGGGTAGGTAAATATTTGATTTACTTCTGGATTCTTCCAGTTTTCTGCTGCTTTTGAGGTATTACATGCAATAAGATTTATTTATTTTAGGGACAAATTTTGGTGAAGTTTTGTAATCATATACAATTGTATAAACCACCACTACAATCAAGACAAGACAAGTTTTCACTCTAAACAATTTCTTGTCTTCACTGCTCTTTAGAGATGACTAAATCCTTGAAGCACCATTTACCTCAGACTTAAAGATTCTTTATAGTGAAACACTTTAGGGGAAATTTTATTTAAAAGCTTTAATCTGGGTGATATGTTCAAAGTTTTGACTTTGGGGGACTTCCAGGTCTGATGTTCCAGTTGTATCTGAGATTTTTCTCTCAGCTAAAGGCCACATTTGCCATCTACATCTGCTATTGATGTAGAATATGTTCACAGATGGCAGGTATCTTGGGCAAAGACTAATACACTGGCCTCATACCCTCTCCATACTTGCCACCTGCCATTTTAACAATTCTTGGTCAGTCTTACAACCCATCCAGCAGTGGCCAGCCTTTCCTCAGCTAATGAACTGAATGAAGTGTCACAATCAGATCTTAGCAGCTTTAGAAAACTGTGTTGTCCAAAAGGCGTTGCATTCTTTTCTGTTCTTTATAGAATCTCTTCCATTCCATTGAGCATTCCAGGTCTTCATCTAGTAAACAGAAGCGCTCTTTGTTTTTTCCATGCTTCTTTTATTGCACATCATTATCTGTCCACTATGATCACGTGTGACCTTAGTAATTATGGCTCATGGAATCTCCATTTCTATCCATCCATCCATCCATCTATCCATCTACCCATCCACCCATCCACTCTTTAGTCAACAAGCATCCAATATGTAGGAATATGTGATTTACATATGCCAGGCATGAGATAGCATTGAACTTTACAATATTATCTAATTGGATTCTTACGAAAACACTGATTTTACATTTGGAAAAACTAGATGGCTTACCTAAGGAAACTGATGACAATAAATGATAGTGCCCTAACTCAAAAATCTGATTCTGTCTGATTGCCAAGAGTATTCTTTGTCCTGAGTTCTGAGTTGGTTGGGTTGTGTTGTTGTGTTGTGTGTGTGTGTGTGTGTGTGTGTGTTACCTCAGTGGAGAGACTGAGTAGGGATTTGGCTCTGTGAGTCTGAAGTTCATTTGAAAGGTCTGGAACAAAGATAGAAATTCAAGAATTATTGACACATGGATGGTTTTGGAAGCCATGCACATAAATGGGATTGCCAGTTGAGAGTGGAGAGACAAGATCAGAAGAGGTGATCCAACTAGAATCACAGCCCAGATTCTGGTTGAAACATTCTTCACTACCTTAATCTCCACGTTTGCTTGTCTCTGTCAGCTGTTCTTCATGTTACTACAGAAAAGCATATTCACAGCATTGTCTCTTGGTATCCTTCTGTTGCTCTGAGAGACACATGTTAAAAGTGGAAACTGCTTCCACTCACTAAAGTAAAGGAAGAAGATGCTTCTTGAGTACCCATCCTCTATATACCCTGGACATGCCTAGGTCTCAAGTCTGACTTACAAACCCCATAGCTATCCACTCAGTCACTGGGAGTCTGTTGTATGCATTGTCCTTCTCCCAATAACCTATCTCCATTGTGCAAGGAAACTTTTCCTAACCTAAGAAAGCCTTCTTCTCCTCCCTGACTTAACCTAGACAAAATTGGAATTTATCATGGAGTTCAGCTATTATGGGAAGCTCTACACCAAAATGTATGCGTGAATGAAATGCATTCATAAGTCTAGTTTACAACTGCAACATCAGACCTGGAAGTCTCCCAAAGATTTTTAGATTCTAGTTTTATTTATAATCTAGCCAGAAACTTGCTTATCTGTTCTTTCTTACAAAATCCATCCCCAAACCCATGCTTGGTCTTTCTCAACACTGTTTCCTAAGCCCACCACAATTCTATTTCAGGAATTTTGGGATTATTCTATGACCCTCTGGTGGGAGGCCTAGATTTATTCTTTTTTGATTTGGGGTTAATGAGAAGTTTCTAGTTAAAGACCATTTTCACTTTTGTGGATCACACCTCATAGTCCTGTGGCCCACTAAGTAGGCTGTTCATCCCAGCCACACAAACCACATATATCACATATATCAGAGATGGCTGAATGTTTTTCTACCATAATGAGGACCAAGGCCGGGTAGATGCCCAGTCCTAGGGACTATACTGTATACATAATGTTCATCCCAGGAGAGAACTCGGTAAAACAGAGAAGAAGACATAGGTTTGTATGTCTTTAGAAAGTCTTGGGTTAGGCCGGGCACAGTGTCTCACGCCTGTAATCTCAGCACTTTGGGAGGCCGAAGTGGGTGGATCACGAGGTCAGGAGTTCAAGACCAGCCTGGCCAAGATGGTGAAACCCCGTATCTACTAAAAAGAAAAAAATTAGCTGGGGCTGAAGCAGAGAATTGCTTGAACCCAGGAGATGGAAGTTGCAGTGAGCTGAGATCGGGCCACTGCGCTCCAGCCTGGCGACAGTGAGACTCTATCAAAAAAAAGAAAGAAAGAAAGAAAGAAAGAAAGAAAGAAAGCCAGCCTTGGGTTAGATATTTAGGAGAACTTTTTTTGGCCCTGGGGATGAGTGAAACTTTTTAACATGAGAGGACTGCAGCAGTCCTTCTTGTTATTTTTATTTTTAAAAGAAAACAAATCACTCCCCAAAGATAGTTTAAATGCCATCCTGCCTGGAGGAAGGGCAATGGGCTAAATAACTTCTCAAGGTCTTTCTTAACCCAAGGACTTTTATAGCCAGTCATTCAGAAAATGTGTTCCCTGAGTAAAAATCAGCCTAACTGCACTTTTCCAAGTGAAAATTCAAATACCCTGTTTCTGATAGTTGTCCAAGTTTCAATGATATATTGCTATCCTGCATTATGAACCACAACACCTTTTCTCAGATGTCAAAATCTTCTCTTACCAATACAAGCAAATATCTATTTCCCTCAGACATCTGGCTGATTCCCAGGCAAATCTGAGTGAGTCGACAGCTCAGTACTAATTATCTGCCTGGTTTGTGCTGTCTCGTGAGCACCTGGGAGACATAACTGAGACTTTGTTCATCCTGGCTCAGGAGGGAACAATAGGTATTGGTGATTTAAGGGCTCTATATTTGGGATTGAGAGAACTGAATTTTTGGGTTGGCTCAGCCCCCAACTAACTGTGGCACAAATTTCTGTGCCTCTTTGGACCTCAAGGCATAGAGGTTAGGAATGCAGATGCTGGACCAACATGGGTCTACAACTTATTAACTGAATGACAAGCTACTTAAGCCCTTTAAACTCTGTTTACAGTTTAGCCTTCTGTAAAATTCTGATAATAACACCTACTCTAAGAAGAAGCATGGTGAAGATTGAATGGGAGAATTTATGTTATCTTGTGTATTTGATCACTTGGTACAATAGTAGGTGCTCACTACCTGTTAGATGTTGTCATTTGCTTAGATTTTATTTGTAGAATTGAGGTTGGCTAACGATAAAAGATTCCTTTCCACTATGAGAGTCAGTGAGTCAAACACTATTTTTTCTGTAGTGATATCTACTTCCTCTCTTTCCTTGGTCTCCATTTTCATGGGGTCCCCACAATTTCCTACAACCACAAAGCCAATTTGTATGCTGCCTGCTATGCCAAATTTCCTCTTTCCCACAGCACGGGGCTCCTCCCTTGCTACTCACTCCTCCACATGGTGGTCCTGTGTTTGATGAAGGATCCTGTCAGGTCTACAAGTGAACATCCTCCTCCTCCCTGGCCATTAATTCTGTCAAGCACTGAGCAATGTTGTTGCCAAGGCTTCCTCTCCTGTGAGCAATCTGCGAGACTGCCTGACATTTATAATTTCCGGAGCTGTTCTTCCCCCGAAACAAAGTCATCTCCCAACTTTTACATTATAGATCATCCTGGAGCTTTATTTTCACCATCACTGAGCTGGAAAGGGGATGAAGATATCCCATATTTTTCTCCTCCTCAAAACCAGGCATCTTGAATAAAAACCCTTTTGATTCTCATCTTTTTCATTTGCTCTCCTAATGCTCAAATGAAAACGAGACTTTGCCTTTTGATTTTCACTCCTTTGTCAATTTTCCAGTGGCTGCCAACCCAAGAGCAGCATGGACAGGCTTCAGCAGCATCTCATGGGTGAGAATGTGAGGTTGGCAGCTCCATCACCAGGCACCAGGGGCTGCCTGGGTGTTCTATCAGTGCCAGTTTTGCTAATGCCCCAGGACTAGTTTGACTGAATAGCTTTTAGAATAGTAAGGTCTGTGTGACAGCCTGGGAACAAAACTATTCTTAATAGCATGTGTGTGGGGGGTGAGGGACATACATGTGGAAGGCAAGAAGTTCAGAAGCTTGGTTTGAATTTCTAACTCATCTCGGGCTTCCCTGGGCTTTCAGGATAATTTAGCCCTCCAATCACTGTAAGAATGTAAATGTCCTAATTTATGGAACGGTGCTGATAATTTATTGTGTTGACCTTATCAAGGGCATTTGCCATTTGAATGAAGACCACATGAAAAGTGTGTTTAACCTCCAATGTTCTGCTCTAATAATGGAATTTCAGGCAGCCTCTTAGCTGATTGAGGGAAATGTATTTGCTCTGGAGTGTCTCCCTGGTATTTCTCAAATCTCAAATCACACATGTAAGGTAGCCATGTAAGTCTAAGTATATTCCAGGCTGATTTTACATACACACACATGCCTTGGATGGGGTTCTCTTCCTTGCCTGCTGCTGCTTGATGTGTCTGGACTGACACCTCAGTGACCCAGACTGACAAGAGCTTGTTGTTCTATTACTGAATTGTTATTAAGTTTTGTTTTTCCATCTCTTTGAATTTTCGAGATATTGGTTTTTATTCTACTCTGCTCTTCACTGAAGGGAAGGAGAAATTTATTTGGCAGGTGAAGTTCATAGTTTTAAAATTAAACTGACTTTATCCTTTTGTCTTTCTCATTCTGAACCCTCTATTTCCATATATTTCCAATATCTCTATATCTTACTTTACTTTATCTCTTTCATTTCCCCTCTCCTTTCTTCCCTTTCTCTCCTCTTTTTCTCTCTGTCACACACACACGTGTGTGCACACACACAGATACTTCCTTAGTTGTATCACTCTGGTTTTCATACACATAATTCCTTTTTCCCTGCTTTATAAGCTCTGATTCTCAAGTGATGTCATTAGGTGAGCTATTTGATGACCATTACTCAGTGGAGGCTAGAAAGGGCATTCCTGGATCCTGATATTCTTCCGGTTTCCTTTCCTTTGCTTAGACATACAAGGTCCTTTGTGGTTGGCAGTTTCAGTTAAGGGTTTATTGACTCCTACCTTGAGACATACTCTGATGAGAGTAATACTTGTATGCTTGACATAGAAAACTCTGGCTAACCTTATTAAATTACCTAGCTTGGCAATGCTAAAAGGTAGAAGTGTCACAGATTTTGTGGGGCCTGAAGGTAATACAAGACAAATAATATAAAATTACAAATAAAAATTATATTTAGAGCCTTAAAAGGGAGCCATGCAGGTGAAAGGCCCTGAAGATTTAGGTTCACTAATTTAATGATAAATTTAATTCTTTTAGAGTAGGGTCCTCATTGCAAGACCCTGAAATGTTTTGCCTTTCCTAAAGCATTGTTTGTTTTGTCGTAGTTTTTAAAGATGCCCTCAATCTTCTCTGTCACATATTCATTTACACTTAAAACTAAGATACAACTGCCATTTGGCTTCTGAGCCTGTTGTTCAAGCCACCCTCTAGTTGCCACCTGTAACTTCCTATCAAATTTGTTCCTGATGTGTTATTTTGGTTCCAGCCTCTGGCCCCTCGGGTCTTGACCTTCCCTTCTATTTATCCCGAAGTCCTGTCATTTCCAATTCTTCCCTTTCTAGACTGATTAAACCTCCCTATATTTCCTGTAGATCCAGGGAGAGATTCCCTGTTGTATTCTCAGCCTCAAGGAACCCAAATTCCCTCGAAATTCCATTACCTGGGGGCAGTTTTTAGGAAACGACAAAAATATCTTTTAGAATAGTAAAGTCTGTGAGGCAGGTTGGACCCAGTTGTCTGGTTAGAAATTGGAGAAAAGGCTTTGGACAGTTACACAGATTTATTTCCGTCCATAGTGAGTCCAGGTCAATCCCTCAACTGGGCTTTGTCTGTCTCTTCGGTCATGCATCAGCTCCTTCCATCCTAATAGAGAACAATAACCAAACTTTGCAATCTTACATCACACAAGGGAAAAGCATCTCCTGTTATACTATAGCAATATCAGCTTTATACCCAGGGGGGTCTGGAAGCACAGATGCAGGGAACTCAGCCCATCCTAAGGATACACGATGGTTTCTGTGAGGAAGTTACAGAAGACCATGAAGGTCAAGTCAACCAATTTGAACTTTATCTTCAGGAAAATGGAATTCACTGAAAGACGTGAAGCTCCACTGAAGGGTTTTCCTTCCAAACATCTCCTGCTAACAGTTTACAGAATATGGCTTGGAGGAAACCCTACTGGAGCCAGGGAAGATAGTTGGTCAGCCACTATAATCCATCTGAGAGACCAGGACAGGGCTGGCAGGGAGAGAGCAGGGGCAAAGGAGACAGAGAAGAGGTGAAAGCTTCAAAAAATACTTAAAAAAAAAGTGACTAGAACTGAGTAAGTTGGAGCTTGAATTTAAATTTCAGTAATTGGCAGGACTGTACAAGGACCAAATCTTTTCTGACTGTCTCATGTCTACTTCATTCCTTTCCTATCTAGGATAGATATAGAAGATGATGTGTTTCATCTTTTGTAAGGTGAGCTGTGTTCATTTGATAAGTTGTATTACCCAATATAGCCCATGGTAGGTCGGGGTGAGTGAAGGAATCTCCCTTTAGCGGGATCTCAAATCTTAATTAGCTACAGACTTGGGTCCAGCTGCCATCGCTAGTGGGGGATCCGCAGCTGTCTTCTGTGCCCTGTTGTTGTGTCTGTGCTTGCTATCTCTCTCAGGCTACTGACTGTAGAGGGTGGCCTTGTCTTTCCCTGGTGTTTATGATGGGTGAGACAGGGCTTTTGTGGCTGTGAAGCACTGTAATTCACAGAGCTCAGAGCTTCCACTGGGTGAAGCTCAGATATATAAAGCATGGCCTGCAAACCAAGGCCTCCCGGATTCTAATCAGACAGGGCTGATTCCTCTCCTTCCAGTGGCTTTTATGACCCATGCTTGCCTGAGATGACGAAGTTCTTCGTTGTCCAGCAAAAAGTAAAAATCCGTAAGAGTCAATTCAATTTCACAGGTCATAAAGTTATATGTTCACTTCTTGCACTTCTTCTACTTGTTTATTATGGCGGAAAACTTCTGAGTTCACCATCTATATTTTGTCAGTGGATAAAAATTGTTTTATTCTATATGTTTCTCCTGCATCCTGCCACCCTCTGTCCTCACCCTGGCCTTGCTTGTATTTCATTCTATTCCTTACCTAAGAGATCCTTAAATCAAAACTCACCACTTCCTGGCAGATAATACCAATCTGCCTGTTGCTGAGAAATGGAAATACATTCCCTCTAGGTGACAGAATTTTTGGTGGCATGAAGGCCAGAGGAGGTGAGCAAAAGAAGGGGCAGAGACTCCCTTTTCTGAGCAGCAGACTCCCTTTTTAGAGTAACTGTATAGTTTTTCTTTTCCCCTTGGCCCCCAAAGGTTTACATACACAGATACAGTTTTCTCATCCTGAGTGTGGTAGAAATTTAGTTCCTCTGTTTATTTGTTCCCTTATTTCCATTAAACCTGGTATGGAGGCATGTTTCACAGTGTTAGCCTCACACAAAACAAAACAGCATGGTATTGGTTAAAAAAAAATAGACACACAGACCAATGGAACAAATCAGAGAACCCAGAAACAAAGCTGTATATCTACAACCAACCAGTCTTTGACAAAGTCAACAAAAATAAGCTATGGGCAAAGGACAACCTATTTAATAAATGATGCTGGAAAAACTAGCTAGCCATATGCAGAAGAATGAAACTGGACTTCTACCTCTCACCATGTAAAAAATTAGCTCAAGATTACATTTGTAATGTAATCTTTAAATGTAAGTTTTACATTTAAAGATGTAAATGTAAGACTTCAATCTGTAAAAAATATTAGAACAAAACCTAGGAAATACTCTTCTGGCCTAGGCAAAAATTTATAACTAAGACCTCAAAAGCAAATGCAACAAAAACAAAAATGTACAACTGGGACCTAATTAAAGTAAAGGACTTCTGCAGGGCAAAATAAATTATCAATAGAGTAAATGGACAACCTACAGAATGGAAGACAATATTTGCAAACTATGCATTCCACAAAGGAATAATATTCAGAATCTATAAGGAACTTAAATCAACAAGAAAAAAAATCAAATAACTCCATTAAAAAGTGGGCAAAGGACACTAACAGATAATTCTCAAAAGAAGACATACAAATGGCCAAGAAGCATATGAAAAAATGCTCAATATCACTAATCATCAGAGAAATGCAAATTAAAACCACAATGAGTTAGCATCTCACACCAGTCAAAATGGCTCTTATTAAAAAGTAAAAAATAACAGATGTTGTCAAGAGTGGGGAGAAAGGGAATGCTTATACACTGTTGGTGGGAACGTAATTTAGTTCAGCCCCTGTGAAAAGCAGTTTAGAAATTCCTCAAAGAACTAAACAAAAAACTACCATTCCACCCAGCAATCCTATTATTGGATATCTACCCAAAGGAAAAGAAATCATTTGTACCAAAAAGGCACCTGCACTCATATGTTTATCACAGCACGATTCACAAAGGCAAGGACATAGAATCAACCTAGGTGCCCATCAATGGTGGATTGGATAAAGCAAATGTGGTACATATACAGCATGGAATACTATGCAACCATAAAAAACAATGAAATCATGTCCTTTGCAGCAACATGGATGGAGCTGGGGGCCATTATCCTAAGTGAATTAATGCAGAAACAAAAAATCAAATACCACATATTCTCACTTGTAAGTAGGAGCTAAACAATGGGTACATACAGACATAAAGATGTAAACAATAGATTCTTCTGGGGACTCCAAAAGGGAGGAGGATGAGAGGAGGGAAAAACAATTGAAACATAACTTATTTGGTATTATGTTCACTCTTTCGGTGACGGGATCAATAGAAGCCCAAATCCTAGCATTATATACTATATCCATGTAACAATACTGCACATGTAGTTTCTGAATCTAAAGTAAAAAGAATGTTTCCTCTAGAGTTATAAGACTCTTCAATGGTTTCTGTCTTAGAAGTCTAAATGCTGATACCAATAGTTGAACGACAGTACAAGAAATGGTTATTATAGGTCATTATCTCTTATGGACATGGATGCAAAATTTCTAAACAAAATATTAGCAAATAACATCCTGTAATGGATTAAAAAGATGATATGTGATGACCAGATCTTGTGTTAGATCTCTTTAATACAAGATTAATTTAACCTTGGACCATCAAAGCTGGGCGTGGTGGCTCACGCCTGTAATCTCAGCACTTTGGGAGGCCGAGGTGGGTGGATCACAAGGTCAGGAGTTCGAGACCAGCCTGAGCAACATGGTGAAACCCCGTCTCTACTAAAAATACAAAAAATTAGCTGGGCGTGGGGGCAGGCGCCTGTAATCCCAGCTACTCAGGGGGCTGAGGAAGGAGAATCGCTTCAACCTGGGAGGTGGAGGTTGCAGTGAGCCAAGACCGTGCCACTGCACTCCAGCCTGGGCAACAGAGCGAAACTCTGTCTCAAAAAAGAAAATTAGACCATCAATTACTATAATTCAATGCATTAATACATTAAGAAAAAAATCAAAATCATATAGTTATTCGAATAGATGTAGATGAGTGTTTTATGAATTCTACACATTTATATGATTTTCAAAAAACTAGAAAATTAGAAAAAGAATAATTTATTTAACAGTTAAGTGAAAGCCACAAGAAACCTCAAATTAACTGTTAATTAATGGCAAAAAAAATTGACATGTCAAGAGTGTTTATTCTTACCACTTGTATTGAACATTGCACTGAAAGTCCTAGCTAGTACCAAAAGGCAAGAAAACATAATAAAAAGTAGAAGAATTTGAAAAGAGGAAACAAAAGTGTGATTTTTCACAATTATATTATTGTATATGTAAAAAACCTGCAATGATCTAATGTGTTTGAATAAAGAAGAGAGTTAAGCAAGGATGTTGGATATAAAATCAACATACAAACATTAATTGCATTTCTATACCCAGCAAAAAACACTAAGAAAATGTAATTTAATAAAATACATCAATTGTTCTGGCTTCTAGTAACAGTAGAATAACTTGGCTGCATTAGTCTTTCATTAGATAACAATTACAAATATGGGAAAATATTCTTAGAATTATCTAAGTTTCTAGAGAAACAAGAGTATTACCAAATACAGGAAGAAACTAATGAGGAATCAATGGTGTAAAAATTAACTGTGAAGGATATATTTTAGTTTGTGGCACTCTCCAATGCAACAAATCCTAATGTGCAGAAAGCCACAGTCGTATTGGCTTAATGTGTTAAGGAACAGAAATTGAGACTGGTAAAAAAGGTAGAAAATTAGGTGAGAAATCCTAGAAGATAGAGATCCACAGAGGAATGAACCCTAAAATCTGCACATAAAATCCACCCAACTCTTTGGCCGACCATTAACTCTCTTTGCATAGGGAAAATCCCAGAAGGAAGTGTGACAAATAAGAAAAAAGAAAACAACACACAGACATTGCAGGAGAGAAAAAATTTGGAGTTTCAAGTCCAGCATATTTAACAAAAATAATTCTTCAGGGAAAAATAACAAAATTCAGACTCTATACATAATTTTTTATAATGTCCAGTATCAATCAATTATCAATACACATGTGCAAGAAATAGAAAAATGTGACCAATAACAACGATTAAAATAACTCAAAAGACCCCAACTCCAAGATCATGCAGATGTTGCAATTAGAAGACAGAGACTTTAAAGCAGATATTATGAATATGTTTCAGAACTTAGAGGAAGATATATTCATAATGAGCAGATGGGGAATATAATTAGAGAAATAAAACCTATAAAAGAGAGCAAAATGAAAATTTTAGAGCTGAAAAATACTATAACTAAAATGAAAAAGTCACTAAATGGGTTTAATAGCAGATTGAAGGTGGTAGAGGAAAGTCAATAAACATAAAACTGGAATGTTAGAAATTACACGAGCTGAGAAATGGAGAGGAAAATATTGAATAAAAAGAAACAAAGTTTTAGAAACCCATGTAACAATATTAAGCAGTCTAATATATGTGTAATTGGAGACCCAAAAGAAGAGACAATGAATGGGGCAGAAAAAAATGTTTGAAGACATATTGGTTGAAAACTACCAGAACAAAATAGATAATTCAAAATAAACCCACAATGATACAGTCAACTGATTTTTCAAAAAGACACTGAAGTAATTCAATAGAAAAAAGTTTTTCGGCCCTGCACAGTGGCTCATACCTATAATCCCAGCACTTTAGGAGGTCAAGGCAGGTGGATCACTTGAGGTCAGGAGTTCGAGACCAGCCTGGCCAACATGGTGAAACCCCATTTCTACTACAAATACAAAAATTACCTGGGCATGGTGGCATGTGCCTCCACATGCCTGTAATCCCAGCTACTCAGGAGGCTGAGGCGGAAGAATTGATTGAACCCAGGAGGCGGAGGTTGCAGTGAGCCGAGATCATACCACTGCACTCCAGTCTGGGTGACAAAGCGAGACTCCACCTTAACCAAAAAAAAAAAAAAAAAGTATTTTCAACTATTGTGCTCAGTCAACTGAATATCTCCGTGGGGAAAAAAATGAACTCCGAACCCTTACCTCACCATACAAAACAAATAACAAATAGATGTAAATTTAAAAGCTAAAATGTAAAGATTTTTGAAAAAAATAGGAAGATATTTTCTGAATTTAAACAATTTCTAGCCAGGCACGGTGGCTCACGCTTGTAATCCCAGCACTTTGGGAGGCTGAGGCAGATGGATCATGAGGTCAGGAGTTTGAGACCAGCCTGGCCAACACAGTGAATCCCCATCTCTATTAAAAATTTCAAAAATCAGCTAGGCGTGGTTGTGCATGCCTGTAATCCCAGCTACTCAGGAGGCTGAGGCAGGAGAATCGCTTGAACCCTGGAGGTGGAGGTTGCAGTGAGCTGAGATCGCACCACTGCACTCCAGCCTGGGCAACAGAGCTACACTTCATCTCAAAAAAAAAAAAAAAAAATTCTTAAATATTGAAAACAACGATTACAAAAGGAAGTAACTAATAAATCAGATATCAAAATTAAAAACATTTGCTCATCGAATTAACTGTTACATAAATAAAAAGGAAAGAGACAGACTGGGGAGATGTATTATCTCATGCATAGAAAAACCACCCAGTGAAACCAGATTAAAATTAAGAAGTTTGATTTTTCAAAGGGAAATAAAAATTTGTTAAGGATACAACATACAGATTGAGTGAAAGTTCTGTTACACATATAATTGTCAAATAATTAGTATACAAAATCTGTTTAAAAAATGTATCAAGAACTACCCAAACATCCATAAAAATGAATAAACTACAAGAAGATAAAGATAAAGAACAAGAAATGAAGAAAACCATAAAACAAAACATTCAACCTCATTAGTGGGTAAATGCTAATTGAAACCATAAGGAAATAGTTCATATTCAATAGATTGGCAAAAACTTAAAAGTTTGACTACTTCAAGTTTGGCAAGGATGTGACTTCAATCAGAACTCTTATACACAGTATGTAAAAACAAAAATTGGTGCCAATTTTTTTTAACTTAGAATTATCCAGTTTACTTAAGAATACATATAACTTTTGACCTAGCAATTCTATTCCGTGATATACACCTAGAGAAACTCTAGTCCATATCACAAGGAGACATACATAGGAATGTTAATCCTAGCACTCTTTGTGATAAAAAAAAAAAATACTAGAAACAATCCAAATGTCCATCAACAATAGAATAGATAATATATTGCTGAATAAATGGGATACTATATACCAGTAGAAATAAATGAACTATAGCAATATACAGCAACATAGATGAATCTCAGGAATATGAAACTGAACAAACAAACAAAAAAGCAATGCAAAGAAATACATAGTGTAATTCCACTTACATAAAGTTAAAAAACATGCAAGACTAAATAATATACTGTTTAGAAATAAGAATGTATGCCATAAAACAATAAAGAAAAACAGAAGATTGATAAACAGAAAAAACAGGTTCTAAGAGAATAGGGAAGTAGATGAGAGTGGTGATGGGCACACAGAGGAATTCCATGATGGGTAATGGGAATATTCTGTCTTTCAGACTGGCACATGAGTAGGTGGATGTACAAAAGTATACAGAAGTATATGTATATATTCATTTATATTCATTCAGTAGTGAATAAATATGAAAATACATCTCTCTCTCTGTAATGTTTATTGACCTCATGGTGTTCACCACAATTTTGGAAGTGGGAAATATGCCGTCTGAATCCCAGCTCATAGACCAGTTTATGCTTCACTCTTGTTCTCATCTTTGAGTCCTATCTCCTTTTCACAGCCTCCACTCTCCCTTAGCAACATAAAAACAAATCCTATGACCCGTATTTGGGCATGATCAGGAAAAATGATAGGAAAGTACTTACAAATTAACCTTTTCTCTCCATGCGTTTGTTTTGTGGCACGTTTATTTTTGAGGCTCTCATTAGTGGTTTAGTGGATCCTTTCTAGAAACTGGCCAGCCAGCACTTGACCACTCACATTAGGGTGAAGGCTTTCGACTTCTTGGCCCCAGGGTGTACTCCTTAGCACCATAAGGGTCTTCTTTAGCATACAGCCTCAATAGACAAGGTCTACATAGTAAATAGGGCAGTGAGAAAGAATAATTTATATTATTAGGAATGTCCTAAGGGAATGTAGGTTATCCTACAAAGGAAATGTAGGTTATCACTGAAGATCCCTGTTTCATAGATAAGGAAATACAGGGATTAGAAGATATAAAGGTGTTGTCCTGGAAAATGAGTGGGCGGGGAATGTATGTTAAGAGGTACTGACAGCAGATATCTGCTTCTTAAAGAGGGTCAGTATGTACCATCCAATTTTGTCTTCCTAATCATGCCCTCTCCCAGACCCCCCACTGTACGTTTAAACAGGAGAGTCCTCTCTGTCTTCTCTGCACTGGGAGCAGCTCTCCTGCCACAGCCCCTGACCCCCTAAAAATGTATGCCTGTTCCAAGTTCATCTCCACTCCCTCCTTGGTCAAGAGTACCTCACAGCTGCTGAGCCATCCACTATCTGCAGTGGTGTTGAAATGACCGGAGATAATGGCAGATGAGAGTCTCAGCAGCTTGGCAGTCTCACGTCCCCTTACCCCACTTGTCCCTAGCTGCAGCTTCCAAACCAGTGCCGTTTCAAGGGACAAAGACATGGCAGCCAAGTTCATTGGGGCTGGTGCTACCACAGTTGGAGTGGCTGGCTCTGGGGCTGGAATTGGGACTGTGTTTGGGAGCTTCATTATTGGTTATGCCAGGAACGCTTCTCTGAAGCAACAGCTCTTCTCCTATGCCATTCTGGGCTTTGTCCTCTGGGAGGCCTTGGGGCTCTTTTGCCTGATGGTGGCCTGTCTCATCCTTTTCGCCATGTGAAGGAGCTGTCTCCACCTCCCATAGTTCTTTCTTTCATGTCTGGTGGGCGCTGTGTGTTCCTTTTCCTATACCTCCCCAGGCAGCCTGGGGAACATGGTTGGCTCAGGGTTTGACGGAGAAAAGACAAATAAATACTGTATTAATAAGAAAAAAAAAAAAGGAAACAGGAGAATGAGACCAGCATGCACCCCTGCTTGGGTAGTCAACGATATACTGGTACAGATAGTGGTAAAAAGAAAACAGCAGTGGTGCCAGGGGAGTAGTAGAAAGTGGTAGAAATTATTACCAAGAGTGAGAAGGGGATTGTTCACTCACTAATTTTCTTTGGACTTGTAAATCTAGGAGTATGATATTCAAATGAAAAGGAACAGAACAAATATAGCCAAGGAAGAATTAAATCCCAAGAAAGGGATGGAGCATATCAGAGAGAACCTTGATGCCCAAAAGGGTCAAGGTCCCCAGATTCAGTCAGTCACTGGAGTTCTGAAAGGACTTGTGTTGCTGCTTACAAAGCTATTTTCCTGCATCAAGGACCAAAAATATCAACAGCCCATGCCCAATAAGTTGGAGAACTGCTTTACTAGAAGTTCACTCGAAAATATTAGGTGTTTTTAGTTGACTGCAAGCTGAAAACAAATCAGGTATAAGAAGAAGCACTGGAATGACTCATAATCTTACACTGTACTGATGTAAGACAAAGAAAGTTGAGTCCCACTCTGTTTATTTTTGGCATTTTAAGAGAAACATTAATAAGCTTTAGTGTGCTAAAGGAGAAAAAACAGATTGCTGGGAGTACTGCAGACAATGCCACAAGAGGAATAAAAGTGCTGGCTGTGTTTATAACCATGGAAAAAGATAAGCCTTAGCCACAAGGAAGGAGCCCCATAGCTGTCTTCCAGCGTTTCAAGCATTGCAAAGTACAAGAGTGATAAGACTTATTCTGCATAGCTTCAGAGGGCAGAACCAAGAACAATGCTTAGAAGTTAAAGGGGAGAAAATTCCATTCAACATAAGAAATCTGACAATCTTAGATTTACATAATGTTGTATAATCCACAAATACACTCATGTGCATCATCTCACTTTAGGAAGAACTCCCGAACAATTGATGATAGTGTGAGCTGCCGGGCATGTTTAAGCATAGACTAATGAATCCACTAGACTAGACGAACTTAAAGATTGTGTCCAACTCAGGCTGTGAATCAACCTAGAGGTGCTTCCAAGTCAGCTTCTAAACTGAGAGGAAACAGGGAACAAACACGATAACACCTGCATCAATTCATCCTTGTGTGTCTCCGTTTATACTTTTGAAAGAAGAAAAAAGTGAAAGGACAAGTTTGTCTTTACCACATGGGGAACTGGTTGAGTTAGACATCTCATCCTTTAAGATATTCAAGGGGATATTGGCTGCCTGTCTTCCTGGGGAATTCTGCACTGGGTAAGAAGATGGACCACGTGCCCTGAGGTTTCTTCTAACACCAAGATTATGGGGAAAGCTGTATTTTATACTTGGCTCTACTACTTTCTACACTGACTTTGAGAAAGACTTTTTCACTCTCTGGTCCTCAATTATCTTTCCTATTACAGGAGGGTATTGGACTCTGTGACCTTTAAGATTTTTAGAGAACTCACATTCTAAAATTATAAGATTTTATAAAGAATATGTGGAAGCTTCATTCTTCCACATTCTCTAAGAAAAATTGATCCTGAGTTCTGGTCCTAGTGAGATTATGGTGGCAGTGTAGTTTCTTAATCTTTTCAAAACTCCTCCAGAAAACCAAACAGAAAATTAGAAATAGTGTAAAAATATGCATAGATTATATATTTTTAAACACTAGGTGATAGGAAACAGCTCTAAACCCTAGAGTACTGCTGTGGTCAAAACCATATGTAGAAATGGCACCTAAAGGCAATCCGCTGTGGAGTGGTGGCAGCAATTGAGCAGGGTAGAAACACTGGGGTTCAGATGGTGCGAGGTGGTGGAAACAGGAAAAGAGGAGAGTGGTGGGCTCAATGCAAAACATTGACAAGCCCTATAAGCTATAGAACCCAAGATCACCCACGAAGAGTCACCCTTAAAAGAAGGCCTAATCTGGAATAAAAATCTGTGTGCACAAGCCTGAGAATAACTGTGAAACTGCTATTCTGATATGCTCAGAGTTGCAAGTGAAAGCAGGAGCCTGCACACAGCATCACAAGAGACCTGAGAGTGAGGCAGTAGAGCAAACCCTGGATGACCGCCAAAATATCCAATAATGTCCCTTTCCAGAGGGGAAAACCGCCAGAAGCAGACACGTTGAGCCAGGCAGTAACTCTGGACAGTTGAGATGGTAAGTGGTGTGGGGAGAAGGTTGTGGGCACAAAGGAATCAGATCCCGGGAAGTCATGCAACAAAAAAATAACTTGTCTAAAGGGAAGAGCTCTGGGAAACACAGGACTGAAGGCAGGAAACCTTCTTGGCCAGGCGTAGGCCTGAGAGATGGAGGGGATGATGTATTTTGAGTCCTTCTTAATAACAAGGAAAGATGAAGCTGAGAGAGTGACCCTAGTTCATCCTCTGGCCCCCACTGACCAAGAACTGTCCCTTAATAGTCTAGGAAAAGCCACTTCATTTAAACAGGGGACACACAGAAAAAAAATAGTCTAAATAATTCAAAGTTATTATTTAAAAAAAGGTAATAACGAAATAAATAACACCAGAAAAAGTGGACACAAAGCAGATGAAAACTGTAACACTCTGTTTTGGAAAAACACCCAAATCAAATTCTTTCTTTGCCCTCACACCACAGCAATGAACACAAAAGAAGACTTCTACGGCCAAATTCTTTTGGGGGGGGTTCCCCACTGACGAACAGTGGACACCAACTAATTCAATTCTAATTCACCTCAAATTCACCTCTCATTCAATTCCCACTCTAGCTACCTGAAGATAGCATCAGATCCCACAGGCTGAGGGCTCAGAGCCCAAGACTGCCCCCGCCAGCACACCCTTGTGGCAGACACTCCTTGCTGCAAATCTGAACTTCTGACCTACTGGCTTCAAGTTGGGGTTCCCACGACCCCCTCTGGGTTCGATTAATTTGCTGAAGCAGTTCAGGGAAACACTTAAGTTTACCAGTGTATTATAAAGTATATTACAAGTATATCACTAAAGATCCCTGTTTCATAGATAAGGAAATACCGGGTGTTTTTCCTGTTTCATAGAGAAGGAAATACAGATGAAGAGACCCATAAGGCAAAGCACGGGGGAAGGGGTGTGGAGCTTCCACGTCCTCCCCTGACACAGCACCCTCCAGGAACCTCCACGTGTCAGCTGTCGGGAAGCTCTCTCAGCCCTGTCCTTTTGGGTTTTTATGGTGGCTTCATAACATAAGCATGATGGACAGCTATGTAGACATGTGATTGGGCAAAAAGTGCATGATCTAAACTCAGAAGGCCTGTCTGCTCAGATTTTTTTTTTTTTTTTTTTTTTTTTGGCCTCTCTGTGCAGCATCCCTTCCTCTAGGGTGTGGGGCAGGACCCGCTCTGAATGAGAGTCTTTTAACCCATAATCAGGATAGAGTCCTGCCTTGGGCAGGTGAGAGGAGGACAGGAGGTTAAAGAGAGAGATTCTGTTTCTTGAGGCCTGTTTCAGAGACATGAAGCACCCAGATTATAAAAAAACTGTAACCAGAGTTACGGAGTCATGATCCAGGAATGGGGGATGAAAACCTATATACGTATGTTTATATATAAAGTATATAAAATCATAATATCACACATGCAGTAGCAAAGTGAGAGAAAATAAATTAAAAAATCAATAGACACTTTGAAAGAATAGTATAAACCAGAAATAGAAGAAATAGTTAAATAGCCAATGGCTATGAATTGAGAACTTACAGAACTCAGGAAAGTTATTTTAAAAAATACACTAATAAATAAAGACTAATAAGTAGCAATACATGGGAAAAAGATACTATGGAAAAATACAGTGAGAAAAATCAAAAGTAAAAAAGGAAAAATGAAGGAAATCAAACAGAAATAAAGGAAAAGATAAAAATGATTTGAGAGAAAATGAAAGATGAGAAAGCAAGTAAATATAAAGAAATAATGAAAAAAAGGAGCATCCAACAAAACAGTCCCTAAGGAAAGAAAATGAGTATTAAAATTATAAATCAGGAACAGTTTGCTGAAATAGACATTTTAAGATTTACATATTTATTTTAATTGGAGGAATCAACCCATAACAGTTATCACCAACGAAATCCTAATAAAATAACTGAACGTTAAAAGTTAGAAAAAACAAAAACAAAAACAAAAACCTCTTTGGGAATTCAGACAAAGAGACCAAGTCATTTTAAGAGATAGAAAATCAGATTTGAATTAGACCTCTCAGATCATGGCTGTAATCCCAGCGCTTTGGGAGGCTGAAGTGGGAGGACCACTTGAGCCCAGGAGTTCAAGGCTGTAGTGAGCTATGATTGTGCCACTCCTTCATCCTGGGTGACACAGTGAGACTCTGTCTCAAAAACAAACACACATAAAAATCAGAATTAACAACAGCAACAATTTCTGTTAAAAAAATAAGAGAAGGACTGGGTGTGGTGGCTCATGCCTGTAATCCCAGCATTTTGGGAGGCTGAGGCAGGTGGATCACGAGGTCAGGAGATCGAGACCATCCTGGCTAACATGGTGAAACCCCGTCTCTACTAAAAATACAAAAAAAAAATAGCTGGGTGTGGTGGTGGGCGCCTGTAGTCCCAGCTACTCGGGAGGCTGAGGCAGGAGAATGGCAGGAACCTGGGAGGTGGTCGAGCCACTGCACTCCATCCTGGGCAACAGAGCGAGACTCCATCTCAAAAAACAAAACAAAACAACAACAACAACAACAAGAGAAATATTTTAAATGATTTCATGAAAAGAAGATGAGAATCAAAGGTTGTATGAGTTAACAGGAAAAAGTCCAGCATTGTGAACTGCAAGATCTCATGGAATGTTACTCTCATGAGCTGTTCCTGAGAAATTTGCTGGAGAATGAGCTCCAGACAAGCAATAAGTAATTCTAGAAAATTCAGTACAAGTTTTCAGAGATAAGTGTGAATGTATTTAAATGTAGAATAACAACTTGAAATTGGAGATAAGAATTTAAAAAGGGTACTGTTGATGTGTGCTTTGACAGTGTCATATAGTACAAATTAACAAAAATAGGACAAGATAGGGGTGAGTAAATGGAAAGAAGAATAATCTTACAGATTGCCTGATATGTGCTAGGTGGGAGCAAGAGGATATTGCTTGAGGCTGACAGTGGAAGTAGTTGAAGCTTGAGCTGTCTTAAAATTTCTCATTAAGTTAATACTAGAGACAATGCGGATAGTGGGAAGAGAGAAGAAGGGAGAAAAAATGATTATTGGTTGAGATTTTATAGAAGAAATTAGAGTATTAAATAATGATAACCACTAGAATATAAAAAAAAACTTTCTAAATTTCAAAAGAAAAAATGATTATAAAGCAAATCACAAGTAAAGCACTTTGCATGCATATTGTATATGTCTGTGATCATAAAAAGTCATAGACATATGTAAATACGTAAATATTTATGGATACAATTGGCATTTTGTTAGGTCATAAACAACAGGCTATTAGCACTTGCACATGATTCAACAAAGAAATAACATATAAAACAATATGTCAGAACTGAGAAAAAATATTGATTATATCAATAAATGTAAATGGACTTTACTTACCTATAAAAGGAAAAAAAAGTTGATCTTAACAAAGCAAAATGTAACTCCATGGTGTTATATAAAACATACCAAGGAAAAAAAGTGAATCAGAAAGGCTGAGAGGAAAAATATAGATCAAGATATGTCAGTCAAGCAAAATAAAAAGAAGGCAGAGGACATGATCTGAATATCAGAAAAATATAGATTTCATGCCAACAAACAATGAAAGACATGAAGGCCATTTAATGAAACTAAAGAATACAATATACAGTAAAGATGTAATAGTCACTAATATCTTTACAACTTTTACAAACAGAAAATATAGAATATGAAAGACCGAATGGACAGACACAAGTAACAAAAGATTTTTATAACATTTTTTCAAGACAGTGAGATTAAAAAATATTAAGAATATAGAAGGCCTAAAAAAAGGTAGTTCAGATAGCTATATATTGAACTCTGAATCCCGATAGTAAAGAATATACTTTTTTTCCTAGTGCTTTTGGTTATTTGTAGACATTTACCATACATTAAAACTCAAAGAAGAACCTCAGTTAATTGTAGAAAATAGACATAATAATCCAGCTCTTTTCCCTCCAAAATTACAGTTAAACCAGAAATAATCAACAAGTTATCAAAGCTCTTTCTTAAAGACTCGAGCTAAATGGAAAATACAAAGTAAAATTGTAGAATTTCTAGAAATGTATGTAATAATGGAGATATTATATGTTTGAAAAAATCAAGAACTAGTGAAAAAGACTACTATAAACAATGATAGAATTTGGTAAAATTGAATACAAAATCACCTGATAGAAATTAATAACCTCATTAAATATGAACAATAACTAGTTGGAGGTTTTAATGGAGGAGATAAATCTATTTACAATAACAACAAAAAATACTTATGCATAAAATTAACCAAATGTGCAAAACTTATAGAAAGCATTTATAAATTTGTTAAAGATATAAAGTAGATATAAACAAACTGAAAGCTATGCCATCAAAAAAGATGAGAAGGAAGGATAGATATACTAAGTACAGCAAAATCTTGACACTTGGTGAATATGGGTGAACAGTATAGCAAAATTTATTATGTTATCCTTTTTGTGTTTTTGAATTTCGAACATTTTACAATAAACTAATTTAAAATAGTTAATCTCAGTATTACAAATAAAAGTATTTAGGTTCTAGCTCTGTGATATTAAAGCCCACCTAGATATTTAAATAAGTTAATTAAAATGGTATGATTAAATTTCTATGGTCAGACTTAGTTAAGGTAAATCTCTTTGAAATTTCTACTTATTAAAAAATTAATTGTACGTGAATATTTTGGACACTTTAAAGTGATAAATATTTTTCTCTACTCTCTACAACTCTGGCTATGGATCCAAATGAGGAGTCATATTTCTCATTCCCTCAGCTTCTAAGGACTAGATAGGGCAAACTGTGAGGCAGAAAGATAATTATGCAGACTGCTAGAGTTATTGCTGGAAGTGCTTCAAGTTCTCAGCCTGGAAGTTGCCTTCACAGACCATCGTACCCATACTCTGACTTCTAGATGGGGTAATGCGGAAGCCAGGTAAGTGTCTTTAGCCTTTTGTCTTTTCTCCAAAGTGTTACCACTGAGAAAGTAAACCTGCTCAAATAATCTTCAAAGACAAATTTGCACCACATTCCATGCTTAACCTCACTGAAAATTTCAGATAAACAATTTTACTTTTTCTAAGAGTTAATGCTTGCTATTCTTGAAATAATAAGTACTAATGCTTTTATAATCACCTTCAACAAACCAAACCAAAACAAAACAACTGAAAACATGACATGAACTGACTTCTTCATTCCTGCTGTTCCTACTGGACAAAGCTCAGCCTCCTCACCCTGGCATCCTAGCCACACTATCCCCAACCTCCAGGGTATGGTTCCAATATTTTTTTCATTGATATTGTTTAACATAGCTTGGTTGGTTTCCTTTAATCCAAACAAACAACAACAGAAATTGTAAAACCTAATATTTGCTTAATGTTATTTAGTTCACAGAATATAAGTTTTTCAATATATTTCTCATTTAACTCCAACAAAAGCCTTAAGAGCTAGGCATTATCTACCCTCGTTTTTAGAATGGGCAAAGTGGTGCTGGAGGAGTTAGAGCTTTGCTCAACATAATAAAGCTAATAAAATTATGATGAAGCCAATTTTTAAAAATTTTAAATGCTGTGTTTATCCCACAAAAATATGTTACCACTAAATTATACACTCATTCCCATCCTTTCAAACATTCTGAATTGCACCTGGTTTAATGGCACACGGCCAGTGGTTTAATAAATCACACCTACATAATGAAGCTCCAATAAAAACTGTGGATACAGAAGATCTGCTGAGCTTCCTTGATTGGTAATAGTCTGTATTGTCACCCACTGATGTATTGTAAGTGTGATACATCCTGGTCTAATTTTGCTACTGGATTCCTTTCTTCAGGAATCCCATCTTCTTACCCATCCAAGTCTCTCCAAATTCTGTCTGTCCTTCAAGATGTGGTTATGAAATTCTTCTTGATCCCTGGAGGCTTATGTGCTATCTTTCTCTCCTCTGAACCAGCAGAGGGCTTTCTGTGTGTGTTTGGACACTTATTACATTCTGCCTTGAGTTATGTTATTCTATGCACACTTGTCTTACTGGTAAGAGTCTATGTCTTACTCATCTTTCTATACCTTCCAAGTTGCACATTACAAGTTGGCACGTAGTAGGTATTATACTTAAATGTTTCAGGAACTACATGGAATTTTGTTTGTTATGATTGAAAGACTTGCTTTCTCTCTAAAAGAGAGTTCTTTCCTTATAATAGGAACTCATATAGTAAGTAGAAACCACTTTTGTAATAAGTAGACAGATTCATGTGAAGTATGAAAGTGAAATAATATTGCTAATAGTAATAATCAGTGACATAATAATAATGGTAATCTTATAACATTGACTCATGAGGTTATTCCCTTTCAGATTATAATAATTCATATCTTTATAATTTATTTTCCCAATATGCCTGTAAGCCAGTTATCAGTATAGTGTTATGAATGGAAACTTAAGAATCAGAACTTTGGACTCACAGTTGTGGTTGAGTGACAGCTCCTCCAATTACTTGAACAAGTTATTTAACCTCCTGAAATCTCTATCACCTCTCCACTCTTTACAAAATAGAGATCATAAAATGACAAAATTTGCAAGTTTGTGGTGAAGAATAAATGAGATTAAGTAGGCAAAGTGCTCAGCACAGCATCTGGTGCATAGTAAGCACTTGTTAAATGGTATCAGTAATTATTGCTGTAAGTGAAAAGAATAAGATGTAAAACCCAAGATGATTAAGTAACCTGCGTGAGAAGATATAATAAACTCTAACTAGAACTTGAGTTTTTGCTTCCTGGATGACTTCATAATCTCCCACCCAATCTCATTCTTCTGTCCCTGTAAGGATTTGGCTGGGTTTTGTCCCTAGTTTTGGGGAGGTAGCCTCCAAACCCTTGGAATTTCCTAAGTAATAAGAGTGTCTTTGCTATTAATGGTAGGTCATGATAGGTTTTGCTTATGAGGTGACTCAGGATAGGGCTCTAGGTAGTTTATGTTAAGGAAAAGACTCGGGATGGAGGCTGGTCATGACAGAAAGACCAACCATGAGATTGTAGAGGCTTTCAGCTACCTTGATATTGAACCAGTCTTTAGGGAGGAAAAGACTAGAGATTGAGTCACATAGTCAATGGTTTAATCATTTATGCCTGAATACTGAAGCCCCAGTAAAAACCATGAACACCGAGCTCAGCTGTGTATAATACTCTGTATTATCACTTATCAGGAGGGTGATGCACCCTGAATGCATGGGAGAGGTCAAAGGAAGTTTCACATTTGAGATCCTCTCTGACTTTGCTGTACGTGTCACTCCTTTTGGCTGATTCTGATTGATTTGTATTCTTTTCCTGTAACTATAATCATAAGTAGAGTGCTTTTCTGAGTGCTGTAAGTTGTTCTGGCAAATTATGAAACCGGAAGAGATAGTGATAACCCCTGAATTTATAGCCAGTTGGTCAGAAGGGAGGAAGGCCTGGGGAGTCCAGAATTTGCAACTGGTATCTGAAGTGAGAACAGTTTTGTGGAGGGCTTTGCCCACAACCTGTGAAGTTTTGTCTGGCTCTGGATAGTCGATGCCAGAAGTCCCCTTCACCAAAAAACCTCAACAGAAAGATCAGATCCACTTTGTACTCTCAGAGTCAAAAGTGAGATTTGTTTAAAACCTATAACATCTTATTTCTTGTGGTTTGGATGCAGGTGTTGAAATGTGATCACATTGGCTCTATACATCTTATTGTTTAGGTAACATTCATATTGAAGTAAAAAGGATGCGACAATGATCCTGTGCAAAACGATTTCTATTTGGCACTAACCTATTACGTACTCTTTCCTTTCCAAAAATCCTTCTCCAATCTTCAAATTAATTCATCTGCTCAGTGAGAGGAGGAAACCAAGCAGAGTCCTCTGCCATGAGGGATACAAGGGGGAGGTTCACGAGGACAGCTGGAGTGCATATGCTGTGGCTCTCGACACCCTGCTGGGGAGTTCCTCTCTCGCCAACAGTATGGAAATCATAATTAGCACCCTGTAGCGACTCAGGGCTTCAAACCCACCCAAATCTATTTGCAGCGTTCACAACTTACTGAGAACAGCATCTCTCGCATTTAGGTAGCTGCCTCCCGTCTGCTGTCTGCTCTGTTGGCCCTAATGTATTTAGATAGATTCTTCTTCCGTGAGGCAGAGCCCAAGTTCATTAGAATCATGCGTTCTGCTTCAAAACCTCCCTTAATCTCCCTAGGTGCTCTTTGGGCTTTTCCAGTTGTATTCACTAACCTTGGACGTGGGTATTTAGGAATAATGCTAATGTTCTTACATTGCTTTGCAGTTTCCTCTCCTGGATTATTCCGGCAGGCAAAAGAAAGAAATACCAATTAAGCCCCAAGAGCCATTTTGCAAATGCTCTTTCCCTTAAACCAGGGAATGTCTAACTGTGAACCCAAATGGAAAAGATGCAGGATGGTGCTGTGATGTGTTATGCATGTTGACTCTTTTCTTTCAGGGGGATCTAATCTTTTGGAGTGGGCATTAGGTAATGCTTTCAATGTAGTACTCAGGGCCAAAAAAAAAAAAAAAAAAAAGAGAGACACTTATACATTTTCGATAATAACATGTTGGTGTTTTAAAATACTCATCTTAAAAGGGTATTTGTTATTCATTATGTACAGTGCATTTCAGAGTTCTGCTCTCCATTAACCCCTTCTTTGAGCAGACAGCAGATAGTTTGAAAACATTTCTGTTCACTAAGCCAGCCTCAGATTGAATTTTGAAACCTGCTTGGATATTGGGGTGACTTGTGTGCTATAGTAGAGCAGTGGTACATAGTAACATTGGCAGCCTCCAGAAGGGGAACTAAAAGGCTTGGAGACAGGAATAAAAGGTAGATATTTTGTGATCAGTCTTGTGTTTTGTATCATGTGAATATATTGCCAATTCAAAACACACACAAGAAGTATATAATTTTTAAGCTGAGCCTGGTGACATACGCCTGTAATCCCAGCTACTTGGGAGGTTGAGGTGGGACAATCACTTGATTTCAGGAGCTTGAGGCTGCAGTGTCCTATGACCCTGTCTGTGAATAGCCACTGCACTTTAGCTGGGGCAATATAGTGAGACACCATATCTGAGAATTAATGAATGTATAAATAAATAAGACCATTTTAAAAACCTAGAGAAAATATTTTTTAAAAGGTAAGAAAAATGGTGCATCTGATGTGGAAATAATATATTAGTTCCCCTTAAAAATTAAACATATAATTACCATATTAAAAAAACTTATCATATAATCCAGCAATTTCATTACTGGGTATATATGCAAAAGATTTGAAGATAGAGACTCAAACAGATACTCGTATACACCCATGTTCACAGCAGCTTTATTTAAAATAGCCAAAAAGTGAAAGCAACCCAAGTATTCACCAGTAGATAAACAGGAAAACAAAATGTGATGTGTGCATACAATGGAATATTATGCAGCCTTAAAAAGGAAGGAAATTCTGACATATGCTACAGCATGGATGAACCTGGAAGACATTATGCTAAGTGAAAAAAGCATCACAAAAGGACAAATATTGTGATTCCACTTATTTGCAAAACCTAGATTAGTCTGATTTATAGAGATGAAAAGTAGATTGCTGGTTGCCAGGGCTGTGGAGAGGGGGTAATGGGGAATTGGTGTTGAATGGGTACAGAGTTTCAGCTTGGGTAGATGAAAAAAATTCTGGGTATAGATGGTAGTAATAGTTGCAGAACAATGTGAAGGTACTTAATGCCACAGAATTGGACACTTAAAAATGGCTAAAATAATAAATGTTTTTATTTTACCACAATGAAAAAGAAGAAAAAAGTAAGAAAATGTGTGGTCATCCTTATTGATTGCCATACCCACGTTCCCTATTTCTAGCGAATCTGACAGGCAACCTCTGTGGGTCTGTCACTCTTTTCTTCCCGGGACTTCAGCAAGTGCCTTTCATGCCAAGTGGTAATAAGTGCTCTGGTTGAGATTAAAGTTGGGGTGAGGTGATTGCTGGATGGAGGTGTTAGTGGAGGGAGTGGTAATTAGGAATATTATAAGTAGATTGCAAAGAAATTATGCATTTTGGATGTTTGAAGAGTCATCTTGCTGCAGAATGGTCATATGGACTTCATCCCCTGGTGCATTCAGTCCCAAATTCTATGAACTTTGCCTCTTAGCCCAAGTGAATATTCCACCAACTTTCCTATTGCTATAAAAATATAAGGTGACAGCAGTCACTACAGAGCTAAGAGACCACATGTATTATGCCATATGGTCCCTTTTGCAGCCTCCCTACTTGAGAGTGCTGAAGAGGCAGTGCATTCTGACACCAGTTCTCTGATACCAACTGTGTGTCCTACAATTCTGTTCAATCTTGACACCAGCTTCCCAAGTTAACACCATATCCCACAAGTTAAAGGGCAAGGTCCCCAACAAGACCCCAACAAGACTGCCCTTTCCTCAGATGCTAGTTTCAACTGGAGTCCCAGGCTACCCACATTTCTTCCCAGTCAACTACAAATTTGGGGTTTCTCTTATGAGAAACCCCAATTATTCGTCCTGAGGTTGAGTAATTTGCTAGAATGCCTCACAGACCTCAAAAGGCATGATGCTTACAATTCCTGTCTTATTATAAAGGATATAAATAAACAGCCAGGTAAAGAGATACATAAAGCAAGACCTAGAAGGGTCCAAGGACAGGAGCTTCTGTCCCCATGGAGTCAGGGTACATCACCCACTCACTTGATGATCTGTTGATCAGTTTTTATCTGGGGTTTCATTAAGCAGGCATAATTGATTGCATCATTATTTGTGTGATTAAACTCAATATCCAATCTCTCTTCTCTCTCTGGTATTTGGGGATAGGCCCATAAGTTCCACTCTCCAAATCATGTGCTTGGTCTTTCTGGAGTGGCCAGCCCCTCCCTTGGAACGAAGGCCCCCACCATGAGTCATCTTGTTAACATAAACTCAAATATGATCCAAAAGACTCCTTGTGAATAACAAGACACTCCTATCACTTAGGAAATTCCAAGGGTTTTTGAAGTTCTGTGCTAGGAACTGGGGGACAAAGATTAGACGGATTCTTTATTGTATCACATGTAGAAATAACTCTATCTTGATTTCTGCAGTTAATGCCTACCTAACAATCATATAGTTGGCTATATTGTATCAAGAATAGTGAAGAAACCAGTTTTCCCGGCTCTCAGCAAAGAAATGTCAAGAAAGCATGGCTGCTGTTGGTTTAAGATCTATACGGTAGAAATACCATTTGACCCAGCCATCCCATTACTGGGTATATACCCAAAGGATTATAAATCATGCTGCTATAAAGACACATGCACACGTATGTTTATTGTGGCACTATTCACAATAGCAAAGACTTGGAACCAACCCAAATGTCCATCAATGATAGACTGGATTAAGAAAATGTGGCACATATACACCATGGAATACTATGCAGCCATAAAAAATGATGAGTTCATGTCCTTTGTAGGGACATGGATGAAGCTGGAAACCATCATTCTGAGCAAACTATTGCAAGGACAGAAAACCAAACACCGCATGTTCTCATTCATAGGTGGGAATCGAACAATGAGAACACTTGGACACAGGAAGGTGAACATCACACACCAGGGCCTGTCGTGGGATTGGGGGAGGGAGGAGGGATAGCCTTAGGAGATATACCTAATGTAAATGACGAGTTAATGGGTGCAGCACACCAACATGGCACATGTATACATAGGTAACAAACCTGCACATTGCACACATGTACCTTAGAACTTAAAGTATAATTAAAAAAAGAGTACATATATGAAGATATTGCTGAAAAAACAAAACAAAACAAAACAAAACAAAACAAAACAACAACAACAACAAAGATCTATAAGGTAAGATGTGAGGTAAGTCTATCCTTGACTCCCCAGCTAATGACCAGCCAGGGGATATGGATAAGAAGCCGCTCGATTCAGCCCTTTGAGCCAGTGTTTCTGCTGGTGAGCTCTCGGATCACCTTCCCTCTGATAACTCTTTAAGCATCAAGTAGCTGTTTAAAGCAACGTTTTCTTCTGTTCTTTTCCCTTTTTCTTGGTCAGTGGATTAGCCAAGATTGATTTTTCTGCATGGCTGGGGAAGGCCTAAGGTTAAAAGATAAAAAGGTAGATTCCTTTTAAATGTAATTTAGATTTTTTTTTCCCTGGCATTAGTTCTGATATCAACCACAGAATCACGTCAATGTTCCAGAAACACCTGGACCCTAGCTACAGCTGCTGGGGTAGGGCAAACCTACACTTCCAGCATAGCACAGCCGGCGTGGTCTAGGCAGATTTGCCATCAGGTGTCATTCTCTCTCTCTGTTTCTCTCCATCTCCCCCTCCAGCCCCCAGCTCTTTCTGCCACTCTACCAATTTTTTTCTCTCTTCTTTTCTTTCTCCGATTCTGCTTGCAAAATGCAGCTAGAGGACACACATGTTTATTCTACTCCATTGTTCTTTCAAGCCAGTGTGTATTTATCTTTTGCAAACTAAAGAGCTCAAGGGAGAACTGTTTCTGCGTCTACCAGGTGACAAAAAGAGCCAATCGATTGAGTCAGAAAGCCTGTCAATTCAGCGGAACATCTTTGGCATGAGTGGTGTGTGGACAAAACAGGATTCAATTTTCCACTTTTTGCCAGGTTTCTCTTTGGCAGTGAGTAGACCCCATCCAAATGCTATGCCAGGTGCAATAAATAACCCTCTTTATTTCTAGGTGGCTATCTTTCCACTTCCCCTTAAAGTGGATGCCAGTAAGCCTCTGTATGTTAAGTGTAAATGAGTGGTTTTATAAATGATGTCTCCTAAGGACTGGAGACTCCCTGGAGCTTGAGGCAGAGAGTACGGGACAATGGTAGGAGGTGATGTGATGTGACACAGCCAGAGAATTGGAGAAGTTGGGGATGGAGAGAAACTGTTATTCAATGGATGAGGCTAAGCAGGGAAAGAATATTTGAAAAAATAAGAGTGAGAACTTGAGGCATGGCCACTGAAAGCTGGATAATGCTTAAGATGGGAGAATTTGGCCAGGTTCCCACACTGTGCATAGCCCAGTGGCTTAAAAGGTCTTAAGCATTTGTGGCCTCAGGAAACGGCAGTGTGACATCACGACACTGAGTTTACGTGGGATATGGGGGCAAGAGATGGGGGTCTGTGCCCTGCTCTGCCATTCCTCTTCTTCCTTCTTTCCTCCCTTTCGTCTTTCTTCATTTAATTATTGCTAAGACTGTAAGGGACTCTTGAGTAATATTTACATGTGTCTAGCCACATTCAGTGTTAAATTCAAAGAGTTGGCTTCAATCCAGCCAGCCCGTGAAAAAAGCTTCTAAATGCCAGGATACGATTTCAAAAAGCTAGCAGGCTGGTAATTCCCCATCCAGAACCCTCCACCACCATTAAGTCAATAGATGGAGGTGGGGAGAGAGTTTGGACAATCTATCCAACCAAAATGAAGCTACAACAATAAGACAAAATGGAAGCCATTATATGAGTAATAATAGAGACAGACACTCACAGACAAACTGGCCATAAATGCGAGAAGGAAGAACCGGAGAACTGAGAATGAAGGAAAATCTGGATTAGTCAGGATTTTCCTGATTACAAGGGGTAGAAACCTATCTTGACCAAGCTTAAGTGAAAGGGAAGTTTATTGGTTGATCTCATTAAAAAGCCCAGGATTACACTAACTGCAGGCACACTGGAGCCTCCAATGCCACCTGGTGTTCCAATGCCACCTGGAATGATACATCTCTGCTCTTCTCTGTACTAGCTTCAGTTTCAGCACACTTTTGCTCGTGGTGGCAAGAGAGACCCCAGCATTTCCAGACTCAAACTCCGTCTCACTAGTACCAGGAAAAGTTCCGGGTGGGCTCCCATTGGATCAATTTGAGCCATGTTCCTTCTCTGAACTAATTACTGTGGCCAGGGGAATAGGATGTCTTTATGGATCATGCCTTAGCCAGTTGTTCACCCCTGGAGCCTGGAGTGGGGCCAACCACACCCAAAGTACATGGTGTGAGAGTGAGCAAGAAATGATTCTGCCAGGAAAATCAGGAGTCTTCTTTACAGAAGAGCAAAGATGCTGGCAGGCAAAAACAACAGATGTCCTAGATGCCAAAAAGAAGCCAAAGTCATAAAACTGAACCAAGTACAATTATGTACCAGTTTCTGGAATCCACCAGGAAAGGGTCAGATCTATATGAGGACTCAAAGTGTAAATGACAATTGCCCAGACGGCATTCTATATAAGGGTCTCTTTTTTGATAAATGTTTCAGGCCCTCCCTGGCCTGCTCCTTAATGCTTTAGAAAGAAACCTACTCTTTCTAGGCCTGACCCCAGAAACTCTAGTGCAGAAAGGAATCCCTTTATAGAATGCAAGAGTGTCCTCCTGTCTTTCACTTTTTCATTCTCACAAGGTCTGGTGTTAAATCTTCACCCAGGCTAGACGCCTCCCCACCACATACGTCTGTTTCTCTATTGATGCTACAGAGTAATCAGAAAGGGTCATTGGTATGGCTGTCCTGGTGAACATATCCATTGAAACAGATGCGTAGCAGATACCTGGGGCAGGAGTGGGAGTTGAGCAATGTGACCCCAGCATAACTAGCATGAAGAAAAACCAAGGTAGAAGAGAAGAAGTGAGGGGGTAGCTGCTTAACGGGTTATATTTACCAAAATGTTTAAAAGGAAGGAGGAGGAAGCATACTTATTAGAAGAGCTATCTCCATTTAAACAGCTCACAAAATTAGCCATCTCACCCATATGCCAAACGCTGACAAACAAAACACAACAGTCCTAGCACACACACAAAAAAAGAGCAGAGCTGCAGGCTCAGGCTCTGAGAGGGCTCATTATCAAAGCTTTGTCTCCATCCTGTTGATATCAATCCTGGCAGGGCACCGTGGCTACTGCCAGTGGAGAGGAAAAAATTACCCAAGCTGACGCCTCCAAATAATTGATAATTTGCCTAAATGAACAAATCAAGTAAGATTTAATTGTTGGCAGGGACTGCCATCCAGGAACAGCAAAGTATATAATTGCTTAAGCATTACATATGGCTTTCCACGCATCCCCCCTCCATCCCCCTTTCTTTTTATAAACCAAACATAATTGTTTAATGACATTGATGGGGAATAGACTTGTGACATTAAAAATGACACTTATGACAGAACTGTCAGTTGATGACAGCTCACTGACAGCGCCAGTGAGAAATTAATCATTTTAGATGCTTTATGGTTTGCTCATTTAATGTCACAAATAAGATCTTGCTATCTAACCACATACAATCTCTCCCCAACAACAAACTCTGCTCCCTCTCCAGGGACAGTTTGGTTATTATCCTGCCTCTGGTATGGGGGCTGGCTGAGTGGGGCCTGGGGTAAGTTTTCAGGAATAGTTGGTGGTGGGTTACCTGCAGGGAGGGGCTAGAAATTCCCTGGGGAAATTTGCATCTGAGCGGAGTCCACATTTAGTTCTCTCACTTGCCACTTGTTTAAGGAAGGTTTCAAGGGAAAGAGCTAAACTGTTGGGACTGATTCTAATAAAGACAGAAAGCTGAGGAAGTAGAGAGGCTATTTTTAGCTGGTTAATGGGGAGTAAATGGGGCCACCCTGTGATATGCTAAGATATGCCTTGTGCTCATTGCTGCCTGGTACTCCCACACTCTCTGCTGGGCAGACATCTGTTAATTGCTTTCTGTTGGACTTCACTTTGACATTTGGAGAAATGGAAGGAGACTGCCTAACTATTTTTTCCCTAAACGATGTCTCTGTGGAGCTTGGGAGCAAGGGAGGAAGGAAGTGAGGTGAGTTGGAAGCTTGCTCTCTGCTAAAACCTTCAATACAGTGTGCCTAAGGCACTTTGGCCTGGATTTTATTGAAAACCCCTGTGTGGGCTCCAGACAATCCGTCACTGAAGTTTTTTCTTCCATGCTGCATTGGCCTGTGGTCTATTTAACCGGAACACATGCTTATCTCTCTACCCACCTTTCCATACATTTTACTAATCTTGTAAATAGATTCTAAAAAAATTATAAAATAAACTTTCCAATTTATAACAAAAAATGTTCTTCATCTCGTTGTGCATGCATCAGTGCTTTCTTGATGAGGCAGCTCCTGTCACCAAGCAGCAGAAGGCTAAAAATCAAGCTTCCTAGGGTGAAGGTGGTAGTTTCACTGGTGCATAATCTTACCCTGCCTTTTCTTTCATTTAGGCACCTAGGTTGCATTTGTATTTGCATTTAGGTAGGTTTAGCTACGTGGTGTAGTGCAATTAATGGCCACTAGGTGGCAACAAAGGACCTCTTGGCCTGATTATTGGCTGTAGGCAGTGACTGATACAGGTGAAATGGGCCTGCCTTCTGCTATAACAGTACCAGTGAAAACTTATTTGATGCTAACCACCTGGCAGGCACCATCATAAGTGCTTGCTTCTTGTACATTAACACATCGATCTGCAACAATCCTGTGAGTATTACAGAGATTAAGGAACTCATTCACATACCTAGCAATTGGCAGAGCTGAAATTTAGTCTTGGCTCTGACTAATGTCAAAGGCTGTGTTCTTAGACTGCACTTTACTACACCCTTAAAAAATACCCTTCCAGTTTGGGGAAGAAGTTGAATAGCCAAAACAAATGCCTCACCATCACTGAGCTCTGAAGCCTCCTTCACATAAAATAAGAAAAAAAGGACCCAGAAAGAGCAAACTTATCAAGGTACACAGACTCTCAGAGTTGGACAATTCTTGACCCTATAGCCTAGGCTCCCACCCAGTAGAGGGGTCTCCCTGGCACAGGGAGGGAGAAGATCACGTGGTCTCACCAGACGACTTCTGGGACCTGGTTGCCAAATGAAGGTGGCATGAGTTTCTTCTCTGTCTGCTCATGGTGACTTTTCTTTCTAAGAAGAGGAATTCAGAGAGAGGAGACCAAAAAAAAAAAAAAAAAAATCCGAACAAACAAATTCATAGCCCCTATCCTTCAAAGTAGTTCTAGGGAACAATATGGATATGATGGTTAATTTCATGTGTCCACTTGACTGGACTGTGGGGTGTCTAGACACCTGGTCACATATTATTATGAGTGTGTCTGTGAAGGTGTTTCTGAAAGAGATTAACATTTGAATCGGTAGACTGAGTGAAGCAGATTGTCCTCACTAATGTGTGCAAGCCCCATCTGATCTGTTGAAAGCTTGAGTAGAACAAAAAGGCTGACCCTGCCTAGAGTAAGACAGAATTCCTCCTGCCTGCCTGACTGCCCTTGAGCTGGGACATCATTTGTTTCCTGATGTTGGATTCAAACTAATGCATTGGCTATTCCTGGGTCTTGAGGCTGCTGGCATTTGGGTTGGGACTTCACCATTGGCTCTCCTGAGGCAGCTTGCCACTCCAGATCTTGGGACTTAGCCTCCATAGGTGCATGAGCTAATTTCTTATTTTATTTATATGTAATATATATTATACATATGAATATAAAATATATATTATACATATGAATATATAATATATTATACATATGAATATATAATATATTATACATATGGATATATAATATATATAATATATGATATATTATATATATTATACATATGAATATATAATATATATGAATATATGATACATATGAATATATAATATATATGAATATATGATATATAATATACATATGAATATATTATATATGAATATATAATATACATATGAATATATTATATATGAATATATAATATATTATACATATATTATATATAAAATAACAATTAGCTATTTATCATAATAGATAAAACTATAATGCATATTACATATTATATATAATATAATACGTATTTTACACACATGCACATACATATTCTATTGGTCTATTTCTCTGAAGAACACAGACTAATATAAAATGTCAACCAAAAAATCTAAATTATAAAAGAATGCAAGCTGCCTCCTTATTATATGTGGTGCGTGGTTAAGCAGGAGGGACTCTGTTGTCAGACCACCTGGGCTTTAGTGCTGGCTCTGCTCCCTCCTGTTTGTCCTAGGAAGCCTCAGTGACCTCTTTATAAAGGGGATAATCATAAATGAGATGATGCAGATACAATTCTTTGCACAGTGCTTGGCAATTAGTAAGTGTCTGTTGCTTTCCTTAGGTATTTGTTATTTCTTTCAATCAGTTACCAAGCAATCTTGGCAAAATAACTTAACTCTACTTTTTTCACAAAGGAAAAAACCTAGAGGGGAAAATAGGCATAACTCTCCTCTTTTTTCTTCTTGGAAGGGATGCATGAGGTCAAAATGGATTAAAAAAGGGCCAGGCATGGTGGCTCATGCCTGTAATCCCAGCGCTTTGGGAGGCTGAGGCAAGAGGATCATTGCAAGGCTCATGACCACTGCAAAGACTCATCATTTAGTCAGTAACTGCTTCCATAGGAGAGGAGAGAGGCCTTCCTGGAGAGCCCAGCCAGTGCAAACAGCAGTCATTTCTCCGTCACAGCTCTCAGCTTATTCAAACAGGAAAGTGCAGTGGAATGCAGATTGCCAGGGAAAAGCATTCTTTTTATTTTATTTTATTTTTTTTTTGAGAAGGAGTCTCGCTCTTTCACCCAGGCTGGAGTGCAGTGGCGCGATCTCGGCTCACTGCAGGCTCCGCCCCCCGGGGTTCACGCCATTCTCCTGCCTCAGCCTCCCGCGTAGCTGGGACTACAGGCGCCCGCCACAGCGCCCGGCTAATTTTTTGTATTTTTAGTAGAGACGGGGTTTCACCGTGTTAGCCAGGATGGTCTCGATCTCCTGACCTCGTGATCCGCCCGCCTCGGCCTCCCAAAGTGTTGGGATTACAGGCGTGAGCCGCCGCGCCTGGCCAAGCATTCTTACAATATAATGCACATAGCTTTGTGGGCCTCCCTTAGTTTTAAAAATTATTTCTTAAGAAAGAAAGAGGCCTCCCTGGTGTAGATATAAAATTCTTTTAGGTCGGGCACAGTGGCTCACGCCTGTAATCCCAGCACTTTCGGAGGCTGAGGCAGGCAGATCACTTGTGGTCAGGAGTTCAAGACCAGCCTGGCTAACATGGCAAAACTCTGTCTCTACTAAAAATACAAAAATTAGCCAGGTGCAGTGGCGCGCGCCTGAAATCCCAGCTACTCGGGAGGGTGAGGCAGGAGAATCACTTGAACCTGGGAGCCGGAGGTTGCAGTGAGCCAAGATTGTGCCACTGCATTCCAGCCTGGGCGACGGAGCAAGACCTTGTCTCTAAATAAATAAATAAATAAATAAATAAAATTATTTTAGTGGCACCTCTTTACCTAGTAAGTAGCATCTGATGGAGGAGACTCAAATGCCAGTGCTGAACTTCTGAGCAAGCGGGTTCTCCTCCTTCAGTTCTTGACTCTTGTCTTTCCCTCTCCACACTGACCTCACTCACATTGCTGGGGAGTTTGTACACTCTCGTGGCTTCAGCTAATCCCTCTCAGAAGGAAACTAGAAGACCTTCCCCTGCATGCAACTCAACAACTGGACATTTCCACCCAGATGTCCAACTATGGCCTAGAACTCTACATTCTGAGGTACCACTCCCTGTTCCTCCGGGCTCCTGGGCTAGACGGTTTGAGCTGATCTTGACCGCACCCCTCCCCTTCATCAGTTCCTGCCATGGTTTGCTCCCAGCTGTCCTTCAGGTTTACTCTTCTCTCTGCATCCCCACAGCTCAGGTGTTTCATGCTGCATGTCCAGGTGCCTTCGACAGCCTTCGGGAGGCTCCCTGTTTCTCACCTACCTTTTGTCAAATCAATTTTTTAAAATACTCCTTGCGCCTTAACATTCCCTTGCTCCAGACCCCACAGATACTTCCCACTGCCTGCTCCCCAGGTATAAGCTTCTCAGCCTGGATTCTGTATTGTGTTCCTTTTCAGTCTATTCAACCATTACGCTATTTTCCAGCTTCAGCCAGCAGGCCCCTGCCTGCCCTCCAGCTCCGTGATGTTCCTCCATCCCCCTTTGCACGTGCATTCAGCAGGTGCGTAATGAAAGCTGGAGGACTCTGTGCGTGTTCTCTACTTTCCCCTCTCCTTGCTGGCATCTACCACCCCGCATAGCCCTCCAAATCACTCCCACTTTATCTGCATTCTGATCCCATTTCTTCTTTGTAATTTAAATTTTAATTACACAAGTGATATAATGTTCTCTGAAAATAAACTTTATAGAGAAGACTAAAGTCCCCTTTATCAGTTCCTCCAATCTTCCTCGTTCCCCCTTGCCCAGGTAGTATGGCTAAGTGCTTGAGAAGTATACTTCCAGGTATGGGTTTTTTTTTTTTTACATTTTCATATATATTTATATATGTTCATTAAGTATATGTAGAATTTATGTTGTATGTGCCAATTAAAAAATATCAATGGCATCATATATTTACATTTTGTAAACTTGTTGGACATCTATCCATGTTAGCCTACTTGGAGGAGCCTCACACTAGTTATCTCACGTGGACGGTCTGTAGTATGAATAACCACTTATTTAACCATTACCTCTTTTATGGGCATTAGGTTATTCCAGTGTCTAGGTGTGCAAACTCTGCTTCATGAAACAATCCAGGAATCCTTCTTTTTGTCTGTGTGTGGATTGCGTTTGTTGATTCTGTTTTCTTCTCAGGATCATATAGTAAGGTTAGAACTAAGCCAATATTTATTGAACAATTCTTATGTAGCAGGCACTGAGGCATTTTTACAACCTTGAGTTAGAGAGATTCATTTCCCATTCTGTAGATGAGAAAACTGAGGCTTCAAGAGACAAAGTGAGTCAGGTTTTGCAAACACATTAAAGTGGTTGCTCCTAACAGTCACTTGTGCTGGGTTCTTCCCCAGAACTCCCCACTGTGAGTCTCATGACAGTGGAAACCACATGCCATACCTCTTTTTATCCTCTAATATGTCCTGGCTACACAATAAATCTCAATAAAACTTGATTGATTATTTGGGAGACAAATTAGCACTATTGTATTAACTAGCAGGATATTTTATTTAGGTATTTTAGCAACAATAAGAAAACACTAGCATCACGAGTAGCTGGTTAAAATATTATTAGAAGTTAATTCATATTTTAGCAGATAATTCCTAATTAATTTGCTGTAGTTATCTTGTTAAATGTCAATTAAATCTCTCCACATCCCTTACAGGTTTCTGCTATTCATAAAATGTAATTACGCAGCTATTGCTCATGTATTCTTTATTGCTTATACAATCTACCAGTTAAATACAAGTCAAAAAGATTTATCTTCCGGGTTCTTAATAACATCACTAAATGTTCTAATTAATAATCAATAACCTATTTGCATAATTAATTAAAGAAAGAATCCTAATGAGATGGTGCCTTATAGCTAGCCACACTGAGCCTGGAACTTTTATCTCCTATAGCAATCCTAGCTCAGAGTGGAAGAGTTTATTTGAACAACTCGTTCCTTTCGGGCACAGAGAAGTGCTGGGCTTAGCACTAGTAATGGGAACTCAGATGATTCTGCTGGGAAATCCTTATGTACATTGTTTCTTAACAATGTGTAATATAAGTATCTCCATGGAATGTAACCTATTTGTTGGATATGAATTTTCACTAATACAGGTTCAAGTGAACAAAAATAAGTTTCTTCATCTTCTTAAAAGCCAATTATCTGAACCTAAGCCCTCATTCCACCTGATGCAGAAACTTAATCTAGTCACTTTTGAGTAAATTTACTCCTATGTAGTATCTTCTCAGGAAAATGGGGTTAGGATTCAGTTACATTATAGATTTGAAAAAATTCTCCCTTTCGGTTTGTTCCCTCCCCCGCCTCCTCAGCACAGAGTTTGAGCTGGAGAGGAGGTGGTTTTGCAATGGTCCCCCACCATGGTGTCATCTGGACAGGAGCTGCCCATTTCCCAGGGTCCAGCTGTCTTGATCCTGATCTGTTGTCCTCTGCGATGTAACATGGATGTTTGGTCTTTGAAGGATCCCCTTTCAAACTGCCCCACCACAAGGTGTTCAGTCATCCCAATCCTTTAGGAGCCGCATTCTCTGAAGTATTTGTGGTTTTGCTGTAGCTCCACCATCCAGGCTCACAGGGTTACTCTTCATTTTCCTTGTTTGGACTCTCAGGTTCCTGTGCATCCACCAGCCCTTCCTCATCCTTCTTGCGAGCTTGAAGGTCACGTGGTTCTGAGTCTTTCTGTGACCCCGGAAAGACGAAAGGGGCACTCAGGGGTCCTCACTGCCCCAGCATAGACTTGCAATCTTTCTGCTTTGTTGTTCACATGCCCAAAGGCACCAAGGTCCCTAGAAGGAATGTTAAAGACTGAATCTCTCTGCATCTCTCTCTCTCTATGCTGAAGACATAGGTCTCTCTCTGACCCCAGAAAAACAGTGATTCTTGTTGTACTCCCTTCTTTCAAATTATCTGGGTGTAGTGGGGGCAAGACACAAAGAGGAATCCACATCTCTGCTTCCTGGATTCCCCTCTGACTCTTTCCTCTCTCTTTTACGTATGGAGAAAACAGTTGGGGCAGAGATGTTTCTACTTAGATGAATTCCTTTTCTTATATTTTCTGTCTTACACCAGAAATCTCAACACTTTATTTCAGAAGCTGACAATGTGACATCTTTGTTCTCTAGCTCTGGGGTTGAAGGTGGCCCCTTGTCAACAGCTGGAGCAAGGATGGACACAGGGAGGTTAAAAAAAAATTGTGGCTGGGCACAGTGGCTCACGCTTGTAATCCTAACACTTGGAGAAGCTGAGGCAAAAGGATTGTTTGAGCCCAGGAGTTCGAGACCAGCCTGGGCAACGTAGGGAGACCCTGTCTTTACACACATACACACACACACACACACACACGCCAGGCCTGATGTCACACACCTGTGGTCCCAGCTACTCAGGAGGCTGAGGTGGGAGGATCGCTTGATCCCAGGAGGTAAAGGTTGCAGTGAGCCATGATCACACCACTGCACTCCAGCCTGGGCAACAGAGTGAAATCCTGTCTCAAAAAAAAAAAAAACTGTGTGCCAGGTAACATCTCAAAGTGTTACTCTATCACACCATTATCATGTCAGAACCAAGGCTGCTGATGCTGAAATATCTGAAGCCATCCAGTGTTCATTTCAAAGAGGACCAACCCAAATCAATGACACAGAGGCAGAGAGGCAAGCCTGGAACCTGAGGGTTGCACAAAGTGGGATTCATCCAGCTGTGGAGTCAGTTTTTCTTGCCTAAATTCAAGAGGATGGATGAGTTGACCCCTCAAAGAGACTTTCCGTTTCCAGCAAGTTTCTCTTAAAGCAGAGAAAAACTGCTTTTCTGATTTATTCTTTTTTATTCCAACTCTTCTGGTTTTACTTAAAATATAAGTCTATATGCTTGGGGCTGAGAGCTGCACATTCTTACGCATTTTCAAAGAGCAAAAAATAAGAAAATAAAAAAAGGAAAAGGATTTAAAATAAAATTCCATCATTGTTCATTGAACAACAAATTGCAACTAGTGAAAAGAAATAATATTTTGATTTGGAAGAAGAAAACTGCTGAGCACATCCTGAGACTCTTAATGGGGTTGCTTCTGTTCAGACACCAGTGGCAGAACAGCCACACATCAGATCAACCAGACATATTATCACCCCCTGTAAAGGCGATTGCTTGTCATCTTTTATGAAGCATCTGCCCCTTTTGGTTGTCAACAATGAGGAGCCTTACCCCTTCTTTCCTGCTTATTCTTCCTCCTGGATCTTATCACGTGGGAACTGCTTCTCCACAACGACCCTTCTCATAGACAAGAGCTGCTGCCTCTGTCCAGGATAACAGAAATAAGATGAAACAGGATGAGTCTATTTCACAAAGCTCAGAAAGGATTGCCAATCAGCTCAGCACCAGCACACTGGATAGCATCACGGGAAGCTCCCCTGAAGATCATCTTGTCCATCTTCTGTCTTGTGCAAGATTCTCTTCTAGAGATCCCTCCCTCACCTCAAAAGTCTCCAGGGAAGGACACTCCTCAGCTTCCTGCTATTGGCCATGACAATGTCTTATATTTGGAATGCTTTATATCTAATTGAAATCTTTTCTGCCATATTTTACTTTCCTTCTTCCTCACAAAGCTCGCCCCCATAAAACAATTACAAAATAGGTAAAGGTTGGTTTTAGTGCCTTCTCTTCTCTCCCCACCCCCACCCTTTAATACATCCTCTGCTCTTTCCGTTTTCCAAGGCTTTCTGTGTCTTAGTTGTCATAAAGGAAAGTAGATGGGTACGTTTGTGTTTTTGTTGTTTGTTTGTTTGTTTGTTTGTTTTGACATTGGTCCTTTGCAAGATAAGCCCTGCAAGAAGCGAGCAATGCTTAATACAAAATGCTGAATTATTAATGATGACATTTCAGGAAACTCTAAAACGGAGATTGGGGTTAGGGTGAACTTTGCCCACATCCTTCAAGTAATGTAACGTATGTAAGATTAACCATGAATATTGAATCAAGGCAGCCAGCCTAAACTTTGGGAGACCCGTGTCCAGCTGCTCTTAATAGCTGTGCCACTTTCATTATTTATTAAACCTCTTGGAGCCTCATTGGGAGTAAAATGGGAGTAACTGGCAAAATGGGAGTAATTGGCCTACTTCACAGGCTGTTGTGAGGATTACAAGAGATGATGTAGATAATGCACATTCCACAATGCCTACCAGGTATATTGTCCTTAATACAAACTGGCTGTCATTACTATTATTATTGTTGTTATCCACGGTTACTTTTTATGAATGCAATGCAAAGATTTTCAGCCAAGCCAGTGGAATACTAAAAAGTTTGAATGGGGAGCAGTTGCTCTTTCTGCTGATATACTTGATAAATATTACTATATGACTAACAAATATCTTTCTCTCTCGCCAGGATAATATAGGCAGGTAGTGAAGAAAGAGAGGCACAGAAGAGGCTCCCTGGAGCACAGTAGGAGTGGGTAGGCAGTGAGTAGGAGTGAGGATGGCTGTCCTTGTCCTCTGTCTGCCCTAAACATTTCTGTGGTTCCCATTAAACAGTGTGAATGTCAACAAGGGCTGGGATTTGGGTTGGACTTATTCATGCTTCACATCTCCATATTTTATATTTCCCAGGACTGACCCATATGCAGCCTCTTTCATTCGGAGATAGAGGTCTGCTTAGCATACAACCCAGTAGATAGACAAATCGTGATCTGGTGAAACCTAGAAGAATTATGAACTGTAGCAAAAACAGCCAACGAAGGCATAGCTAAGGCATATTTTCCTTTCCCCTTGATATCAGTGGAAATGTGCATCTTCAGGCATCACAGAAATAATCACCCACTCTGTATATTTTCCCCTTTTTATGGTTTTTATTGGTATAGCAACATTATTCAAGCTAGGCTCTTCCATCTCCCAAGCCAATTTCTTTTGCATCTGTGTTTATATTGATGCTATTCAAACAATGATCTTCCACTTCCCCTGTCAGTTTCCATCGTGCATTTCACATATTATGAACTTATTTAAACAAAAATAATCCTCTCAGGGTACATTTCTTTCCCATCTGTTTCTCCCCTGCCCTATACTACCAATTCTCATTTCAAAACAACATTGTAATATCATTTATTGTTATTTTCTCTTGTTTTTAAGCTTCTTCTGTAGCATTCAGAGTGGAGGGGTGGGGGAGAAATATACAGCATTAATGATTTATAGTCAAGAAGGTATTTCTTACTCAAAATGTTTCTAAAAGGATTTCTATCAATTTTAAGAGCAATGAGATCTCAGCAATTATGACATTCTATATTTGTAGGGTGCTTTACAGTTAGATTTTCATGTACTTTCACTAAGTGTCATTTTAGGGAGTTTGGAAAAAGAAAATAAAAAGGAAAAATACAGCTTGTTATCTACATCATTCTAAATATACAGATTTTTGGCAACCTATAATACACTATGTTGAAGTCAAAATAAAATATAAAGGTGGATCTCTAAACTTAACATTGTATTTTTAGAATCACAGAATAGTGATTCGAGACATACCTAGAGACTGGGTGGTCTTTGGTGTGTCTGAAAAGCAAAGAGAAGGTAGAGGGGGTTATTAGAAAGGGAAATGTTATTTATTGTTTTGAAGGAAAGTTTCTTGGCACTGGTAGAGTTTTAGGAGATGGTAAGCTCTGATTGGTGGGTGATGGTGGTAGGTAAAATCTAGTCTTAAGAGTTGTGGCAGGCTGTTTCAGCAGCTATTGGATCTAACTGGTTTTAGAGTTACAGCAGGCAGTTTCGGCAGCTAGGCTTGCAAAACTAAATTCTTTGCACAGTGTTATGTGCCCCAAGTGCTTTCCCACCCTGGCTTCTTGACTCTGATCTAGTTGGGTATGACAAGAGTGACCCAATTCGTATAATCACCCTTCAAACTGGACATGCAACATTCGCCTGTCTCCAATATTCCTGGTATTGTGGAGACACAGCTATTTGCCTACTAGAATCCATGTGAGGTGGTGGGGGTTTGCTTGGAATTGTTCTTAATTTGGAAATGATCTAAACAGACAGAGGTAAGTCTGTCCCTGAATATGAATACATGTTTAGCTTAATGATATTTCTTTATAGTTCCCATTTGTTTAGAGATTGCATTCTGTTTCCTAGGCTCAGAAAGACTTGTTATAAATACTCTAATCCTTTCTAAATCAGGTGTCTGTGCACCTATTTCCATATAGATATCTTAGGAGCATGAGCGATAATTTATTCTCATAATCTGCCTACAAAAGAAGGTTCCTCCTTCGTTTGCCAGCCTTGCCCAGATGAAAGGGCCAGAGCCTTCTGCATGCTTCTGAGGCCAGCTGTGGCAAATCAGCTGAGATTTTTGAAGAGAAATAAGCCTTTTTATTCTTTGAAGAAATATCTGTAGAACCCACACTCTGATAGACAACTTCCAGAGGTCACTTAATTCTGCATGGAGTTTCTAACTCAACATTTATAAGTGGGTCACGTTTCTTCCTTTGGAAAGGCAGATTTGACAAGTTAATATTATCTCACAGAACACATATTCTTCAAATGAGAGGTGCTTTAGTGATTCAGAGTTCTTTCTCAAGGGTTCATGGGCTAGGCTGGAATCTCTCACATGCAGGAAGAACATTGATGAGGCATCCATCCTGTCTGACCTCAATCTTTCCTGAGGACTTGAAGCCCAATATTCCTGAGTTGGACTTTAAAACCTGCCCCAGGTTGGAGATTCTTGCTCCACTTCCTGCAGGCTAAAGAAGCAAGATTCTTCTAATTGTTTTTCATCTGTGATGGTTTTATAAGTGAGGAAGAGCTTATAAGTCTCTTTTACAGTTCATTACAACTGAGAAACCTTATTTAGTCAAAGAAAATTGTCCTTTGGGGAATGATTAGAATTCGCAAGGAGTAAAATCTTTTGGGGGTGGAAAATGCTCTCTGCATGGTACAGAAAACAAAAACCAAATCCCCAAATCTATTCCTCAATACAATTTCTCATTAAGTAAATGAAATGGCCTTTTCCTTTTCTCAGCTCAACCCTATGAGTTTTAATTGATTTAGTTTCTGCTCTCCTGTCCTTGTTTTCTATTTTTCTCCAGTGGATCACTTCTGGTTTCAGTACCATAAAAGAATAGACTTTCTAAAAGTTGGAAGATCCAAAGTTAAAATATATAGCCTTGAATCATAGTTATTGAAAGTTCCTGTGCCATGTCTTAGATGGGTTAGGTCAAGCAAGTCAGACTCAAAAGGGGATTGAACTCTTCTTACCAGCAGAAGTTAGCATCCTGTTGTCTATAAATAGGTCATCCCCATTTATGATGATCAGAAATCGTCATAAGCATGACCTTTGTAGTCATCACTGACATAATCTTTGTTTCCAAAATCTTTTTCTACTCCTGTAGTTCATCCTGGCCTCTTCTGGCTTGAAACAATCTCTTTCAGGAACTTTGAAGTCCATAATCTTGACTTCTTTACCAAGGCAGCCCATGTTGCTTCTTTTTCTGGTCTTGATTACATTCAAATTCCACTGTCCCAACTAAATGCTATCATATAGGTAAAAGTAAAGGTATTTCTAACATTAAGAGGCTCAGAGTTGTAGCCCTGATGTGATGTGCTCAATCACAGGAATAGTAGCAGGGAATGAAGGGATTTTGTAGAGTTTCTCAATACTTCATGGAAAGTTAGAATATCTGCCTGAAGTCTCCACGTGAGGTCTAAGAAATTTTTCTGGTCATTTGGACATGTGCTAAATGATAATTTGAAGCATGTTTGAAAGATATAGTTCTGTGTTTAGGCAGTTTCGACAGTCATTTTATTATAAATACCCTCTTGGTTTATGTCACTCTCCCTAAACTAAGTTTGAGGTGCAAAATCCTGGTTTTGGAATCTGAAAGCTTGCTTTCCAATGCTCTCTCTTGTGCTAACCAATTGTGTGATCTTTGGTAAGTCACACAGTGGCTCTGGGACAATTTCACATTTGGAAAATATGGAAATAGGGCTGGGTAACCAAGAAGGGAGTTAAAGAGCTAGACAAGCACAGTGTTTTACACTGATTGTCCCAGGATAAGTTTACAGACCTTATTGGGCTTCAGTATCATCAGGAGGTTTTAGTAAATGAAGGATTTCTGTGCTCACCCCAACAAGTCCTATTCAGTAGTGTTTGGGGGTTGGTGGGGGAGAAGCAGTCCAGCTGCTTATTTAATCAGTGTGTTAGGTAATTTTGATGCTCAGGGTCCTCACACTGTATCTGGAGAAACTTACCCAGTGAGGTATAATTCAGAGTCCCAGAGAACCTCTCCTCTCCATCCCATCACTAGCACTAGAAGGGTCCTTGAGGGTACAAAGGGAAGACTTCCCATTGGGCTTAAAACCCAAATGTCTGAGATAAAAGCAATTACACTAATGAATAATTAACCAGCATGGGTCCTTTCCAGATCAGGTTTTGAAAAGGCCAATCCAAACCAGCTGTGGCCAGTCAATACTGGCCTAAACTAGTTGGGCCATCACAGCCTAAATTTGAACTGATTGCAATCAGCTGAAACTACTCCAAATTGATCGGGACCATCCATGACTAGTCAGAACCAGCATAGACTGATTGCAGCTGGTCAAAATCAGTTGAAACCAGTTAGGTTCGGCCATAGCCAATGTAAACCAGCTGTGACCCATTACAATTGGTCAAAACAAATTGTAACAGGCAGTAATGCATCAGAACCAGCATAAATCTGTTGTGCCCAGTTCAAACCACTCTAAACTGGTCATGCCTTTTAATAACCATTAGAAACTGGTGTTGTGGGCCACTTAATACTGGCCTAAACCAGCTGCAGCCAGTCAGAACTGGTCTAAACCATTTGTGGCTAGTTATAACCAGTCAAAATGGTAAAAGCCTGCCATGACCAATCAGAACCAGTTTAAACTGGTTGTAACAAGTCACAGTTGAGCCTAGCCGAAACCAGCATCAATATTTTGCAGCTGGTCAAAATTGGTTGAAAGCAGTTGTGGCCAGTTAAAATTGGTTAGAATCATCAATGACTGATTGAAACCCACAAAAACTGGTTGTGGATGGTCTAGGCAGGGTTTAAACCAGTCACAGCCAATCATAGCTGGTTCAGGCAAATTATGGCAGGTCAAAATCAGCCAAAACCAATTGCAGCTGATCAGAGGCAGCCTAAACTGGTTGAAACTAGTCTAAACTGGTCAGAATCAGCCATGACCAGTCAGAAAAGGCATAAACCAATTGCAGTTGGTCAAAATGAGTAATGAGCCAAAACTGAGGCTGGGCACAGGTGTTCTAAAACAGTTGTGGCCAATTAAAATAAGTTGTGTCCAGCTACTTAAATTGTCTGCAGCTTAAATTGTCTGCAGCCAGTCAGAACTGGTTTGAACTCCTTGTGGCCTATTGAAATCAGTCAAAACTGGTTGTAAAAAACCACAACCAGTGAGAAACAGAAACAAACTGTGGCCACTGAAAATTGGCCTAAACCAGTTATACCCTATTAAAACCAGTCTAAACCAGTTGTGGCTGGTCATAATAGGTCCAAACTGGTTTGGGACAGTCAAAACTGGTCTAAACCATTTGTAACAGACCAAGACCAGTCAGAAATGGCCAAAATTAACTGTGGCTGGTATAAACCAGCCTAAACCAGTTGTTCCATGTTCAATCTGTCTAAACATGTCATGGTTGGTCATAACCAATCCAAACTAATTGTGGCCAGAAGAAACCAGCCTAAACAGATTGTAGCCAGTTATAGTCAGTCTAAATCATTTGTGGCCAGTTAAAACTTATCTAAATCAGTTGGAAATAGCCTAGACTAGAAAGAACTGCTATAAACAGGCTGGGGCCAGTCACAGCTGGTTGAAGCCAATCTCGGCCAGTTTAGACTAGCTTTTAGCTAGTTTCTCCTGGTTTTGACTTATTATGTCTGGCTTCAACTGGTTATGATGGGCAGTGTCCAGGGGTAAACAGCAGTGTCCAGAGCTGACTGCTCATGACTGTTCATAGAACAGTAGCAGCACATGATGAACAGCAAATCATAGATTATTGGAGGTCCTTAAATTAAAAATAAACTTCTGTGAATTGTGGTTTTGATTTGCCTATGCCTTGTGAGTAATGATGCTGAACATATTTTCATGTGCTTCTTGGATATTTATAAATTGTTTTCGTAGAACTGGCTACTCAAGTCCTTGCTCTATGTTTAAAGCAGCTGAAACTGGCTTTGTTGTTTCTTCCCTGTGCAGAAGCTTTTTTGCTTGATGTGATTCAAATTTGCTTTTGTTGCCTGTGTTTTTGAGGTCTTACTCCAGAAATCTGTGTCCAGAACAATATTCTGGAGTGTTTCTCCAATGTTTTATTCTAGTAGTTGCATAGTTTTAGGTCTTGAATTTACATCCTTAATCCATTTTGATTTGTTTATATGGCAAGAAATAGGAGTCTAGTTTCATTCTTCTGCATAAGCATATCCAGTTTTCCCAGTACTATTCATCAAAGAGACTAATCTTTTCCCAATGTATGTTATTGATGCCTTTGTTGAAAATGAGTTAACGGTATAATTGTGAATTTATTTCTGGGTTCTCTATGGTTTTTTTTTATCTTTTTTTAGATGCCCATGCATGTTTCATTAATAAAAACCAACAGTGCCAAGTTAAACAAGTCAAACAATTAAAGTCTCTTTATGTTCCATAAAATATTACAGAAAAGTTTGTTTCAATAAAAAGACTCCTTTTAGAACAGGCAGCTAATAGCAACCATGCAGTTAATGGATTTTGTGAATAAATTTTAAATGACTACTGCCTGTCCTTAAATTCCTTTTTCTTTTTATAAAAAAAGAACTATTAAAAACGACAAATTTTGAGTTAAAAATTGTTAAAACATTCCCTATATTTAATTTCAATTTTATAATAGATTACAGGAAGATGCTTATGAAACAAATACAACATTTGTTTCAGTACATGTCTTTAAATGATAGACTTGTAAGTATGTAAACAACTATATAATAAAAGGTTTCCAAACGCTGCCTGTAAGAAATCAGGCAAATTTTACCATAAGCAATAAACCATTCCAAGCCTTCCAGACAGTCTCCACAGCCGCACCAGCATGGCAATAAGCTTTAACCAAACCAAACAAAAACAAACAAAAGCACTTTGCAATTTGTTGCTGCAAAATAGGGAGAGAAAAGAGTGTATAAACTTGATGGACTCACAACAGTCAATATAATTTGAGGGAGAATAAAGTCAGTAAGGTTGATAGTGTTTATTGTTTTGAAAGTCGAATTCTGCTGTTTGCTTGGGGCTCTTGGACACGGTACCACTGAACAAATGGACAACTCCACAGAGTCTCGCTATCAGCCAGCGTGGGTGCTGTCCAAACTCACGACAAATAAACGGCATTCGGTGCTCACCATCCACAACAGGAGGGCGTTTTATTTTCATGTAGGTGGATGAAATACAATTTCTTCAGCAAACTCAGCAAAAACTGTTAAGGGGCAAAAATTAAGTCTGTACTTAAAGAAAAACAGAAAATGAAAACACAAAATCCTAAAAAGTAAATAAACGCTCGGCATCAGCACACTGGTATCAAAACATACATCCACAGCACATCCTACTCCCATCTCCCAATCCTTGCTTATCGGAGGTGCATATCTAAATTCAATGGCTTACCAATATCTTCTTAGGAATAGGCCAAAAGGAAACAGAAAACCCACATTAAAAAAAAAATTTATTTTCCCTAAACGTTTTCCTGAAGCTGAATGTGAAGTGGAGAGGACGTCATTCGTCCTTGTTGTTCTTGTTGAAATCGTCGTCCTCATCATCCTTCCCGACGTAGGATACCGGGGTCTCCACCCCGGAGCCATTGTACTGAGGTTGGAGCTTGTGGCCAGTATCTCATCCGCCCTGTTGGTCGGGTCACTGGCAGAGAGCTTCTTGCCATCAGACATGGAACGTGCCGTCGTGATGAACACGCCTCCAACAGTTCCCTGAGTCATTTCTGTCACGTACGGCTCCAGGGCCTTTGGGACCAGACTTCCGGCCATTTTAAGGTCTTCGGCAGAGCAGCTGCCGGACTCCAGCCCACAAGCCATGCTCATCCGCTTCAGCACTTCTATGTCAGTAGATTTCAGATGTGTTGTCAAAATTAAACAGATACTCGACTTTGTCGTTGGAGATGCTGCAGTCGATGACGGTCTTCTTGCTGGTGTTAACGATGATGAAGGGCAGGTGGATGAGTGAGCTGGGCCTCGTTGGCCGGCTGCCCTGCTGCTCCGCGTGCTGGTTTCTCTCTTCACCAGGTTCTTGAAGGCAATTTGCTGTCGAATAAGTTCCTGAAATTGAAATTTTCTGTTTTATTCTGTCAAGTCTCCTCTGTCTTTCCACCTCTAAGTTCTGACATTCCTGAGCCGAGTTGGTGGGCAGACCAACTCACTCCATCTCCGTCTTCTCCTTGGAGATGTTCATGGACATCAGCACGTTTAAGGCATCGTAGACGCGCCGTCGATGTTCCTCTGATCATAAGCTGACTCGCTTGGTAAGATGTGGTTGTCCGCAGCACTGAACTCCGCGACCAGCTCGTCCGCCACTTCGTGGTATGAAGTGGTCCCTTTCCACTGCACCTTGTCTCAGACCTTCCTGGAGAAATGCCACAGGCCTTGCCTTTCTTCTCTCCTTTCCTGTTGAGCTTCCCGGCAGACCAAGGTGAGGAGTCGGAAGGCTGGTTCCGAGAGGCAAAGTGAGTGCTGGCGGTCTGTGGGCTTCCTACCGCGAGGGTGTTTGACGCTGCTGGTCTCCGAGGCGTACCGGTTACCACTTGCTGGACAATGTTGACATTGGGCTGTCCAAAGATTTTCGCAAGAGCTGCTTCCCCAGCGGGTTGACGATGGAGGGGTGAACGGCCACGAGGGACACCAGCGCCTTTTCCGGGACTAAGGTTCTGGTCTATGAAGACCTTGAGTCCTCCGTTGGCTTCAATTAGACCGGCAACAACTTTTGCCATGTTACCAGATCTGGGAAATCAATGCTATAAATGATCACCCTCCCACAGAAGAAAAATGATTTTTCTGGGAGCAGCCCCTGGGTCACGGAGCAACGTGCAGACTCGTGGGACCACCCCAGACCCTGGCGGCGCCAGCCCAGCTGACCGGTAAGTCTGACAAGTGGGCTTCCGGGGTCCGCGCCGCGCGCCTGTCACTAGGCCTCCGGCCGCCTCTGCGAGCCTCCTGCGCGCGCTGGAACCAGGTACCCGCAGGCCGGGCGGCCTGCCTCTCCTACCCCACCCTCCGCGCTCCGGCCAACCCTGGCCCCGACCTCGGCCCCCCGTCCGGTGCGGGGCACGGGCTCTGCTGTCAGCCGGGAGGGCCCAGCCCGGGACCCCCGCCCCGCAGTCACCTAAGAAGCCCCCACCGGCGCCGAGCGCACGGGGTCCAGGAGGACGCAGGTCTGGGCTGCGCGGCGCCTACACGCAGCAGGGGCGCGGGATGGGGTGTCCGGGGGTCCAGCCCCGCGCCCCGTGCTCCCGTCCGCTCCCTTGGGCCCCACCCACGGCATCCCCTACCCGCCGCACCTGGCTGCCCGGCCCGGTCGCGCGGGCGGGGCTCAGGGCGGCGCGGGGAGGCGCAGGCAGGGGCTGGGCCGAGCCCAGAGGTCCCGGCGGTCCAGGCCGTGGAGGGGTCCGTCTGGACTGAGTGGCGCCGGGACCTCTATGTTTATTTTTTTATGCCACTTCCATGCTGTGTTGGCTACTGTAACTTAATAGTACATTTTGAAGTCTGGTAGTGTGATTCCTCCAACTTTGTTCTTTTTACTTAAGAATGCTTTGGCTATTATGGATCTTTTGTGGCTCCGTATTAGTTTTAGGTTTATTGTTTCTATTTCTGTGAGGAATATTACTGATATTTTGATAGGGATTGCACTGAATCTGTAGAACACTTTGAGTAATATGAACATTTAACAATATTGATTCTTCCCATATGTAAACATGGAGTATCCTTCCCCTTTTTTGTGTGTGTCCCCTTCAATTTCTTTCATTGGTGTATTATAGTTTTCATTCTAGAGATTTTTTACCTCTTTGGTTGATTCCTACTTCTTTTTCGTAGCTATTGTACACTAGGGCACTTTCTTGGTTTTCTTTTTCAGAGTGTTCACTGTTGGCATATAGGAAAGCTATTGATTTTTGTATGTCGATTTTTTATCTTGCAGTTTTACTGAATTTGTTTATCTGTTATGAGAGTTTTTGATGGAGTCTTTAGGTTTGTCCATATATAAAATAATACAATCTTCAATCAAGAATAATTTGACTTTATTATTTCCAGTTTATATGCCCTTTATGTCTTTTTCTTATCCAACTGCTCTGGCTAGGATTTACATACTATGTTGAAAAAAAGTAGAGAAAGTGGACATTCTTGGCTTCTTCCAGTATCTCAGGTTTTCCCAGTTCGGTATGATACTAAACTAATTGCACCTGGTAAGAGAAGTTCTAACGTGGTTGTGGCCAGTTGAAACAGGACTGATTTGGTTGGAACTGGCCATAATCAGTCTGAACTGGTGTAAACCAAGTATAGGCAGACAAAGCTGGACAAAACTGGTTGAGGCCAGCCATAGCCAGTCTAAAGTGGCTGTGGCAGTCATAACTAGTCTAAATCAGTTGTGACCAGGTATAATTGGTCTAAGCCTATCAGAACCAGCCATAACCTGGCAGAACTGGTATGAACTAGTTGAGGCTGGCCCAAACCAGCCAAAACCAATTACAGATGGTCAGAACCAGTCTAAACTGGTTGTAGCCTGTCATAGCTATGCAAAACCAGTTTTGGCCAGTTGAAAACTGGCTTAAACTTACTGCAACTGGTCATGTTCAGTCTAAAGGGCATTCAAATAAAAAATAAGAAAGTCAAATCATCTTTGAAGATGATGTGATCTTCTATATGGGAAAACCTTAAGACTTCATCAGAAAACTCTCATAACAGATAAACAGTTAAGTAAAGTTGCAGGATACAAAATCAACATACAAAATCAATAGCCTTCTTATAGGCCAACAGTGAACAACCTGAAAAAGAAACCCAGAAAGTGTGCTAAATGTACAATAGCTACAAAAAAAATAGGAAAAACAACTGAAGAAGTGAAAGATCTCTGGAATGAAAACTATAAAACACCAATGAATGAAATTGAAGAGGACACACACACAAAAGGAAAAGATGTTCCATATTTGTAGATTGGAAGGATTGAGAGGACACCAAGAATGGGGACATGGTGGAGGAACAAACAAGACAGCCCAAAGGCAAACTTTGCTGGCTGTGCATTTTTGCTACAAGCTGTCTTCAGAGATGTAGACAAGGAGTTGGCAAGAGTTGAGGGAATATAGAAAGAAATTGGTGAGAATGACAGATATAATTCATCTGGAAAATAAATGCCTGGGGTATTTTCTGAAAGGCATGCAGGTGAGAAATATGTGACTAAGAGATGGCTTGTTCCAGCAAGTACCCTGTGGTGTCTGGCTGTGCCCTGAAGTCGTAAGCAGAGTTATTTGATCATGTGACATCTGTGGGGTGATGGTAACTGTTAGCTTTAAGGAGACAGAGAATCTGTGCTGGGACAGGTGTGTTTGTGCATGGAGGGCAGATGAGGATTGAGAGAGAGGAGTCGTGTATAATAAGGCCTAAAGGAGAGAGAATGCAGCTAAACAACTCAATAACTCTGTCCTAGTTTCAGCTCCATCAGTACAAGGGCAAAGCATCGAAATTAGCCTCCAATACAGTTTATTTGTTGCTATCTAAATTCCAATTTTTTTTTTTTTTGTCAAGTTGGTCCATTTGCATGCAAGGTTGCAAGCTCTAATCTACTCTGATAATGACTTGGGTAAGCAGGTTGAAAATGTCTTACTCCTCCCTAGAGGCTCACAATATAGAAAGGAAGGAGAGTAAAGCAACCTTTTCATAATTAAACGAGGAAGAAAATTACATCACGTTTTTATACTTTTCTTTTTTTTTTCACCTCTCACAACTTTGGATGCTGAACTAGGGTTGGCAGGAACATGGACTGGAGAAGATAGGTGACATGTTTCTTGGAATTCAAACTTCTCTTTATCACGAAGCCTTAGTAATGCTGCCCAGCCAATTTCTGCATTAAACAAACACAGATTGAAGGAGAGGAACATGATTTAATCTCCCCATGGCCAACTTCCATTAATAACCTAGATTTTCCTGAACCTAAATCTTTTATACAGCCAATTCATCTTCTTTTTTTAAAATGGATTCTTCTCTAAGATTTATTCTCAAAGATACTTAATTCTTTCAACTAACTGATGAGATCGTGAGGTAGTGACATGGCTGAAATTTTATATTCTCCTTGTGAGAATTGAACACCACATCTTTCAATTTCAATCCATTTCATTTAGTTCTGTTCTCTGCTGTCCCATTTTCCCTCTTGTTTCATTCTGGAAATCTCCAGAGTCAGATCTTGAACTTAATACCCACTTTGAATGCCTCGATCAAGACTGCATTTTGATAGTCTAGGTTAAAACTCTACAAGTGCTTAATTCCTTTAACCATCCCATTATCAACCTCTTCCCCCAACCCTTTCAGACACTAAACATAGAATAAATGGGATGCATTTACTTAAAAGGCCGAGAGCTTTGTGAATGGCTAGCCAGCATTGGGGCATCACCAGAAGGAATTAATAGAAAGGAAAGGCAGCTCAAGGGAAAATTTTAAATAGGTGAAATTTATTTAAATTCACTTAATCTCTCTTTTCCTTAACACCTTTCTTTCTTCATACGGCTCCTTAATTAACTTCCCCCTTTCTCTTTTCTAGCCCCACAGAGTTCTCGTGCTACTTTCTGGCTATCCTAGACTATATATATATCTGCCTTGTATAGCACCACCATGGATGCCTGACCCCTCCTTCTCATCCAGATATAGTCACAAACCTTGCTCTCTAGTGTCCTAAGTAAACACTAGTTAACTGGTAAGCTCAACTGTACTGGAGAATAAAGGGTTAATACGGTGTTTTCTCCTGCGGATTTTGAATTTCAAAAGGAGACTTCAGAAGTGATTTAGCCCAAAGGAATGCATATCTTTTGGTGGAATTCTAGGCACCTTGGTAGAAAATTTTTGAGTTGAGTGGCCCTATTGCTCAGATGCCACCAAGTCTGTCATTTTCTATGTTGTCTCTAATTAAATTCAGTTCTGCCTCTGGGACTGTAATGGAGAAATTTTAGATAGGTAGGCTTTCTAAGTGAATTACTGACTTTATTCATTTATGCAAGCCACACCATTTGTTCATTTAATAGAGATTTACTGAGCATCTACTATATTGCAAGTTGTCAGAGGTGCCTTGGATATACCTGATGAATAAGACAGTATGGCAGGTAGTAAAATCTGAACAACCAGAGTTCACTTCCTGGCTTCCTCTAGGGAAGGAATATTTGCCAAACCTGTCGCATTCATCAAAAAAAAAAAAAAAAAAAAAAAAAAAAAGGATGAAGAAGATATATCACACACTTGAACTTAATCCATGCAGCTCACTTACTGTGGCTCAAGAAGAAAGGGTTTGGAAAAACAAGATAAATACTTCAGTCAGGGCACGCTGGCTGCTGAAGCATATTTAAAAATCAAATTACCATTTTAATGGTATGCATCGTTTCCATATCAAATGATAACATTATTGGCAAAGACTAGAAGGTGACATAATTTTGAGTGCTTAAACTGTCCCAACAATAGATGAAGCTATCTTAAAAGGACTACAAAGCCACTCCACCATCTGGCACCCTCTCTCACCATCCTGGTGGGATTGGGGAAAAAGAGCGCTTCCAAGTGGTGAAATGAAATGAAATTGGCTTGCCCTGAGGATGCACGTTGAGGAGGGCCTGTTCGGCCATCTGACATTCTTCTTATTGTAACTGCATAAAGGGATGGCTTCACAAGCAACAGTCTTATAAACAAACTATTTTTTATTATTACAAGTAGACAGGTTTACTACAGGTTTATTGCAGAAAGCATAGCAGAACACAAAGCAAAAAAATAGAAGTCATTTATAAAACCTGGAAACAGCTAATATTGATATTTCAGTGTATATCCTTCCAGTCTTTAAAATTCCCTGTGTGCATTCGTGTGTGTGTTTATGTGTGTATGTGTGTGTTTTCAAAGCAAAAATGAAATCAAACTGTATTATTTTCCATTTAACTCAGGCTGACTTCATGAGCATGTGGCCTGTGCTTGGTTTAATGCTCTGCTGTTGCCATCATGAAATACTTAATTTTATCTTTGAACCTGTGCGTTGTTAGTGAAGTCCAATGGGAGTGGAGGAGATGCATGCAATATGGGTGGCTCATATTCTTGATGCCTCATTTGCATATAGTGTTCACAGTGCTCCATGAGCACAGAATTCCGATGGGTCCACAACGCAAGGGACTTTGTGAGACTGAAAGCAAGCATGAGGTAAGCATGTTATATTTATAAGTGAATGCTCACTATCCTGAGGGACTGTGCTTTCCACTTGAACCAGAGCTTGCTTCTAATGCAGAGAGAAGACAATGGTGTTTTAAGAAACATGAAGGACCAAGAAAATTTATCATATCCTTTCTTACACAGGTTACCTCCCTGTACTAGCCAAGCACTTGAAATGATGACATAGAAGGAAAAATAAGGCAACCTGTAATTCCTTTCCTCTCAGTTCTTCCTTACTCTTCAGTAAGTCAAAGGTAGAGAGTGCTGGTAGACTGTGGGTACATCAAGAAGTGAAATAAAAACAGTTGAGTTTACTTTGTGAACTCATTTCCATGTTCTGGCAAGAGAGAAATACATATGTATATGAGAACTTCAAAGTAGAAATTGTATAATTTTGGTGATTCTAAAAAACAAATAGTTTTATTTACATTTTAAACTTGCACCACACAATAGAAAGATGAATGGTACAATTCATGCTAATAAATTAAATTTTTAAATTTTACTTACTTAACATTAAATAGCAAATTAAGAATTTTATGTCAAGTCAAATGAGAGACCACAGAAGAAAGGAAAGATACTTTTTTCTGTTTAGGGACCCCTCATTTCCATTTTCCACTGGGCCCTGTGAACTATATAGCCAGCCTTGACTGAATGATAAATATTGTGATCATTTTTTTCAAATCATTAAATATGACTTATTTTTATTTTTTATTATATGTTTTAATAGACTTTATTTTTAGAGAAATTTTAGGTTTACAGCAAAATTGAATGCAAGATACAGACAGTTCCAATGTATGTCTTGTCCTCACACACACACAGCCTCCCCCCTTATTAATATCCCCCGACTAGAGTGGTAAATTTGCTATAATTGGTAAACCTACATTGACACATCATTGCCACTCAATGTCCACAGTTTACGTCAGAGTTCACTGTTGGTGCTGTACATTCTATGGGTTTGAATGAATGTATAATGACACATATCCGCCATTATAGTATCTTACAGAATAGTTTAACTGCCCTAAAAATCTTCTGTGCTGCATAAACATGATTTTAAAAGATTATTACTAACATCTGCATAGTAAATGGCTTCAACTGATGAATTTATTTAACTTATTTTCTATAACTTTTTGGACATTTAGAAGATTTACAATGTGTTTCAATTGGTTGGTTATTATGGTATGAGGAAAATACCTGTATATAAATCTTTATATACATCTATGGCTGTTTCCTTAAGGAAATTCCAATAAGTAGAATTGCTAAGTCAAATGATATGTACATTTATAAGCATTTTGAGATATAGTGACACAGTTCTCCTGGGAAAGTTGGTCACAATGTCCAATTTCTACCTTAATACAGCAACCACATTCAGTACTTCATCTATTCCCTTTTTGTATCCATGCATTCAGTCTTTGGTGTTTTTTCACCCATTTATTCTTTCATCAACAATCCCTACTCTGTGTCAGGTGCTGTATCAGGAAGGTCCTGGGCCAAATGATGAAGACTTGACTTTATGGAACTGACAGTAGAGTGGAAAAGGTCAGACTGAAACAACCCCACAAATACCTGTGTATTTACAAATTGCAATGAGTTCTGTGAAGGGAAAGGCTGGAATGGTTGAGCTGGCATTGAGCTGGCATCTTCACTTGGTTGGAGTGTCAGGACATGTTCCCCTGAAGAGGTCACAGCTAGGTGAAACTTGAAGGAAAAGTTGAAGTTAAGGTGGTAAAGGAACGGAGAAGGAGAATGAAAGCGTGACAGACAGACGACCAGCCTGAGCAAAGGCCTGTGGCAGGAGGGGTGAAATCATGGAAGCAAAAGTCCAGTGTGGTTGGAGCACAGAGGGGAGAGGGGAAAGTTGAGAGAGACAAAGCTGGAGGCATGGATTAGGCCAGAGGTCCACAAACTGTGGTCACCAGGTTAGATCCAGCCTGCTGTCTATTTTTATAAATAAAGTCTCATTGGAAAACAGGCATGCTCATTTATTTCTGTATTGTCTATGGCTGCTTTTGAGTTACAATGGCAGAGGTGAGTAGTTCCAACAGAGGCTGCCTGACCCCAAAAGCCTGCAATATTTACTGTTACGCCCTTTACGGAAAAAGTTTGCCTGCTGCTAGACAAGACCATGCGAGGTCTTAACGTCTGTAGAGAGGTTCCATTCTTTACCCTGGAACAGTGGGAAGTGATTAAAAGGTTGAAAGGTATAGGTAGCATGATATTTGTATTTTGGAATGGATTGCAAGGTGCAGAGGGAAACGCAGGGAGACCAGTGAAGACTGTCACAGTATTCCAGGCGGGAGCCAATGGACCCTTGCAAGAGGGTAGTGGCTTTAGAGACGGAAATTGAAAGACATTTGAGAAACGAAACTAAGAGGATATAACATGATGGGCAAGGGAGAGAGTTATCAAAAACTACCCCTAGGTTTCTGTTTAGTACAATTGCATGAACCATGGTGCTCTTCACAGAAATAGGGAAGACTGGAAAAGGACCAATTGAGAGTGCCCAGGGAGATATTAATGAGTTCAGTGTGAGGTACCTTTGAGATAGCCAAGAGGATTTTGAACAGGCAATTGGATAAAGGTTTCTGTAGCTCAGAAAAGTAGTGAATACTCCCCATTGTAATTTGGCCAAAAACATACTTAGTATCTCATTATATATTTTCTACTGGGTTTATATTTGCCACTGACTTTTCAATGCAAAGAACATTTATTTAGTGTCTATGATGTGCTAAGCACTTGTGAGTTACTGCAAGAGAATACAAATACAAATAAAATAGTCTTTCTATTCTCAAGATTACACAATCTACAATATAAAGCAGTCACTAATGAATGGTACTAGAGTTGAGCCCAAAAATGCTACGGGAGCAAATAGCAAAAAGCAAAAATGAAACCAAAATGATATGGGAAGTGCAATTAATTCTGTCAGGGGTGAGAAATCCACAAAGAAGGTGGTATTGGTGAAAGGATAAGTGGGGTTTTAGATGGTAAAGAGGGGGTGAAGTCAATGCATGCAGGGGCAAAGGGAATGGGGTTTCAGATGGTAAAGAGGGGTGAGGTCAATGTATACAGGGGTAAAAGGAATAGCATGAGCTGGGGAGTGGAGCTGGGAAAGGTTATCAGTTACTGGTGGGCAGTTCTTCTGAAATAAAAGAAATTTGTGGTTTTTCTATTCTTACTAAACCCAGGAGTCCCCACCTGAGCTTAGAACAATATTTGGCACCCTAATTCTGCTTTGGTTGACTCTAATCTTCATTTCCGGTTAGCATATGGTGCTTTGCCACCCATATTGTAGTTATGAGATCTTATCTAACTGGTTCCTTACTCCCATAGTGAAATAATTAATTGCTTTATCCTTTGCACTCTCATATTGCTTTATCTTTTATGCTGAAATTGCTCTTGTCACACACTGTTGGGGTTAAATATAGATGCATTTCTCTATCTACCAGGACATGAACTTATTAAGGGTTGCTGTTCTGTCTTCTACATCTTTGGACCCTCAGTGCCTAGAACAGTGCAAAGTAACAGTGACAACGATGGCGGACATCTGCTGAATCAAATTAAGTGGGAGCCAGAAACTTCTGGCTCCAGTGCTGGTGTTTGAGTGATCTAATGAAAAGTCCTGGGCTACATGCTGGTGAGGACTGGGAGAAAGAGAAGAAATTGAATTTGAATAATTGAATTTTAAGAAGCAGGCATATGCTTCTGCTGTAACCTCCCCACACCAGACAGCATAGCCCAGATGCAAGTCAAAATGCATTATGTATTTAATGTGTCTCATGGGGTTGGCATCTGAGATAATAGGAAGAGAAGGCAGGGATTATAATCAAAGTAGCAACATCTAAAGACATTTAGCTGGTGGTGAAAGATCAGGGCATATCTTTGGATATTTAGCCAATCTTGTGCTGGAGAAGAGTGGAAATGATTGAGGGATGTGTGTGTGTTGGGGGTGTGTGTTTGTGTGTGGGTGTAGATAATTTAGAGACAGAAGAAATGAAGTGGAAAAATCAGGATCTCTGGGGCAGGTGTTTCTTGGAGTTTTGGGAGTTGGATGTCAATTCTGATTGTTGGTACTGATGTATGGGGCTTGAATTTGAGAATAATAAAACTATTTTGCACCCAGGAAACAATGTGCTGTTTCTCACTTTCTCCTGAAGTTAGGGCAAGAGAAAATGAGATTTTGTGGAACCAATAAGAAATTAAGTTATGAGGAAGAGGGAAGATATCTAACACCGGCCATATGCCAAACACTTTGTCTTCTTAAATACATCTCCAACACAGTTATAAGTGAGGTATCAGTATCTATGTTTTGAGTGAGAGAAAATGGAGGACCAGAGAGGTTGAATAACATCCTTAATATCACAAAGCTGAAAAGAGGCAGTGTTGGGGTTCAGACTCACATTTGATTAATTACAGAGCCCCTGATTTCATCACCACCCTCTCTTATCTTCCTAGATTCTGAAATCTGAAAAGTGACCGTGAAGCTTTTATGTGATACCCTCCTACACAGACATGTGAGGGGTGGCAATATAGATGTTGTCATGATAGGGACTCATTGTTATTGAGGGGCAGGCAGATAGATAGCCTTGATGAGCTCTGGGTGCCTCATTTAGATCTACAGTATCCTTATGAGTAAGCCCTAAATTCCCTTGTGATGCTTTTGTACTAGGAAAGTTGTGATTTTCATCTAAAGGTCTTAGAACTGCCTTCTAGATTCCAAACAGAGAGACAGAAAAGAGAGGATAAAAGGAAGTTGAGAATTCCCAGGACCCTAAAGGCTGACAAAACTCTGGTTATTGTACATTACAAACTATCTTCATGATCATTTAATGCAGTGCTTTCACCTTACAGATAAAGACGCTAAAGCCAGGGACTGACTCCAGAAAATTTATTTCAAAATGTCAAATACACCCTTGTGGTCTTGCTACAACCCCTTTCAGCACATCTTCACCTCCCTGGACATTTCCGCTCCCCAAAAGCACATGACCCTTATCACTTTTTATAGAGCCTTTCCCCCAGAGAGTTCCCAAATTCAAGACTTGGTAAGGTCTGAACATATTACCCTTATTGGATTTTCTATATTTAAGAAATCTAAATGTCCCTCATTTAAAAAAATATATATTCTCATAAAAATTTTATAACATAAAATTAATATAGGAAGAATATCATTTTATATTCTTCCATCCAGACACAACCATTCTTAATATTTTAGTAACAGTTTTCTTCCAGTCTTTTTTGCTTTTCAAATGTATCCTTGTTTCCATGTTGCATTAGGAAGCAATTTGAATAGGAGAGTTCAAAACTAATTTTCAGGCATGTGGGACCCATGTTTGGCTCTGTGAATGCACACACACACACACATACACACACTATATATATATATTCAGAATTGTCACTATGTGTGTGTGTGTGTGTGTATATATATAGTGTGTGTATATATATATGTGTGTGTGTATATCTATATCTATCTATCTATCTCTATCTATCTATCTATCTATCTATCTATCTATCTATCTATCTATATATAGTGGCCCCAGAGTGGTGTATGTTGGCACCAATGTTAGTGGGCCCAGGCAGGCCAATATATATATATATATACACACACACACGTATGTGTATATATATGTGTATGTGTGTATATATATAGAGAGAGAGAGTGTGTGTGTATGTGTGTGTATGTATGTGAGTATGTGTGTGTGTGTAGGGGTAGAAAAGGCTGGAAAGTTGGGTTTGGGGGGATGGTAGGACACCCAACCTAGCATCTTTGAAATCCATGGCATGGGTGGCTGCCATAACTCTCTCAGTCCTGGGGCTGAGTGCGTTCCTTGGCAAAGGGGTGCCCAGCAGCCCCAAACACTTAGCATAATTCATGTCCTTTGGGTGTCACTCAAATGGGGACCACAACGTGATCAAATGGTGGCTGGATAACCATGATATCTGCTCCTGCCATCTCTGCTCATGAAAAACTACTCGGAAAAGAAGAAGCAAGGAACAGAATTAAAAAAAAAATCACCCAAGAGGAGTCAGACTTCTTCGGGAACTCATCAATGCCATCTTGTCACTGGTCAAAGGCAGAGCAATTGAGAGATCCGGAGCTGAGTTATCTGTTTTCTCAGTCCAGAAAGAAGAAAACTGGCTCCGTCAGGGCCAGCCGAAAGAACATGCTTCCAGGATCACACAGAGCGCCTCAGCATTTCTCGCTGTCTCCACTGTGTTTTTCCGTTGACAATTCTGAAGCCTTGCCACAGCAACCAGCTGTCTCTGTCAACCCCAGCGTTTTCCTGTCTCTCACGCTTTCCCTCGCTTTCCATCACACAAAAGAGCTCTGTTAACTAGAAGCCTTTGCAGTGTGGCTGTTGAGGTCGTGGTGGTTAGAGCCCCTGTTGCACAAAGCTGCCGGTGGCTGTCTGGGGCTCCAGACATTTTTAAGATCAAAATCAGGAGGAAAAAATATCAAACCACTTTTTGAAGCTGCTGCTCCAGCGTTCTTTGGAGTGCCCAGTCTCCTCCCTACGCACAGCCCCAGGCACTGTCTGACCCAGCCTTTTATGCACTTATACTCCAGAACATTTCCAAATATACACACCCACTTTAACAAAAAGTCATCTGAGCCAGTGTTCCCTTGGCAGAAGGAGGCTCTGTTTATGCTCTAAGTCCTCTTGCTTCCAGGAGACGAAGATGGGAGGGACGTGAAACCCCCAGTTGGGTGGGCAACAGCCTTATGCTTGTTAGTCCTCTCACATCCCCACCAGGTGGAATGGCTTTCTCTGAGTAAAATGGCTCCCTCTGGATAGAATGGCTCCCTCTGGGTAGAACAATTCCCCTTGACTAGAAGGGTTCCCCTTAGGTAGAATAGTTTCCTACCCCCACCCCCAACGCCCCCCACATCCCCCTGCCGAGGTAGAATGGCTGCCCCCCGGGTAGAATGGCTCCCCCCGGGTAGAATGGCTCCCCCCGGGTAGAATGGTTCCCCCTGGGTAGAATGGCTCCCTGGGTAGAATGGTTCCACCTGGGTAGAACGGCTTCCTCTGGGTAGGACAGTTCTCCTTGGGTAGAATGGCTTCCCCTGGGTAAAATGGCTCCCTCTGGCTGAGCTTCTCCTGCCTCAGGACTCCTATAGCCATAGACTGCAAGGAGGAGCCCAAAACCTCTAGGCAACAAGCGGGTAACAATTCTACTGCCTCTACTCACTGGTTGGTGTGACCTTGGACACATCTTAACATTTTTGACCTTTGGTCAGTTTTCTCACCTATAAATTGAGACTAATAATACTTCTCTACTGGATTTATGAGAATTAAGGTAGCAACATATGCTTAAAGCCTAATACAGTGAGCACATGGTCAATTTGTGGATACAATAGCTGGTATTACTATATCTAAGTTATTACTATGTCTTTCCATATCTGGATCTCCCTCCTAGTTAGGGATTCCACATGACTCATCCAACTTTTTACGTAAGGGAATCTATGTACTTAGACACATAAAGAATAGAAACATCCAATAAGGTAAAAATCTGAGCTCTAGGAGTTGCCCTGCCCCACGAGCCAGACACAATACTGCTACTGGGCACAGAAGAAGATGACCCGAGGCTTAGGGCCCTTAGAAGGACTTCATGCCTCCAAAGATTCTTCCTCAGTCTGACTGGCTGATGCCAGAACTCCCACCACAACAGATTCTTTTCTATGATCTCTGTTAAAGAAATAATTCCCCAGAGGGCTTACACATTATCAGACATTTGTCCTTGCTTGTGACTGGGAAGGATGTTGACAGAAAAAAAAAAAAAAAGAAATCTGTGGCTGTTTAAAAGTCAAGGAGTCACGGAGTCATAGTCAGACCTGGGAAGAACTTTCTCTGAGATCATCCTATGCTTTTTTGTTTGTTTTTGTTTTTGTTTTGACAAGGAATAATCTGAAACCCAGAGGCTTTTAAAATTGCTGCAAAGGTGCTGTGCAGTGTGGGAAAAGACACATGAAGCAGAAATCTGGGAGTCTGGAAGACCAAACTTACTGAATTTTAGAGATGCGCCTCCAGGCCATCCATATCCATGTTCTCTCCCCCAGTTTTAGAATGAGTTTTTAGAACAGCTTTAACTCTGTGGAATTGTGAAAAAATTCAAATGTCAACAGTATAAGTGGAGTTTATACTGTATATAGTAAAATGAAATTTAAACCTTATGTTAGGAATGTTCTCAGGTAATTTTAACATAGGTAAGTTTTGATTCCTCAGCTTACTAATGGAGTTCCAGGGCAGAGTGTGTTTCTTTCATATCCAGGCCCCTTGTCCACACCTGGCTGCCCCGGTGTGTCTGGCATGGAACACAGCCAGAGGTGGCCTTGGCTGCAAGTTGTTTGTCAGATTGACAGCCTTTTCTGCTAAATGCTCGCTCCCTCTCATGCATGCTGGCACCAAAAATGCCAGAAAATGAAAATTGCAATAAGTAAAGGACACTTGCCTGTCTGCTTCAGTATCAGATTAGAGTTCTCCAGCACACTCTCCTTTTCTTTACTCTTCCTTCCCCATGGAAAGGGGAAATTGGAGGAAATTTTCTGCGGGAAATTGGAGAGTAAACTGATTAGGTCAGACTAAATGGGAAAGTTTTCTAAATGGTCTTTTGAAGTCAGCTTTCTGCCTGTCCACATTCCCTAACTGCCCCACCTCTAACACATAGAGGAACGAGGCACAGGTACTTGGAAAATTCACTAGGAACTGGCTAAAGGAATTATCAAGAAAGAGAAGTCATGAATTCACCAGTATATATTGAGCACTTGCCATGTGCCTGGAGCTCTGCTAGTTATCAGGTGAGGTGCAAATATGGCTGTTCTGTAGTGTACAGTGATGGTGAGATGGGAGTTAGAGATTTAAAAAGAAGATTATTTGAATATTTGGTCACTTTATGGTGTTCTGTATGTCATCAAGGCTTTGCTCATTCTTTTTAATTCTTTTTTAAAATTTTTGTCTGACTGTGTCCAATGTTAGTTTCAGGGCCTGTGAGGGCCAAGGGGCTCTCTCATGGCTAGGACTGCAGGAGTTCACAGTGGGAATATGGACTACTGAGTGTATCACTTACTCTTTCCCCTTATTAAGGAGTCTCTCTTGGCTCCAAGGCAAACTGGCTGACCAGGTTGCCACACTTCCTTCTCCTTCCTTGCTTTAGGTATTTCCTGTCACTTTTCTGTTGAATTCAGTGTTCTCTTAGATGATCTATTTGACATGTGATTACCTGCTCTATTTTGATTCTTCTTAGTGGAGAAGGCAAGTATGAAATGTCTCTAGTCAGCCATCTTGAAGACCCAGACCCCTAAGCAATCCTCAACAAAATACTAGCAGACAAAATGCAACAGCATATTAAAAAGATGTGATCAAGTAGATTTATACCAAGGAGGCAAGGATGACTTAAAACACACAAATCAATAAACATGATGTGTCACATCAATGGAATGAAGGACAAATACCATATGACCATCTCAATAAGTGTAGAAAAAGTACTTTAGAAAATTCAATATTCTTTCATGATAAAAACTATCAACAAACCATGCATAAAAGGAACATATTTCAAAATAATGAAGGGTGTATATGACAGACCCACAGCTAACATCATACTGAGTTGGGAAAAGCTGAAAGCTTTTCCTTTAAAAACTGGAACAAGACAAGGGTGCCCAAATTCATCACTCCTATTCAATATAATACTGGAGGTCCTAGCCAGAGCAATTAGACAAGTGAAAGAAATAAAAGGCATCAAAATTGGAAAAGAGGAAGTTGAATTTTCACTCTTTGCGGATGGCATAATCTTATATTAGGAAAACCAAAATACTCTACAAAAAATTTCTATAGCTGATAAGCAAACTCAGTAAAGTTGCAGGGTAAAAAGTCAACAAACGAAAATCAGTAGTGTTTCTACATACCAATAAAAGAATAGCTGAAAAAGAAATCAAGAAGGCAATCCCATTTATAATAGCAACAAAAATAAAAAATACCTAGGAATACATTTAACCAAGGAGGTAAAAGATCTTTACAAGAAAAACTACAAAGCACTGATGAAAGAAAATGAAGCAAGCATAAATAAATGGAAAGACATCCCATGCTTATGGATTCGAAGAATTGGTATCATCAAAATGATCATATTGCCCAAAGCAATGTACAGACTGAACGCAATCTCTATCAAATACCAATGGCATTTTTTCACAGAAATATAAAAAGGAATCCTAAAATTCTTGTGGAATCAAAAAAGAGCCTCAATAGCCAAAACAATATGAGCAAAAAGAACAAGTCACACTACCTGTAGCCTTGCAAAATATACTGCAAGGCTCTAGTAACCAAAATAGCTTGGTATTTTTATAAAAATTGACACATAGACCAGTGGAACTGAATAGAGCACCCAGAAGATAAATCCATATATTCATGAACGACTTATTTTCAACAAGCCTCCAAGAAGAAACACTGAAAAACGGACATTCTGTTTAATAAATGACAGTAGGAAAATTGGATATCCATGAGCAGAGGAATGAAATTGGACCCCATCTTTCACTGTATATAAAAATATACTCAAGATAGGTGAAAGACTTAAACGCAAGACCCAAAACTATAAAACTACTAGAAGAAATCATAGGTAAAACACTTCAAGACATTGGTCTAGGCAAAGATTTTATGTCAAAACCTCAAAAACACAAACAACTGAAGCAAACGTAGACAAATGGGACTATATCAAACTCAAAAACTTCTACACAGCAAGGAAACAATCAACAGAATGAAGAGAAAACCTGCTGAATGGAAGAAAATATTTGCAAACTATTCCTCCAACAAGGAACTAATATTGAGCATACATAAGGAACTCAAACAACTCAATCAACAGTGAAAAAAAAAGATCCTCCTACAAAGTGGGCAAAGAACATAAATAGACAACAGGTACCTGAAACAAATCCTCAACATCACTATGCAACAGGGAAATTCAAATCAAAACCACGATGTGATATCATCCTACCCCAAATAGAATGGCTATCATTAAAAAGACAGAAAAGTACCAGATGCTGGCGAGGATGTGCAAAAAAGAGAACTCTTATACATTTTTGTTGTTAATATGAATTAGTTCAATCACTGTGGAAAACAGTATGGAGATGCCTCAAAAAACTAAAAACAGAACTACCATATTACTCAGTAATCCTATTAGTGGAGAGCCATCCAAAGGAAAAGAAATCAATATATCAAAGGGATATATGTACTTGCATGTTTATTGCAGCACTATTCACAATAGCAAGGACATGGAATCAATCTAAGTGTCCATCGGTGGACAAATGGATAAGAAAAATGAAGCATATATACATAATAAAATGCTATTCACCCAGAAAGAGAATGGAATCATGTCATTTGCAGCAACATGGATAGAACTAGAGGTCACTATGTTAAGTAAAATAACCCAGGCACAAAAACTCAAATTGTACATGTTCTCACTCATATGTAGGAGCTAAAAAGCTTGATCACATGGAGAGAGAGAATAGAATGGTAGATACAAGAGGCTGAGAAGGTTGTGAAGATAGGATGAAGAAACAAAGAAGGTTGGTGATTGGGTACAAACTTACAGTGAGATAGAAGAAAAAAAGTTTCAATATTAAACAGTCGATTAGGGTGACTATAGTTAGCAACAACCTATTATGTATTTCAAAGTAGCTAGAACACAATCATTACACATTCTATGCATGTAAAAAACACATATGCCCCCAAAATATGTAAAATATATTAATAAAAGGAAAGACTATATTAAAAGATAAAAAAGTAAAAAGGAGATGAAAAGAGAAAGTAAAATAGCCCCTGGCTTTGGAGAACTTTTACAGCACTAGGGGTGACATTTGAGTAGCCACGTGAGAGATCAATACAAGCAAACCAATGGAAGACAGTGTTGCAGCCAAGCAGGAATGAGCCCCACACAGGCATAGTCAGAGGGCTTCTTATAACAAGTGGAACTGGACTGCACAGCATGGACATTCGTTGAGAGCCTCTTCAGATCAATGAAATCATGGATAGAATTAAGATGGTTGAAGAAAGAGGGAATGAGGGCAAATGTTGGGATGCCTGGATAGAGAGTCTTCTGCCTAAGGTCAGAATCATCCTGGGCCCTGATGGACAGTAATGAGGGATCTGGCATCCTAGATTAGAGGGATCAGCTACAATGCAGTTAGAGAGGAAACTCAAGGGGGCTGAGTGTAAAGTTGCTTGAATTCCAGGTGGGGTAATTTAGACTTGACATGTTAGATAAGGGTGAAATGTGCCTGATTATTCAATAATTATTTATTACATGCTTACTTGGTGCCAGGACTGTTCTGTCCATTGGGATGAAAAAGATTAAGAATGTCAGTGAGCCAGATGGGAGGGTGTACCTCAGAGTGAGGGGCGTTTTATCTAAACGGCAGGCTGGGGAACCTCGAGGGATGTTTCTGAGGGTGAGGATCTGGACCTACCTGGTGACTACAGGAATAAAGAGGAAGAAGAAAAAATAAGAGATTATTTTTCTTCCAAAGAATGAATCAGCAGGTCTTAGTGGTAGACTGCTAAACTTGTTAAAGACCAGGAAGGAGGAATCATGTGAAATATGTCCTTCTCTTTCTCATTTCCCTGAGCTAAGTAGCAATAACAACAACAACAACAGCAACAACAACAACAAACAGCTAAAAGGTAGAGGTTCCAAGCCACTGAACCTGTTATTTTATGCTATGATAACTCCCTGTACAGCAGTATCACCCCACTGCATGACCCTGGGAAGCAGAGAGAAGAACTTGCAGGTGTTCACTTAGTGGTACCCACTGGAACCTGAGAAACCATTTAGAGGCTTGTCATCCCCTGCCCTCACGAAAGCATGTGCTGCTGCAGCCCTGCTTTTGTTTTCTAGAAAAAACAGAGGAAGAGAATGGACAAGAATCCAAGATTAGGTTGTTCTTCATTCATTCAACCAATGTTTATTAAGGGTCAGCTTTGCACAAAGCATCAGCAACTGTATGTACCTAAGAGCTAACGATCAAAGTTTCTAGGTGCTGCAAGATTCTGAAGACATTTGCAAATGCCTTGTGCTGTAGCCATATTTGTATCCCTAGTGCTTGATCCATAGGAACATTTGATCTGGGCTTGATAAATGAACACACAGGTGAAGGAAGAAACAAATGAAGGGCGGCACCTATGAAGGTTGGAGGACTCAGGGACGACTCCTGGATGAGATGAGCTGTAATGAGGACACAAAGGGTAAGCAAAAGTTAGATGGACAGGATAAAAATTCTACAGGTACAATAGAGCCACAGAAACAGAGAGGTCAGGATACATTTAGCCTTTGTAGGGGATAGGCAAAGTTGTCTAATGAATTGTTGCCTGAATTCCTTATGTATACTCTTATTCAGCAAACATGGTCTATGTCTTATCTGGTCTTCCTTACAAGCCCCCATATCCCCTGAGTGGTGACAAAGCCACTAAAGTTTAATCTACCATGGTTTAAAACATGGTTCATTCTGTTAATGTCAACATTCCCTGAAGGTAATGTCCCGAATTTGGGGATGGCACTCAGTCTCTCCTGTGGTTTCCTCTTCTTTTCTGAGATAATGCCTGGGTGTGTGGCAGGGTGGGAGTGAGGGACTCACTTGGCTCTAGCATGGGACAGTGAAGAAGTGTCGATGTTGTCTTTGGATTCTCTGTTGACCTCCAGTGATGAAGCCAGTAGCTAGTGTCACCCCCTGGGTTTGATCAAGGGCAGTAGTCCTTTCTAGCTGACTTTCCTGGCCTGCCTGGGAGACCCCTCTGTTTCTGTCTCTGCCACAGCTTCCATCTTCCCACCTAACCTCTGCTCTGAGTCCCCTTCCCTGGTCATAGTGTGCCCCATGGCAGGCCTTTTGACAGGCAGCTCAGCAGCCTTTCCTGTCTCACTGTTGAGGCTGCAGGTGGGGTGCTATGGGGACATCTGGGTCCCATCTCTGTCACTGAAACTCAAGGAGACCCACCTAAGCTAATCCCTGAAGTGTGTTTACGCTTCACCATGCTGCAATACCAAGTCAGCGTTGCTGTGGCTCTAACCCAGGGGCGGCCTGTGAAACACCTCCTTGGACCAGAGCTCCCTTGTGGTAAGAGAGAGAAACCGGAGGGCTAATGCACATGTACCCCTTTGAGCCAAACCCGACTTCCTTCTTAACTCTGTTCCTCTCTCTGTGCCTTCTTTTTGCCCATCACCCCCAAATGCCCTGCAAAATAACTTCCTTCTTCAGTACAGCAGTGACTCTCACAGCTTAGCTGTTATAGCCCACTGGGTTCCTTTCTCCAGACTCTGAGAAAATTCCATGAACAGAGATATTTAGGCTTAATTCTTGCTAGACTTAAAAAGGACATCTTGAAATTCAGAAAATCACATCTCAAGACAACATCACTTGTTTAGATGCAAATTCAATTATTCTTTCTACCAACAATAGCTGACTTTTAACTCTTTCTTACTTCTGTTAAAAATAAAAAAATCTCATTGTCCCCCAGGGCAAAGGGGCTCCTGGAAAAAATTTTTAAAAAGAAAAAAAGAGAACAGCACATTGAAACACATGACAGATGTTTCACAAGCTTCTATCTTCAAAAGAGCTCTGCATTATTCTGCAGAAGATGAAACCAAGGCACAGAACAGTAAAGAGACTTGCTCAAGGCCACACAGTTCATAGGCCCAGCTTTTCACTTCTAGGTGTCTTGCACCTTCCATAACATCATAGTATATCTAAAGTGAAGACCACAATTGGGAGCTCAGGACAATAGGACCAGATAGGAAGAGCAGGGCTAGAAAATAGGCAGAGAAGTTAAGAATGAATAAGGCAGGAATGGAAGGCTATGGATGATTGATAGGGAAAGGGTTGGGGGTCAGGATAGAATCAGTGTTTAAGGGTAATTCCCCAGAGATCAGCTGCAGGAGGTTTCTTTTCCTTACCCCCTGGGGGAAGGAAGCTGCTTGTTGCAGAACGTCTCAGGGGGAGTGTTTCCGGAGATCTCTCCTCCTGGGCTCCTTCTCTGTGAATCCCCTGCTGATGCGTAGCACAGGCAAACCTGCAGAGTGGGTCTGAAGCCGCCCAGTCCCTTCCTTACTCAGGGCAGGGTGGAGTGGAGCAGTGGAAGGACCCTCTGTCCTGCTCAGGGACCTCGGCTGCTCCTCACCTTTCACAGTGATAACCCATTCTCCCTGGCGCCTTGGCACAGCAGAGGAGGCAAGCACTATATAAATGCTAAACAGATGAGGCCGTGCTCGTCCCAGGAATAAATAGACCATCCGCTCCTGTTGTCAATTCTGTACCTTTCATGAACACAGACACATTTCCCAAGAAGGGGAAAATATTGGTGTCACTTCTCTATTTATTTTTGTGATTTTATCTCAATCATAGCAGCGGAATGTTGTGTTCTATTTTTTGTTGGGTTTTTTTTTTGGGGGTGTTATTTATTTATTTATTTATTTTCAGAAGGACTTTATGGTTTGTTATTTTAATTTCCTGAATTCACATTCAGAAAATGGGATGTTTTCTTCTGATTGCCCTTCCAAAATAACAACAACAATAACCATCACTTGTATATGCCCTCACAGGCATTATCTCATAAAAATTCATTAGACCTGGACTCAGATGAAATGGATTCCTGTCTCAATTTCACCGTCTACTTGCTGTGTGACCTTGAATACATGACTTGGCCTCTCTGAGTCCTAGTTGATTCATTTGTATAATGAGCATCGTGAGAGACCTGTTTTTCCTAGCACAAATGCTTGTGTGAGGAGTAAATAGGATAATTTATATGAAAACTTGAGATAGGTATTGATTTTTAGATGAGAAATTTGAGGCACAGAGAAGCTAAGTGGCTTACTCCAAGTGCTATGGCTTATAAGCAGCCTAGGCTACATATAAACACAGGTCTTCTGATAACAAGTGATTTCTCCATGAACCTGCAGCTTTGAGTGATGACTGAGACTTGGAGATGGACATGGAAGCCAATATTACAAAATAGAATCACAGTTAGCATTTATTAACACTACATGTCGGCCACTCTTCTAAGAATTTTTCTGAATGAATTCATCTAGTCCTTACAATAACCCTATAAAGCTATCTCATGTTCATTTTACAGAGATTAAGTCATTTCCCCAAGATCACAGGACCAGTAAGTGGAGTTATCTAATTTGCACACAGACTGACTGCAGGACCTGTGTCGTTAACCACTACCTTATCCTGCTTCTCTCAGATCACTCCTGTTCCATGCTACTGCAGGTCAGAGCAGATCATTTTCCAAATCAGCTCCAGGGGAGGCTGGGACTCACCTGGCCTCTAGGAACCTTTAAAAGAAGGAAGAGACTGGGGTGCAGGAGTATTGGGTCATTTCCTTCTGGAAACTCACTTCAAGGTCTGTCCTGCGGCTTAACTCTCCAGGTCTGTGATTCTCACACTTGCCCACATCAGAATCCCTTGGAGGGCTTGTTACAAGGCAGATGACTGGGCTCCATCCCTGGAGCTTCCATTATTTCAACCTGGGGTGGGACCTGAGAGTGTGCATTTCTAACAAATTCTTAGGTGACGTGGATGCTGCTACTCAGGGACGGCATTCTGGCAAACGGTACCCAAAATGACAAACCATGGGACGACATCTGGGTCCCAGGTTCAGCCATCTCTGAACTGCCCTGATCCGAATAAGAAAGAACTTGATCTGGACCCTAGAAAAGCCGAAAGCCCACTCGGGAGGTCTCTGTGAAAATGTTTAGCGCTCAAAAGAGCTGGGGGTGCCCTCCCCGGGCCAGAGCTCCTCCGCAAGGGCGCTCACTGGGGCTGGCCGTGAACTGCGGGCTGAGGGCAGTGGGCTCTGTATTATGGATGGATGAGCTCCGAAGCCCCCGCTGCAGATAAAGTAAACACACAGCCGCTGCAGCCGCGGGAAAGCCCCGGACCAAGCCACCCAGCCCTCCCAGACAGAACCTTTCCTTCAGCTGTTGTTGTTTTCCTCTGCTGCTGCCTTCTCATCGCCTTGTACTGACAATAGTCGTAAATAACCGCAGTGCTGTAGAGAAATCATTTTAACAGGAAAGAGTCAAATAAATACATTAGACCTGACAGCTTAACTACGCGGAGTCCATTTGTATGTGGTGGCCGGCAGCTTCCCGAGGCTGGCGGAGAACGCAGAAGCCACAAGAGGGAGCGCCGAGCTCGCTGTGAGCCAGGCCGACGGCGGGCGGCCTACTGAGCCACCCCAAGCCCTGGAGTCGAGGCTTCCGCCTACGCTGAAACAAAGCTTTCAGGCTCCGACTTGCGTGGAAAAATAATGCCAACTCCTGCCTCCATTCCCCACGCCTCGAAAGAATAATGATTTGGGGTTTAACTTGGCTGGGGGTTCAGGGTTACAGCTGAGGTTGAAGTGGTAGGACCTGTCTCCTGGCCCTGTGTCCCACTCCAGGGGTGGCAGAGTCACCAGTCACAGCAGAAGCACCAGATGCTCATGTGTGTGCCACCCACATGTTCCTTTCCTGGCCCTGGTTTTCAGCAATGGTAGTTTCTGCCTAGCTCAGCTGATCTGGCCTATCGTGGAGCTTCTAAGCCCGATTTTCTGATTCCCAGGAGTATTTATCTGCCTTTTTTCCTCCCTGTGGCTGACAGCCAAGGTATCCTGATTCTCAGGCTGCTCACTCTTTCAGGAAGTGCTGAGGCTAGGTCACCAGGAAGGGCATGATAGACGCAGGGTACCAACTGCCTCTGGGCAAGCAAGCATCCATGGAGTGGATCCACAGAGTCTCGTGGGCTGGCTGTGCTAGGCCTGCAGCCCTCTGCTTTCTCCTTGTCAGGGCTCAGCAGCCTGTGAACTAGAGGGCTTCTTTTGTGACTGAACTGCACACCAGAGAGTGGGAGAGGAACTCTCGGTGCAGAGTTGCCTATCTTGGGTTCAAACCTACTGGCACCCAATTAGCTGGAGGTCAGGGATGGGGAGGGCAGTGGGAGATGCGGTCTTTGCATCCTCTGAGTTCTTCTCACAGAGTTGGGTCTTCAGAAGGGGCAGAGAAACATAACCAAATGCTCTGCTACTAGTTGGTGGAGGTTTGATTTGTCTTTGCCGTCTTGCTAGGTCCCAGACTTCAAACTCCTTGTCAGCATGGACTGGATCTTAGTTGCTATTAAAAACCTAGAACCTAGCCGAGTACTCACTACGTGGCAGTCTTTTTGTCAGTGCTTGATTATAGGGGACACATTTTAGAAATACTTACTAGTTGTCTTTGAGTCTGTGGTCATGAGGTGAATATTTCATATTCTCTAAAGGAAGTGTAGATATGACAGTTCAGATACAAAGAAACACTTGCTGACAATAAAATTATTAGATGCTATAATAAATTCCAAAATAGGATTGTTGTCTGTTTCTTGGGGACAGATTGGATCAGACCATGTCATTGTCTCCTTGAAGCCGGTAATATTTCCCTGTGGCTTTGAATGGAGCTCGTGGTGGAGGGGGCTCCTACGGAACTGTCTGCTCAGCCCTATCTTTTTTTTTTTTTTAATTTGAGGATTTGACCATCTGTCTATCCGTAGGCTGCAGAATAGTAGCTGCATGAAGACATCCCTCCCCCAGTGCCCAGTTTTCTTATATTGGTTGAGGACTTGGCATAGGACCCATGCTGGTTTGAACATTGTAATGCCCCATGTCCTTAGCAGATTGTTCCATAGATACCTGACATAACCTAAGTTGATCTAAATTCTTCCGTGGGAATTTTGGCACTGAAATGGGTAAAAAGAAGTCATTTTCTCTTTGCATTCCTTGAATGTAAGACTGAAAGCCAGGTTGTGTTTGCAGCCATGTTTCTCATTTTGTGGACAAGAAAAGTAAATGAGAAAGCGTTTAAACAACACACATACATATCATGCAGAGAAAAAGACAGGCAGAGAGAGAGAGAGAGGAGCAGAAATTTGTGATACCTAGATGACAGGATTACTGACAATATGCAAGTCTCTGCTTCCAGCTGTTTCTTTTTTTTTTGAGATGGAGTCCCGCTCTGTTGCCCAGGCTGGAGTGCAGTGGTGCTACCTCTGCTCACTACAAGCTCTGCCTCCCGGGTTCACGCCATTCTCCTGCCTCAGCCTCCCGAGTAGCTGGGACTACAGGCACCCGCCACCACGCCCAACTAATTTTTATTTATTTATTTATTTTGTATTTTTAGTAGAGATGGGGTTTCACCGTGTTAGCCAGGATGGTCTCGATCTCCTGACCTTGTGATCCACCCTCCTCGGCCTCCCAAAGTGCTGGGATTACAAGCGTGAGCCACCACGCCCGGCCTGCTTCCAGTTGTTTCTGAAGCCTAACTGTATCCTTCTTCTTGAGTCCTCTGAGACATCTTAGCACTTCTGTAATAATTTTTCTTAACAACGAAAACAACTCTCCCTGTCCCAAACCTGAGCTCCAGCCTGGGTATCGTTACTTGCAATTAAAAGGACTTGGCTAACTGTAGCATATAAAGGAATTGACAGTAAGACCCCAACCAACTTTTACAACTCTTATTTTCAATATTCTTCAACAGAATTTATCATCACTCAAAACAGGGTGAGCAATTTTCTGCTTTTGTACTACGTGCATGTCTTTTCTGCTCAGAATTCTACAGAATTTCTTTATCTCCTTCAGCCTTTTATAAGATGTCCCCTGTCCTCTGAAGCTGCCCCAGACACTCAGAACAGATGCATTTGTTCCCTTAGCACTTTGCTCAGTCCTCATAGAACATGTTCTTCTGTACTGGGATGGCAGAATTGTCTTCAGCACACGATTAGGATCTTGTCAAGAGTGGGAGCCATGCTCTTGTCATCCTTGCTTCTATAATGCCTGACACATTCTAAACACAGAGGAGAGTTTGTGCAATGAGTATGATGAGGCTTATGTCCAAAAGCAGGGAAAGGTCCTTGTGGCCAGTAATTCCCAAAGGGTGGGATGGTGATGTGGAGGTAGGGAGGGAGGACCTATCACAGAAACAAAGTGAACACAGCCTAGTCAATATCTGCATCTGTTTTCCTTCTTTTTTAGCCCCATTTAACTTGTATTCCTTTGTTCAACACACACACACACACACACACACTTCTCGCCACTTCCCTCTTGTGGCCCTAGCCCCGACCCAGTATTTAGGAGTGGCTCACACCTCAGTGTCTTCTAAGATATTACACTCAGAGGCTTCGCCAAGCTCTGGTCGCCAGAGGGAACCCTTCAAACTCAAAGGCAAAAGAGAAAATTTAAAAAAAAGGCAGGGAGAGAGAGGAAAGAGGAGGTGAGACAGAAGTAATATCCAATTTCAACATTTCGTACTTTGCCATTTAAACTTCCAGAGGCAACAACGATACAATTTGTGTGTTTTGTATCATGCCTGCTTCCTTGTGGGAGTTTCATAAATTGATGATAACACAGCACATTTCTTTTAAGTCCTTATACATTCAGTCTTTATTGCTTTATAAAGTCTGCTTTAGGCACAGATGAAATGAAACTGGTGAGATTTTGCTCTGTCCATTCTGCAAGTTCCATCACAGAATTTGCACTGCTATGCAACTTGCATTCTGAAATAGCAAGTCATGTTACCAAAGGTACCTAAGGCCAGCACTGAGAGGCCTGGGACAGTGGGTGACCCAGGGAGACTGAACAGGGTCATCTCAGTGGCTGGTTGGAGAGGAAGGGACTTGATTAAAGATCAGTCTAAGGGAACAGCCGTGGCTTTCTGTAGTCTCCACATGCAATGAAGATTTTTGGAAAATTATGCAAAATTCATTTCCCTCCAGCCCTATAATAAAATACATGCAACGTGTAAATAGCAGAGTTTCTAATGTGGAAGTCCTGACACTCACCTGCTCTATTTAATTATTGGAATACAATGTGGTTTTTTTCCACAGCTGAATAGCTGCACTAATAGGAATATTACATTGATGGACAAACTCACTCTCCAAGCCAATACATTTTTTGCTTTTATGCTGATTTTATGAAATACAAATGTGTGTCAATTGTAGTTCAAAACAGAAAACAATGAGCTCTGCAGTGTATCACTATCTGCCTATGCAGAGTCGGCCTCTTAAATTCAGCCTGGGAGAAAAGCCTTCACAATTGTTAATAAAAGGAATCAGACCTTTTCAGACAGAGTTATAAAACTGTGAGACAGATGAAAATAATCTCAGACAAGTGGATTTTCAATTCTCTTACCCTCAATCCCCCCAAATCCGCCCCCCCTGCCACCATGCCACACACACACTCACGTATACAGGATTCATTCCCTTCTTGAATGAATTAATTTATTCCAGAGTGCAAGGGTGACTTAACTCATGCTGGCTATATGCAAATGACAAGATGTAGCTGGTTCTTGTTTGTGAAGAAAGAACAAACCAGACCTCCATGATGTGGCATTACTAGGCCAAATGAGGAGATGCTGTACCCATGGTGCCCAGCCCAAAAGCTTTGGCCTTTCAGCTGCTGACCTCCCCATGGTGGTCCCAGAGACACTGAGCTGAAGTGATGCCTATCACTAGTTGAGTACCTTAAAATACTGCCATTGGTTCCAAGACCTTCTGTAGCAACTGTTTCCATATAAAGTGGATGCAAATGGATCAGCAGGACATTGTGTATGCATTGTTCATCAGTATAATGAAGTTGCGTTATGGCTGGGCTTGGTGTGTATGTACATTCACTTGTCAAATAAGATCCTGCATGCAAAAGAGCTTTACCAACCCTACAGTGCTTTGTAAACTATAAAACGCCATAGACACATGGGTTTGCTATTATCAGAGTTGTGATTATGAATCCCTGAAGGGCAGACATTACAGCAGGCAGACCTGGGGTGCTCTCAGATGGAGCAAGTTGGGCTTGCAATCAGAAATGAGCTTGAGATTTACTGACTTTATTATAGGGAATAAATGCTTGGAGACAGAGGGGGACCGTTTATGACTGTCGTTAATATCTTACTTGGAAAATGCACATCGTGTTGCCTGCCACCTAGTGGCAGGAGAATAAATTTGCAATTCCCTTAAGTGCCTGAGAAAGGACTTACAGATTACTTACAGATCATTTCTGAGAAGGGCTGGCATTGGGAATGAGGAGCTGCAGGTGGAAGCCCACGGTGCAGTGAGTGAGTGAGAGTGACTGTCATTGCTGCCTCTGCCAGCCCAGGGGCCTGACCTCAGGCCCCACCACAATTTTTTTTTTGTGGAAATGAAGTCTTGCTCTGTCGCCCAGGCCGGAGTGCAGTGATGTGATCTCGGCTCACTGCAACCTCCATCTCCCGGGTTCAAGTGATTCTCCTACCTCAGCCTCCTGAGTAGCTGGGATTATAGGTGCATGCCACCACGCCCAGCAAATTTTTGTATTTTTAGTGGAGACAGGGTTTCACCATGTTGGTCAGGCTGGTCTCGAACTCCTGACCTCGTGATCCGCCCACCTCGGCCTCCCAAAGTACTGGGATTACAGGCTTGAGCCACTGTGCCTGGCCAGGCCCCACCACAGTTTTAACTGGCATCTCCACTGTATACATCTTGAAAGCCCTGTGGGCCGTTTAGACATTAAGTAAGAATAACAACAGAAATGATCTGGATGATGATTATAATATTAAGAAACATAAACAGTTATAATCATAATACCAGATTGCTTCCCTGTTCCTTTTTGGGCTCTGATGAGTAAACAGACAAAGGACTGAAGAGGGAGAAGGAGGATGTCCAGGAGGTTGCAAACAGAATATAAAATCCTCCCCTCCCTTAACCCCTCACTCCGGGAGGTTGTGCTGAATGATAATCATACCTTTGGGGCACCTATAGCTTTTGAAGGCAGGGGACCCACCTTCAGTGGTCTCAGTCCATCTGGACAAATATTTCACTTTAGGATGTCCTGTACTGCCGGTCTGGCACTGCCTTCTCTCCTGTATGGTAGGCTCAGCACCTGCAGCACATCTGAGCTTCCCAGGAAGAGTTGGGCAACCACTAATAAGAAATAAATATTTGGTCTTTGTCTCCTGTTCCTGGCAGAGAGCTTCTAAAACCCCTCAGTGATAGGGATAATAGGCACATCTTTTGTAATTCATAACAAGCCTCTTTCAACTATTCCTGAGTTTATGCTAACGAAATGATTATTTGTGGGCACCTAGATAGCTTCAGGATGGGGTGGGTTTCCAGAGGAACCAAGCATGTGATTAGAGATTTGGTTTTCAGCCCCATCCCTCAACCTCTAGGAGTGGAGAGGGGATGGAGATTGAGCTCAATCACCAATAGCCAATAATTTAATCAAGCATACCTACCTCTTGGAACTTCTATGAAAGACCTAAATAATAATATTCTGAGAGCTTTCGAGTTGGTGAATACATCCACATACTGGGAGGGTGATGTGCCCCAACTCCTTGGAGGCAGAGAAACTCTTGTGCTCAGGACCCTCTGGACTTCACCCTATGTATCTCTTTATTTGGCTTTTCATTTGTATCCTTTATTCCTTTATAATAAAGCAGTCAATGTAAGTAAATATTTCCCTCACTTTGTGAGCCATTCCAGCAAATTATCAAACTCTGGGTAGTTACTGTCTGACTTGAGTTGGATTGAAGGGCAACCAGTTGATGTCCAGATGGTTAGAGAATTGGATTGTGTCAGAAAAAAACAAAAAAACAAAACCTCACAAATTTAGTGTCAGAAGCGTAAGTAACAGCAGTTCACCATTGAAAGGCAAAAACAATAACTGCAGATCTACCATTTATTTAAATTTTAAAAAATCTTTTTGACTTGGTAATTTAAGGACAGTCAGCCCTCCATATCCGCAAGTTCTGCATCCACGGATTCAACCAATCTTGGATCAAAAATATTCGTTTTAAACCCAATAAAATGATAATACAACAATTAAAAATAATACAAATTTAAAAATACAGTGTAACAGCTATTTACATAGCATTTATATTGCATTAAGTATTATGAGTAAGCTAGAAGTGATTTAAAGAATATGGGAGGTTGTGTGCAGATGCACCATTTTATTGGTTAGTTTATTTAAAGACAGGGTCTCACTCTGTTGCCCAGGCTGGAGTGCAGTGGTGTGATCATAGCTCACTGCAGCCTCAAACTCCTGGGCTCAAGCGATCCTCCCACCTCAGCCTTCTGAGTACCTAGGACCACAGGTGTGTGCCACCACACCTGGCTAATTTTTAAGTTTTTGGTTGAGACTGGAGTCTTGCTATGTTGCCCAGGCTAGTCTCGAACTCCTGGAATCAAGTGATTCCCCCTCCCTCCACCTCCCAGAGTGCTAAGATTACAGGCATGAGCTACTGCACCTGTCTTACTGTGCTATTTTATACCAGGGACTTGAGTGCAGAATCAGAATGTTGAAGTCACTGATAAGAGCTAGCATTTATTGAATATTTACTATGTACTGGGCCCTCTACATCCTATCTCAGGTAACTTTCATAATGGTCATATGAGGTAATGGCAGTTACTACTCCCATTTTACAGATGGAGAAATGGAGGATTCAAGAAGTTAACAAGTTTGGTGAAGGTCACATAGCAAGTGATGGAAACAAAATCCAAATACAACTTGCACACACCTCACTCTTTGCACCTTATGGACTTCATTTTGCTTGTACGCAATACCAGATATCGGAATCTTGGTGTAGAAAAGAGCTTTTAAACTAGCCTAATTCAATTGCTCATCTCAAGACAGAAATTTTCTAAGGCAGTGGTTCCCAGACTCTGGCCCTTTGTAACTGGTTGCATTAAAATCCATTAAAAAACAAACAAAATCAAGCCAAACCAAAGCAAACCAACTAACCAGTCAAACAACAGCAACAGCAACAACAACAACAACAACAACAACAAAGCAAGTTTGTGAGACACCTGCCCCTTCCCCTCCTGCCGTGACATTGTGATGCAGTGACTTTCCACTCAGGCCTGCAGATTCATACTAAAAAGCTTCCCCAGTGATTCCCAAGCCCAGCCAGGTGGGGAGCCTGTGCTCCGCAGCGCCTCTATAGCACTACAGAGGGGGCGAAGTAATACAAGGCTGGGGCAAGCAAGAGAGGGAGGAGTTGGGCTTGAATTATCTAGCAGTACGAAGGAGGAAAGATAAAAGAGAGCACAAGGTTAGGTTGTACAAGAGGCTGCCTTCAGAGACTGTCAGGTCCTTTTTTTTTTTTTAAAGGGAGTGTGAAACAGTAACATTCTTTTTTTGTTTGTTTGTTTTTTGAAATGAAACATCAAGCAGAGATACACAAGGAGCTAGTGCCTTGCTTCTCTCCCACATACTGCCTAAGCAAATAAGGCTCATTGTTTAGGCCAAAGTTTAGTAAAGCCTTAACTGATCTGATTTTTGTGCGTCCATTTTTAATTGGTGGTGGAGAGCAGTGCAGCGGCATCGGCTTGCTGTAGTGCCCTTTACTCACTTGCTAATCTCATGGGCACAGTGAACTACTGCTGCTTCTCGGTGGCTAGGTGGAGTGATAAAGCCATACAGGCAGCTTCGGGAAATGCCCATGTGGGGTAGGGCTCTCTGAGATATGAATGGGAAATCACATGCTTACTATCCTAGAAATGCGCTACCGGGAATGGGATGTCTTACAGCTGAGGGATCACTAATACAGCGTTGAAGAGGGAAAGCTTTGCCTTTGCTTTATTAATTAATGTGCATGAGCAAGGGGGAATTACAGGATAATGATTCCCCAATAACCCAATGAGGTCCAGATACTTATGTACACTTCTTCATAGGGGAAGGGGAGATGGAGGTTGTAAAAGTACATCATTTTCATGGGAAAGGAATGACCCAAAGAACAAAGGCCTAGGACAGAGTTCCTCTGTGCTGTGGGGGAGATGGCAGGAAGGTGAGGGGTGGAACTTCACTGTGAACAAAAGTTTTGTTGTTATGCAGATAAAGCCTCCCAAGTAATCTCTTAGAACTGCCCTCAGAAGAATAGACAAAAAATCTGCCTGGGCATGGCGATGACTCCTAGTGTCTTCTCTTCTCTAGGGATTAATATTTCCTGGTTATTTGATGAGATTCCTGTGAAGGGGGTCTTAAGACAATTGCATTTCTCCAGAGAAAATCCCTCCTGGTGCTTCAGGAAAGAAAGAGGATCAGAGACACAGGAGAGCAGGAAAGGATCAGAGAGAGATCTTGGTTCTAAGGATTATTTCTGAGGCCTTTCCATTGTTTAAAATTCAAAGCACTTGGCATGCCAAAGCACTGTATTTTGGGGCATCATTTTCTTGCCCTAACACTAACTGCCATGAAATGCAGTCCTCATATCATACCTCTTTGTGGTTGGTAAATGATGCTGGCTCCCTGCTTGGCCTCTAGAAAGAGGTGAACTTTTGATTACTTGAGGACTTCAGTGTCTGTATGTAGCTAGTGTCTTTGCTTCCTATTAAAGTGAAAACACTTATCTGTCCAAATGAAGCCACCCTAGACTATTCTAAAAGCAAATGTCCTTTAGCTATTTTGTGTCTGATGTTTGTCTTCCTGTGAATTCTCTCTTATCTGAGGACTTTGTGGATTTCTTAAAAATCAATATAAGAGGCTGAAAGTTAGCACATTACCCATAAGAGCTACATTAATAAGAGAAAGAGAAAGAAAGAAGTAAATGGAAAACAGTCCATCAGTTAGTGAAAATCTATGTGCCTTGCCCTGTGTTAGGTATTATGAGAATACAAAAAATAAAGACAGGCTCAACTTTCATGAAACTTACAGGTATTTGAGAATGCAATTCAGCAAGGAGGCTAAAAACATCAAGTGTAACCCAAAGGATCTGGGTTTAAATCTTGGCTCTGCCACTTAATGCATGACTAGTTACTTATACACTCAGAACTTCATTTATCTTATCTACAAACTGAAGATAAGAGAGACATCTTATTCATGAGAGTAAGGTGAACTTATATTGGATTTATTAGTACATCCAACACGACAACTCAAGTAAAAAATAGAGCAAAATGGTTATGTGTGGACTCTTAATTTAATGTGTGAAAATGAAAATTTGTGCATATAATAAATTATGACAAAAAGTAAAAAGTAACAATAATCTGATAGGCTATTCTTAGTTCACATCACAAAAGCTTGTTTCCCAAGTATGTAAAGTGTTCTTACAACTTAATAATAAAGTCGTAAGTTAAGTCATAATTTATATGAAGAGAGAATTCACATACACACATAAAAGAAATACAAATGACTCCCTTGAACATAGAAAAAGAT